>NC_133144.1:22801808-23158308 GCF_048418815.1 Hemitrygon akajei
CTCAGCATTTAATATCATCATTCCTACAGCACTGATTGAAAAGTTACAGAATCTGGGCCTCTGTACCTCCCTCTGCAACTGGATCCTTGACTTCCTGCCTTAAGACCAAAATCTGTGCAGATTGGTAATAATATCTCCTCTTTACCAACAATTAACACTGGTGCACCTCAGGGATGCGTTCTTAACCCACTGCTCTACTCTCTCTACACCCATGACTGTATGGCTAGGCACAGCTCAAATGTCATCTATAAATTTGATGATGATACAACCATCGTTGGCAGAATCTTAGATGGTGACAAGATGACATATAGGAACAAGATATACCATCTAGTCCAATGTTGTCGCAGCAACAACCTGGCACTCAATGTCAGTACGACCAAATAGCTAATTGTGGACTTCAGGAAGGGTAAGACGAAGGACATAAACCAATCCTCATAGAGGGAACAGAGGTGGAGAGAGTGAGCAGTTTCAAGTTCCTGCGTGTCAGTATCTCTGAGGATCTAATCTTGTCCCAACACTTCGATGCAGCTACGGTACAAAAAAAAGGCAAGACAGTGGCTACGCAGTGGAGTTTGCAGTGATTTGCTTTGTCACCTAAAACACTTGAAAACTTCTACAGATGTACTATGGAGAGCATGAAGAGTTGGAAGGCAGAATAACGTGTTACATTTTCAGAGAAAGTGCAATGCAGGTAGACAATTAGGTGCAAGATCATAACAGGGTGGATTGTGAAGTCAAGAGTCCATCTTATGATACAATAGTCTTATAATAGTGGAATAGAAGCTAGAGGTCGGTGCTTTCACACTTGTATCTTCTGCCTGATTGGGGGGGGGGGAGATAAAAGAGAATAGTCTGGGTAAGTGTGATAATTGATTATGTGGGCTATTTTTCCAAGACACTGAGAAGTGTAAACATAACGGACAGTAAGACTCTGTTTGTAACTGTCTATTCTCCCATCAGAGCAAGAGGCAGGAAGTGTGTCGACCATAGCTCCAACGGAGGCCCTCTCATTTGGAGTCATGGGTTCAAGTCCCAGTTCAAAGTGTTGAGCACCTGTGCTTCTATTTGCCTGAGACACTACGCCTGGGTCCCATTCCCGATGAGACAAAAGATTCAAAAGAAACAGAGGATTTATGCCCGATCATCAGTGCTTATTTCTCCTCAACATAAAAAATAATACAGATTACCTGGTACTTATCAGAACACTGCCTGAAGGAATGGTGAAGGCAGAGACTCTGACAACATTTAGAGTCAGTAGACAAATACTCAAATCACCAAGAGAAGGCTATGGGCCAAGTCTGATTAATGGGAGTTACAGTGTACAGGTGGATTCTTGATGGTTAGCATCAGTTCGACGGACCAAAGGTTCTGCTTGACTGTGTCTTGAATTCTTCCATGGGTGACAAAAGTGTGTGATTATGGCCCAAGTGCAGAGGGAGAGGCACAGAAGCAGATGAAGAGTTTTAATAAGAACCAAGCAGAATTAAAGGAAAAAATCAATAAGTACCAGGCTAACAGAGCATTAACTAAAACTCTCAAGCTGTAAGATGATGCTGGCACCGCGGTTCAGAAGCAGTAACTGAATACTAAATAAACACCGCTCCTTTATTGTGTCAATCTAATAGGTAGTCTTCTTTCCAGAGCAAAGACGAAGGAAAGCAGGAAATGTTGATGTTGCTGTGCTTTTGGTCAAGATTCGACAATGAGAGGAACGGAGTTAAACACAACCACAATGAAACGTGCATACTCACAAGCGTGAATGCTGGGCTCGCCACAGAGTCCGTGGTTGTGACAGGGCCCACCTCCCTAGCAACAGCTCCTGAGTCACCAGAGACCTGTGACCACTGGAAGTCCTGGATCAGAGACTTGTCCAGGATGTCATGACCGGAACCCAAGAATGTTTCTCATGGCCATACCCCTCCCAATCCATGAGATGCTGGACCCTGCAAGATGCCAGGAGGCACCTCACCAAACAGACTAGATTCTACCAAGTGGGGAGGAGGGGGTGACTGGAACAAGGGGGGAGGAAGTCATCAGCTTGAGCTGGGAAACATGGAACACGGGTGAAACTTCATCGATGATAGTAAGCACAGGCTATATAAGACTCTGTTGATAGCCTTCTATACTACAAATGGTCCTGTGCACCATGGGACCAACTTGAGGCGTTAGGCTTTCAATAGAAGATCTCTGCATGCCAGCCAGACTTCCTCCCCTGGCTTGAGAGGCATCACCCATCAGCCTCCCGGACACATCGTTTCTGAGTGTCCAGTAGAGAAGCCCTGGCCCGTCTCCATGTGCACTTGTAGCGTTGGACCAACTGTTCAGCATCAGGAACTCCCACGTCAGTCTCTTGGTCAGGGAAGAGTGTTGGCTGGAATCCCTTCTGGCATTCAAAGGGGAACATGCCATTGGGGGATGTCTGGAGGTCATTGTGGACAATCTCTGCACAAGCCATTTGGGAGCTCCAGGTCATGAGATTGGAAGCAATCTAAGGTTCCCTCTAAGGTGTGCAGATGTGCACGTGCACAACTATGCATAAAAGGTTGTCACCCTCTACCTCATTGGCATGTTAAGTATATTTCACCATCATACACAATTGCATTTCCTTTTCCAGTTTCTGATCAGATGGTGTTGACAACGTGGAGTTTGTGATGATACAACATAAGAAATAGGAGCAGGAGTAGGCCATCCGGCCCATCGAGCCTGCCTCACCATTCAACAAGATCATGGCTGATCTGTCCGTAAACTCAACTCCATCTACCTGCCTTTTCCCCAGAACCCTTAATTCTGTACTATGTAAAAAGATTTGTCTGCAGATTTTAGAATTGGCTTACTTATAGTGTTTTTATTGATGAATTTGTTGATTTACCATATCAAATTCCAAAGAAGCAAAGGGGGTGAAGTGCAAAAGAGCTGCTAGTTCATTTAAAGCAGAATAGCTCAATGGAACAGCAGAAACTGCTACACTGAAAGCTCAAGAAGTCAGGAATGTGCAGCTATAAGAAATATTTACGTACAATACAGAAAAAGTTGCTGGAGAATTTGCACATGGGAAGAAGTGGAGTGATATTTGGAAACTTGACTTTTTAAAACATTATTTAGCAAGCAAATCACATATGGACGGTGTGCAAAAGCTCCAGTGAGAAAATCTTTTATTACCCGCTACAGGCTTGAAATGTATGTTTGTGAGAATGTAGATGAACAAGAGTGAAAACAATCAAACCCAGAGGAGATTAAAGTTCTTATTGACAGCTGTTAAAATGAATACCTCAATATATAAAATTCATTGCGCATATGTTGTTGTCACTGGACAAAAAATTGCACAGCGCAAGATTTTTGCTCAGTGACAATGTGTGCACAATAAATTTTACAGCATGAATTGCACAGCACAAGATTTTTGTGCATACTGATAATTACAAATTAGAGGGAATGTTGATTGAAAGAGGCAAGGCACCAAGATTATAGCTCTTTCCTCAACAATACCAAATAAGGCAGTCAAAGGATTGAGCTTGAAATTAACTTTAAAAAGTGCAGAAAAAGTTTGGAATACATCTTTCCAATGTTTTTCAAGGCTCGAACATGACCAAAACATATGAATTAATGAAGCCTCTCCATTATTACATCTGTCACAATAAGGAGATATATCTGCAAAAAAAATGAGAGAGCTTGTCTTTAGACACATGAACCCTATGTACCACTTTAAACTGTAGGAGGGAATGACGAGCACAGAATGATGAAGAATTAACCATTTTGAAAATAGCTCTCCAGGTCTCATCAGATCATGAAGTCTGTAAATCCTTTTCCCAATCTTTTTTAATTTTGTCTAAAGGAACCATTCTCAATCCCAACAACAGACCATGAATATAAGATATTGAGCCACTATTAAAAGGTTTCAAATTAAAAATTATATCTATTATGTTCATATCTGGGCTGGTAGGAAATATATGTAGTTTAGATTTTAAAAAATCTCTAATCTGTAGATATCGAAAAAAGTGGGCATTTGATAGGTTATATTTCACTGAGAGATGCTCAAAAGAAGAAAGAGTCCCTCCAACAAACAGATCCTGAAATTGTTTAATCCCTAATCTATCCCATTCTCTAAAAAACAGATCAGTCGTAGATGGTTCAAAAAAAATTAGAAAAAATAGGACTAGAAAGGGAAAATCTCAATAAACCGAAATATTTTCTGATCTGTAGCCATATCCTCAAAGTGTGTTTAACCATCAAATTGTCAGTTAATTTATTTAAAAATAAAGGAAGAGAGGATCCAAGAAGAGAAATAATAGAAAATTTCGTAACAGAGTTGGCTTCCAAAAAGCCCAATATTGGACAATCCTCATGATTAATATAATATAATCAGAATGTAAGAACGTAAAATTGCCCAATAATATAACTTAAAATTGGGTACAGCAAGGCCTCCATTCTTTTTAATTTTTTGAAGGGTGGGGCTTTATTTAATCAGGGTTTTCTGTTCTTCCATATATAGGAAGAAAGAATCAAATCTAAGGAATCAAAAAAATACTTAGGAATAAAAACAGGTACGGCTTGAAAACGGTATAATTTTGGAGCCTTCTCATTTGTGGGAAGTGGCTTTTATTTCTCTTATGGCTAGGAGGGCGACCTTGCTTAAATGGAAGGAGTTTGCCCCCCCTACACATGCTCAATGGTTATGCGATGTTATGTAATGTTTAAATTTAGAGAAGATTTGTTGTTCAATTTCTGATTCTAACCACGATTTTCAAAAGATATGGGGACCCTTTCTGAACTATTTTAAAAATCTTTGAATTGTTATTGTTACTAAAATATAGATCTGGGCTATTATTATAAAACACTATATGGTAAAGTACTCTTTTTTTCTCTTGTTTTTTTTTAACCAAACAGCTTTGTCTTGGTAGTGGGTGCAGATTTTTTTATAATATAATTAACTATATTATTATATTTCATAATTCCATTTATTTTATTTGATTGATCATGAATATGGGATACCATGATTGTATCAGTGTGATTTATATATAGTGCATTTTGTGCTATCTTATTTTGATTTATAATAAGTATCATTATGAATTCTGTATTTGTGTATATGAAATTTAATTTATAAAATTGGAAGGAAAGAGGCAAGGCAGTGCAGGGTTGTCTCCAGCTCCTGATTCACTCTCTCAGTCCGGCCATTAGACTTGGGGGGGGGGGGGTGAAAACCAGACGAGATACTGGCTGTGGCTCCCAGAAGAGGACAGAAAGCCTTCCAAAACCAGAATGTGAACTGTAGTCCTTGTTCAGATACTATGGCCTAAAAGAAGCCATGCAGCCTGAGCACATGCTGAACCAACCATGAATTGTTGGAAGGTTTGGGCAGCAGGGTACCTTGTCCTAAATTGTTGAACAACCAGAGAACCAGAGTTGTGGGGGGGGGGGGGGGGGGGGGGGGGTGGTGGTCCATCTGAGAAATTCACTGTGTAAGCCAGTTTACATGCGTCATCACTGAATTGACCAAAAATGGGCTTGAAAAGTCAGCTCACGCCGGGTAATAAAGTTCCTGCAGTCACCAGGGTCACTGGAGTACCTACAGATGCTGTGGTCAAATCAAGATGCACAAACAAGCTGGATGAACTCAGCAGGTCGGGCAGCATCTGTTGAGAGAAGCAGTCGATGTTTCGGGTCGAGACCCTTCGTCAGGACTCACTGGAGTGCCTGCCTGGTGGAGGAACGCTCAGTTCTGATCCAGAAACTGCTATGGGAATTGGGGCATTAGTGGCTGAGGCTGCTGAGACTGTTACAGAGGAAGACGTGGGAGATGCTGGGCGTGGAACTCTCCAGGCTGAAGTCTGTGGCAGCTGAACTGCGGTCAGCGAGAGTGGTAATGGCAGCCTCCTGATTCTGGCTGTTAGTAGTGAACCACGTCAGTGAGAGCAGTAATGGCTGCCACCCAATTTTGGCTGTCTGTGCTGAGTGCTGTTACCTGCTCTTCCTGTTCAGACTGGGCTTGCTGCTCTGAAAGCAGTTGTTGCACCGTGCGAGCCTTTTCTGCCAACTCAGACTCCATCGACTTTATCGTCGCCTCCATCTGACCGTTGAAACTTGGCGTGGATAGGGCTTGGCACTCTGAAAGTAGTTGGCACACCACACCAGACACATCTGCCGACCCGGCTTCTACTGACTTCTACAGTTGTGCTGAAGAGTCTCGGCCTGAAGCAACGACTTTATTCCCATCCATAGATGCTGCCTGACCTGCTGAGCTCCTCCAGCACATTGTATGTATTGCTCTAGACTTCCAGCATCTGCAGCACCTTCTACTGACTTTAGCTCCTCTCCTACCTGCCCAATGAAATTCAGAGCCGAGATCAGCTGCTCTCTCTCCACTTTAGCTGGCCGAGCCTTGCTAACAGAAGTGTGTGGTTATGGCTCAAGTGGAGACGGAGATTCACTGAAGCAGATGAACAGCTTACTGACCTTTAGCAATAACTGTGCAGAACTAAAGGAAAAACAGTCATAAACGCTAAGTCAACAGGGCCTGAACTAAACGTCTCAACTAAAACCTAACACTGACACTGCCTCTCCAAAGCATTAACTTAATACTAAATAAATACCGTTCCTTTACAGTGTCAATCTAAGTGGTAGAATTTTCTGGAACATAGACAAAAGGAAGGAGTGAGCATTGACATGGCTGTTCTTTCGGTCAAGGTTTGACAAGAGGAAGGGAGTTAAATACAACCACAGTGAAGCACTAATTAGCTGGAATGTGCATGCTCACGAGTGTGATTGTAGATCCCGTGCAGCAGCCTGCCTGAGAGGGTACCCAGACTCAGTGGTTGTGACAAGGGGAATCAGATTCTCATGCAGCATCTTGACCGAAACACCAACAACTTCTCTCCCTCCCCAGATCCTGCTTGACCCACTGAGATATTTCAGCTGTTTGTTTCCCACCTTTTCCATCTTGATGCCTGTTCTAGCCTTATCTGACTCCCTAACAATCACTGTGGTTGGCTTATATGAGGGGTGATTGATACGTTCATGGCCTAAAGTAGAAGGAGTCAATTTTAGAAAACATAGTACATTGATTTTTCAACATAGTCCTCTCCTACTTAGTCCAGCGGTCGTGGAGCATACAGATCCCTTCTTTGTAGAAGTGGTCCACACCAGGGGTGATTGATAAGTTTGTGGCCTAAGGTAGAAGGAGATAAGTTATACAGCTCTCATTACATGCACGTGCAGTTCAACTCTTTGAGTGAAAATGCAGAAAGTTTAAAACTAATAACTCATTTCCTTCTACCACGAACTTATCAATCACCCCATGCTGTAGCCCACTTCTGGAGGTCCAAGACGCTGACTTCTACAAAGAAGGGATCCGTATGCTCCACGACCGCTGGACTAAGTGTGTAAATGTAGGAAAAGTAAATGTGCTAGGTTTTCGGTTTTCTAAAATTGACTCCTTCTACCTTAGGCCATGAACTTATCAATCACCCCTCGTAAGTAGCTTCTCAATTCAAGGGCAAGTAGAAGTGGAGAAGAAATGCAGTTGATGCCTACATCCTGTGAACAGAATTTTTAAAAGCAATTAGATTACTCCCTCTGTCTTGGAACTACACTGAATACAAGTTTCCACAGACACCTCAACGGCTTACATTGACACTAGTGATTTCATTCACTAATCGCCGATGATTTCACACAATGCTCTCCAATGACTTTTCACACTGATCTCCAATGATTTTGTGCACTCTTCTCCAATAATTTTTCAGTATCTCCAATGATTCCACATGTTGATCTCTAATGAGTTTTCACACTGATCACAAATGATTTCACACACTGATTCCCAATAACTTAATCGTCTGACCTGCTGTTTTAGTCTGCAATCAAGTATTTGATAATGACCCACCCACCCGTTATTCTGTTCTGTGGGAAAGTACCTTGGAGAGGCTACTGCATCCTCCAGAGCTGAGAGAGGATTAGGCCTTTCCCACGGATTACTTCACAGACCCCCACACCTTCTCTGATGGGGCAGCAAAGGGAGTTTTATAACTCTAGAGTTAACACAAATCACCGCTTTTCCATCACCTGGAATACAGCTGAAAAGATGGACACAATTTCGGTCCACTTCACTTGAGTAAGACTTCCAAACATCATACTTCTATCACATTAATATGAAAGTAGTTTTAATAATTTACCAAGAAGAAGTTTGAACAGACATGGCCCACTTAGTGAAAAAAGCAGGGAGCAGCTCTTCAGGGCAACGCACACAAAATGCTGGAGGAAGCCAGCAGGTCAGGTAGCATTTATGGAAAAGAGTTAACAGTTGATGTTTCGGGCTGAGCCCCTTCATTAGAGCTGGAAAAAAACAGGCCCTTTGGCCTACCAAATCAACATTAGGCTTCACTCACCCACTTACATTAATGTTTTTATTTCCCCCACATTCCCATCAACTCCCCCCTTGTTTCTGCCACTCATCTGCACTGTAAATTAGGACAACTTACAGTGGCCAACTAACATACCAGCCTGAATGTCTTTGGAATATGGGAGGAACTGGAGCACCGTGAGGAACTCTGTATTGTCACAGGATGAACGTGCCAACTCCACTCAGCAGCACCTGGGGTCAGGATCAAACCTGGATCCCCAGCACTGTGAGGTACCAACAAACTGGCTGCACTGCTGTTCAACTCTGCCTTCCACATCCAAAACTAGGTAGTCCAGCTGTAAGTGCGGCCTAGGCATTGATGCAGAACAGGTACATCCCAAAGTTAAATATTAGCTCCTTTTGTTTCTGTAAAACCTGGAGGCTGACTGTACACAAAATAAATTCCTTTGGTTCTTGCATCATACATCCATTAAGCAGTGACTGAACCGAATCATTACAAACTGACAGTTTTGTCTCTATTCCCACAGGAACTGATCCAAACTCTTTGGGTCTTAATGTCACTTGATTAGTCTGACAAGTATCCATAAGCTGCTTGAGATGAATCAAAGTGAGTGTTCTTGCTGACAAACGCTAATTGGTCAGGTTTCTTCTGATAAACCCCCACAACATACTTAACGTTTTAACAACAGCTTCTTGCCCTCTGCCACCAGATTTCTTAATGGACCATGAACACATGAATGCTATCTAACTTTTTGCACTACTTCTGAAAATATTTCTTACTGCATTTTATAGTAATATATATTTTACTATATATAATATATAATTTGTAGTTTTGCGGCAGCAAGACAATATATATATATATATGTCTTGCTGCCGCAAAACAACAAATTGCATGACATTGTAGCGGTGTGCTACACGCAGCGCTGCAATAACGACACGGAGTCAGTGAGCTGCTGTTACAAAAGAGGTTTATTCAAAATTCGCGGCCTCGCTTTAAAGCCTTCCTGATCCCGCCCTCCCCAGGCGGGAATGCTGTAGGGGGCGCGTATTCACAGTCCCGTCCCGCGCGCGGGCTTTTCCCCTTGCTGGTGAAGCAGGCTTGGCGCCCTCTTTGGGACCGGCCTCAATGCCGGCGCGTGCCGCTTTGTGAGCCGGTTCGAGTGCGCTGGGAAGTGGGTCACCACATAACCCCTCCCCCCCGGAACCGGCGATACACCCCCCAATGTCCACAGTCTGGGTCGGACTCTGTTTGGGAGGTCTGCCTCTGCGCCGCGGTGCCTGAGTCTCGACCGGCTGCGCCACGTCCACATGGGCCGGTTTGAGTCAGTCCACTGTGAAAACCTCCTCTCTCCCCCCAATGTCCAGCACGAATGTGGACCAGTTGTTTCTGATCACCGTAAACGGCCCCTCATAGGATCACTGTAGCGGTGCCCGATGTCCGCCACGTCATACAAAAACGAACTTACAGTTTTGCAGGTCTTTGGGTACGCAGATCGGGTTCTGCCCATGCTGTGAAGTGGGTATGGGGGCCAGGTTGCTGAGCCTCTCACGTAGTCTGTCCAGGGCTGCTGTGAGTTCTTCCTGTTGCCCCTTTGGGGCTGGTATGAACTCTCCTGGGACGACCAGGGGTGCGCCATACACCAACTCGGCCGACGAGGTGTGCAGATCCTCTTTGGGTGCCGTGCGGATTCCGAGCAGGACCCAGGGAAGCTCGTCCACCCAGTTAGGCCCTTTGAGGCGGGCCATGAGAGCCGACTTCAGGTGACGGTGGAAACGCTCCACTAGTCCATTCGACTGTGGGTGGTAGGCAGTTGTGCGGTGCAGCTGTGTCCCCAAAAGGCTGGCCATAGCTGACCACAGGCTGGAGGTGAACTGGGCGCCTCTGTCGGAGGTAATGTGGGCCGGTACACCAAAGCGAGATACCCAGTGGCAATCAGTACCCGGGCGCAAGATTCGGAGGTGGTGTCAGTGAGTGGGACCGCCTCTGGCCATCTTGTGAACCGGTCCACGATAGTGAGGAGATGCCGCGCTCCGCGCGACACTGGCAGGGGGCCCACGATATCCACATGAATGTGGTCGAAACGCCGGCGGGTGGGGTGGAACTGCTGCGGCAGAGTTTTGGTGTGCCGCTGCACCTCGGCTGTTTGTCAGTGCATGCACGTTCTGGCCCATTCACTGACCTGCTTGCGTAGTCCGTGCCAAACGAACCTGTTGGCTATCATCCAGACGGTAGTCCTGATGGAGGGGTGCGCTAAGTTGTGAATGGAGTCGAAAACGCGCCGCCACCAGGCTGCCGGTGGTGACGTCACAGAGTAGGGTCCTCTCACCTGGGCCTACGGGGAGGTCCTGGAGCTGCAAACCGGAGACTGCAGTCCTGTAGTTACAGGATCTCCTTGTCTGCCTGCTGCGCCTCCGCCAGCACTTCATAGTCTAACCCCCGGGACAAGGGCTTGGATGTTAGGGCGGGAGAGGGCATCCGCCACAACACTGTCCTTTCCCGAGACATGCCGGACATCCGTCGTGTATTCAGAGATGTAGGACAGATGTTGCTGCTGGCGGGACGACCAGGGGTCGGATGCTTTCATGAACGCAAAGGTAAGCGGTTTGTGGTCCATGAACGTGGTGTTGTAGCCTCGTTCAGCCTGCGGTAGTCGCCGCATGGTCTCCAGCCCCCTGTTGCTTTGGGCACCATGTGCAGGGGGGAGGCCCATGGGCTGTCGGACCACCGTATGATCCCCAATTCCTCCATCCTCTTGAACTCCTTCTTCGCCAGTCGGAGCTTGTCCGGGGGAAGCCTTCGAGCACGGGCGTGGAGGGGTGGTCCTTGTGTCAGGATGTGGTGCTGTACGCTGTGTCTGGGCATGGCTGCCATGAACTGCGGTGCCAGAACCGATGGGAAATCCGCCAGGACTCTGGTGAAGTCGTTGTCGGACAGCGTGATGGAGTCTAGGTGTGGGGCTGGCAACTGGGCTTCTCCCAGGGAGAATGTTTGAAAGGTCTCGGCATGGACCAGTCTCTTCCTGGGCAGGTCGACCAGTAGGCTGTGAGCTTGCAAAAAATCCGCTCCCAGGAGTGGTTGGGCTACGGCGGCCAGTGTGAAGTCCCACGTGAACCGGCTGGAGCCGAACTGTAGCCGCACCGTACAGGTGCCATAGGTCCTTACTGTGCTGCCGTTCGCGGCCCTCAGGGTTGGACCCAGTTCCCTATTGCGGGTGTCGTAATTCGTCGGAGGTAAGACGCTGATCTCGGCTCCGGTGTCGACCAAAAAACGGCGTCCCGACCGCTTGTCCCACACATACAGGAGGCTATCCCGATGGCCAGCCACCGTAGCCATCAGTGGCCCTGGCTTCTGCGCCCCACCGCTGGTGGTAGAAGCACCATTGTTTGTTGGTCTCCTCACCCCTGCCTCTGGAGTTAGCGGGCTCTGTGGCCGGGCCTGATCTGGTCTGCTGCTGGGAGCGTGGCCTGGTGATCTGTGCAACGGACGCCCCACTCTCCTTCTTGGCGTTCCATAGCACGTCCGCCCGGGCCGCCACCTTCTGGGGTCGCTGAAATCCGCGTCGGACAGCAGCAGGCGTATGTCCTCGGGCAGCTGCTCCAGGAATGCCTGCTCAAACATGAGGCAGGGCTTGTGACCTCTGGCCAGGGACAGCATCTCCTTCATCAAAGCCGACGGTGGCCTGTCCCCCAAACCATCCAGGTGCAGTAAGCGGGCAGCTTGCTCGCGCCGTGAGAGTCCGAAAGTCCTTATGAGCAAGGCTTTGAATTCTGTGTATTTGCCGTCCTCCGGGGTGACTGTATGAACCCCTCAACCTGGGCGGCTGTCTCCTGGTCGAGGGAGCTCACCACGTAGTAGTAACGTGTGGCATCCAAGGTTATCTGCCGAACGTGGAATTGGGCTTCTGCTTGCTGGAACCATAGGTGAGGTCGCAGCGTCCAGAAGCTTGGCAGTTTTAAAGAAACTGCATGAACAGATGCTGCGTCGTTCATCTCCGGTCCAAATATCGTTTGGGCCGTCGGGGTCACCAATTGTAGCGGTGTGCTACACACAGCGCTGAAATAATGACACGGATTCAGTGAGCCGCAGTTACAAAAGAGATTTATTCAAACTTTGCGGCTTCGCTTTAAAGCCTTCCTGATCCTGCCCTCCCCGGGCGCGGATGCTGTAGGGGGCGCGTATTCACAGTCCCGTCCCGCGCGCAGGCTTTTCCCCTTGCTGGTGAAGCAGGCTTGGCGCCCTCTTTGGGACCGGCCTCAATGCCGGCGCGTGCCGCTTTGTGAGCCGGTTCGAGTGCGCTGGGAAGTGGGTCACCACAACATGCAATATGTCCGTGATAATAAACCTGATTCTCACAAAATTTTACCAGATGAGTGCCCCTTTGTAGAAAAGGGAAGGAATTCAACAGTTAAACACTACAGAATAAACAAATTAAAAATGGCTAGATTAACTCTATGGTTTCCAGGAGGAATAAATTCTTCCACATTTTCAATAGTTCCATTTAATATCAGAGAATGTATACAGTATACAACCTGAAATTCTTACTCTCCACAGATGCCCACAAAACAGAAGAAAAATCCCAAAGAATTTATTCTCACTTTTGTCATTTCATGCCACTTCCATACCTGAATCAAAAGCTTGTGGGTCTGCCTTCCTGTAGACACACAAAATCTAAACCTGTTCTTCACGGCTATAATGAGGGAGTGGTAAACAGCCACTGGTGCCTAACTTTACATGGACTGAGACCCTGGCTCAGGAACTTTCTGCTAATGTAAATTGGTAAATTGGTTTATTATTGTCAAAACAGATGCTGGAAATCCAAGCAACACACACAAAATGCTGGAGGAACTCTGCAGGTTTGGTAGCATCTATGGAAAGAGTGAACAGTTGATGTCTCGAGCTGAGACCCTTCAACAGGACTGGAGAAAAAAAGATGAGAAGTCAGAGTAAGGTGATGGGGAGGGAAGGAATAAGTACAAGGTAGGAGATGATAGCTGAAACTGGGAGAGGGTGAGGTGTGAAGGAAAGAGCAGGGAGGTTGTTTGGTGAAAGAGATGCAGGGCTGGAGAAGGGAGAGTCTGATAGGAGAGAACAGAAGGCCATGGAAGAACAGGAAGGGGGAGGAGCACCAGAGGCAGTTGATGGGCAGGTGAGGAGAGAAGGTGAGAGGGGAAATGGCAATGGGGAATGGTAAAGAGGAGAGTCAAAGAGGGGGAGACCGGGATCTCCCGCTGGACACTCACTTTAATTCTGCTTCCCATTCCCATTCTGACATGTCAGTCAGTCCATGGCCTCCTCTACTGACACGATGAAGCCACGCTCAGGTTGGAGGAACAATGCCTTATATTCCATCTGGAGCATGCCTTCAACCTGATGGCATGAACATCAATTCGTCGAACTTCTGGTAATTACACCCCCCCCCCTCACCATTCCCATTCCCCTCTCACACCTTATCTCTTTACATGCCTCTCACCTCCCCCGGTGCTCCTCCCCCTTTGCTTTCTTCCACGGCCTTCTGTCTTCTCCTATCAGATTCCCCCTTCTCCAGCCTGTTATCTCCTTCACCAATCAACTTCCCAGCTCTTGACTTCACCCGCCCCACTCTCCCGGTTTCACCTACTTATCCCCCCGATATAGATCATTGCATCATATTGGGGTGGCACAAGGGAAAAGCAATACCAGAATAGCGAATCTGGTTAGTGCAGTGCAGGTAGACAAAGAAGGTGTAAGGCCATAGCAAGGTAGATTGTTCTCATATCATGAGATGCTTCTGTCGCAGGATAGAAGATGTTCTTCGGCCTAATCATATGTGTTTTCCGGTTTTGTATTTTCTGCCCGTGGAAGGGGGCAGAGGAGAGAATGTCCATGTGGATGGGCCTTTCCATAGATGCTGCCTGAGCTGCTGAATTCCTTACGTGTGTTACTCTTTGATTATGTTGGCTGCTTGACCATAATGGCTGGTGTACTACAATCTCTATGGCAAATCTCTCCTTAAGTAAAATCATGGACATACAGAGATTGGAAAAATTGGAATAGCCATGGCCTGAAGTGTGGAGAAAGGCAATGGGACACTCTCCATGATCTCCAGTGCACAACTGAACGCAGCTCCTGTGATATTCCGCAATGTAAGTGTGGCCTGTGGGTGCACTGGCCACTTCTGGGGGTAGATCATCAAAATGCTCAAGGCTAGCTTTGTTAAGCAATGTGCAGGAGGTACAGAAGCCTCACACCACCAGGTTCGAGAACAGCTACATCCCTTCAACCATGTAGTTCTTGAACCAACAGACCCAACCCTAATCACTACTACTCTATGACCACCTTGCACTGTAATGAACATCTTTTTTTGTCCTAATTGTGCTTACTTATAAGATTGTTAATAATTTACAAAAACACAAAATGCTGGCAGAACTCAGCAGGCCAGACAGCATCTATGGGAGGAGGTAGTGACGACGTTTCGGGCCGAAACCCTTCATCAAGAGGGTCCATCGACTCCTGATGAAGGGTTTCGGCCCAAAATGTCGTCACTACCTCCTCCCATAGATGCTGTCTGGCCTGCTGAGTTCTGCCAGCATTTTGTGTTTTTATTTATTTCCAGCATCTGCAGATTCACTCATGTTGCCTGTTAATAATTTATGTTTACTTTATGTTTTCTTTTGAATGTTGTTTATCTGAGGTTATGTGATGCTACTCCAAGTAGGTTTTTCAGAGTTCACAGTAAATTTATTATCTAATAAGTGAATATATTTCACCATATATGCCTGTGCATACATGCACTTGCGCTGGAGACAAAAAACTCGATTTTGACTTTGGAAGCTGTTTCAAGTGAGCTCTTTAAGTTTCTACCCACCCAAACCCCCATGCCCCCCACCCACCCTTCCTGACCATGACCAGCTCTAGTGCACTTTCCAAACCTGGCTGAGCATGCTAATCCTCGGCCCAGTGGCAAACTAGTCTCTCAGCCCACCGGGGGAGGCTTGGGTCTCCTAGATGCCCTGACTAAATCAGTCGCAGACAGACCTGTGATCTCTCCAACCTGTAAACACTGGCAATAACCTCTTGTCCCCATAAGCCAACATCAGCCACTGTCAGCCATTCCTCATGGTGAATGGTATATTTGTGATCATAAGGATGACAACATCTGACTGAGGAAGTACAGTTATGAGCAGAGACAGTGAAGAAGGAGTTGGTCTATCTAGAGCAGAGAGGATTATGGGCATATACTGTAGTGTGGGCAATGTATAAAAGAGAAACTATTTAGAGGGGCCAGAACCAAATACTACTTAACTAGTTGGCCACCGTGGACCGGTTCAGCTGAAGGGCCTGTATCCAAGCTGTATTGCTCTATGACTTAGAGACTTCTGTGTATTTCTGATAACCATCTACAGAAATGATAGAACTTTATTCCCTGGAATGCTGCAGAAATTGTGGGAGATCTTATCAAGGTTTACAGAATTATGAGGGATATAGATAGAGTGAATGCATACAGACATTTTCTCCTCAGGTTGGCTGAGACTAGAGCTAGAGGTCATAGATTTAAGGGGAATCTGAGGGGTAACTTCTTCAGTCAGAGGATAGTGGAAGTGTGGAAGGAGCTGCCACCAAAAGTGATAGATGCAGGCTTAATTCTAACAGTTAAGAGGAGTTCAGATAGATATGTGAATGGGAGAGGGTTAGAGGGATATGCTGTGGGTGCTGGTAGATGAGACTAAGCAGAAGATAAGGTTGGCAAGGACAAGATGGGTCAAAGCACCTGTTTCTGTATGTCACAGGAGGCTGGACCCAAGTGCAGGTCGCAGGCACTGAAGTACCAGGGGCAGGACAGGAACACCTGAAGGATAGAACCAGATGGGGAGACCAGGGCGTGCAAAAAAGACGGGGCATGCTAGGTAATCCTGGGGTTCAGAGAGAGTTCGTGGCTAGGCTGGAGAGCCCCCTGGGCGGCCGCACAACTCCTGGGCAGGGCCGCCTCCCAGGCGGGAACACAAAACGCAGGACACCTGGGCAGGTAGCAGGCACAACCTATCAGAGGTGAGGGGTAGGAAGGGTACAGAGTCCCCCCACCGGGCAACAGCAGTCCGGCCTGCTACCCAACAGAGGCAAGGGATCGGGAGGGAACTTGGTCCAGGGTGACTCCAAGGCTGACTCACAGAACTTGGGGATGAAGCCATGGGCCCTCCAAGCCAGGACGACCGGAACAAACAGAGCCAATCAGACAAAACACCTCAGAACATGGCAAACCAGCTCATACAAGACAACCAGCAGACAAGACAAAACCCATTCAGAGCAGGACAACCCCCAACTAGACTTGGCCCCAGAGTCCCTTATATCCACATGCCAGCTGATGGGCAACAGATGCACCTTCTTAAGCCAAGATGATCCTATTTGGCTTAAGGGTGACAGGAGGGACAGCTGCAAGACCCGAAGTCCGGAGTCTGCGGACCGGATCAAGACACGAAATGCAGGCTCCAGACCGGACCATAACACTGTATGGTAATACTCTTTGACTCAACCTAATTACAGTAAAAGGAACAGGAAGGGATTATAAGGAATGTTGTCTTGTGCAGGAGAAAGGGCAGGATTTGGGACTGCTTGGAGGGATATGTTGGGAATGATGGCCTGAATGCAGTTACCCCTGCAGTGTTTCTTTTCCCAGTTCTGTTCTGCATCTGACCATCAAGACCTGCCACCCCTGAGTGCAGATAACCAGGAAAAGAATTAGAAGGACAAAAGTTAGATATGTGAAAGAGAACAAGGCACAGAGAAACATACAGGGGGGAATGAGACTGGATGACTGATAGGAGCTAGCAGGGCTCCAAAGAGCAGAGTGGCCTTGTTTTTTCATACTGAGTAAATAAATAAAACCACATGCACTTACTTTCATTAAATTAAACTCAGACACACTCAGTGTAGCTTTGGGAGGTGAAGGATTCTCATTCACTATTTGAAGCCCAACTTTTATGTTACCATTGTGAGGAAAATTCATAAAACATACAGCATTACAACACAGTAGAGGTCCTTTAGCCACGATATTGTGCTGATCTTCTAACCTACTCTAGGATCATTCTAACCCTTCCCTCCCTACATAGACCTCTGTAATCCTATATGTAATCCTATATGCCTATCTGAGAGTTTCCTAAAAGCCCCTAATTTATCTGCCTCTACCATCATACCTGGCAGGGCATTCCACACACACACCACTCTCTGTGTAGAAAGCTTACCTCCCTCATCCCCCCCTATACTTTCCTCCAGTCACCTTAAAATTATGCCCACTGGTATAACTATTTCTGGCAAAATGTTCACTGGTGGCATTAAATGCACTTTAACACAGAAATGTAGTCAAACGTGTTTAATAACTACGAAGTCTTTGGTAAAGAGAGGAATGATCCAGTCAGAGAACGGATGGTTCGTTGTGAAGGTGGAGCGCAAGATTAAAAGATTCAAAGCATATTTATTATCAAAGAATGTATAAATTATACACCTTGAAATTTGTCTGCTTACAAGCAACCAGAAAGCAAGAAACCCGAATAACCCAATTTTTGAAAAAGCAAGACCACAAACCCACAACACAGATAAAGAGAGAGAGAGAAACAAAACCACAGACCATGTAAACAACAGAAGCAAGCCAACGGCATTCTGAACTGGACTGAGTCCCAAATCCACTCCCAGAGCAGGCGGAGTAGGCCCAAGCCTCAGTTCCAGATCATCAGTGGAGCAGAAACACAGAACTGCCAGATCTGTTTACAGTCTCAGCACCGTGAGGAAAGTAATGAACATTTGTGGGAGAGCGAGCCTGACCCACGTCTCTGTTTCCGACATTTGGGCTTCCAGACTATCTGAGCTGGTGTTTAAATTGTCCAAGCACCAGGTAATGCCTCACTCTAGGACCCAGACCCCAACACCACAACACGTTATTGATCTCACCAAATTGGCTCAGTGCTTCTCACCCTGGTTAGGTGGAAGAGCGTTGAAACTCTTTCACATCAACTCCTCTCTGAATTACTTGCTCCATCTCCAGCAGCAATACAGACTCCTTCTGCAAACCCAACGGATCAAACATGTCGCACCTCACAATGCCCCACCACGACTCATCCCTCGAACCAACATTGCCCCTGCCTGTTTCCTCACTGTCTACAGCAAAAATTCACCACAATTTGTTTCAGAAAAAAATGTTGCAAGTAATGGTTTTTAGTCGAAACTCTTGCCTTTCGATCTATTAGTAAGCTGTCGCGCGCCTTCATTTGCGCCATCTTAAACCAGAAGGTGGACATAAGTGACAAGAGAGTGGGAAATTTGGAGAGGGATGCTATGAAAAGCAACGGGGGTGGGTGTCCCATCAGAGTAGGCCTATTCATGAGTAACACACACAAAATACTGGAGGATCTCAGCAGGTCAAGCAGCATCTATGGAAAGGAATAAGGAGTCATCGTTTTGGGCAGTGACCCTTCATCAGGCCTATCTGTGAACTCTATAAGCTGAGGGGATGGTGGTAATTATCCATGCTATCCCAAAATGGAGATAACTCTGTAGCACCACACTTGATAAAAACTACATCACCAGTCTCACCCTAAAGCTTAGCTTTCCTTTCCGTGCATTGCTAGAAGCCCGCTGGATGTTACAGTCTGTTTAACATCATAGACCTGACTGGTAAACTGAGTGAAGCTTGGCGCTGGCTAAATAGCTATAAAAGGATGAAACATGCTGGGTAAAATTGGTGTTAGTAGACTGTTGATCCCGTGACTCTTCCAATGAGAATTCCAGCTATGTTATCAGTTGCAGAGCTACAGGGAGCCAGAACTCTTGGCAGGAGGAGTTTTTAAAGCATCCCATCCGTCTCTGAAGTTCCTATCAGCTGCAGGATCTGAACTCGGCAAGACCTTTCTCCTTCAAATGCACTGCTTAGGTGGACCGGATTCCTATGAGGTTCTACAGAACATACAGCATTCCTTTGGAACAAACACAGGTCAAAGGAGGAGGCAGAATGATTGTGATGTACAATACAGAACAAAGGGTCCCTCGTATCCGGATTTGGCCTGTGTCCGAGCAAACGGAGTAAGGATACTCATTTCAAAGAGTAGTTACAGTATGGAAAATAGATATTTGCCCTGCTCCGCTCTATATAAGAGCAATCCATCTAGACTCACTCTCCCACCCACTCCCCAATGCTCTGCAAATACTGCCTTTTCAGATACCTATCCAGCTCCGTTTTGAACTGAATAGTTCTCCTCTATTCCTCACTGACGATATGTTCCATCACATTGCATCAAAACATATCTTCCCTGTGTCGCTTTTGAATCCTTCGCTAGTTGCCTTTAATCTCTGTCCCCTGACTTAAGTGCCTATCAAAAGTATTCACCCTCCTTGGAAGTATTCATGTTTTATTGCTTTACAATATTGAATCACAGTGGATTTTATTTGGCTTTTTTGACACAGATAAACAGAAAACTACTCTTTTGTGTCAAAGTGAAAACAGATCTCTACAAAATGTCTATGAAGGTTCTCAGTCATCCAGGTCATTGTATATCAAGTGGTAGTAAATCAAGGCAACTCGACTTGCTGTGTTGTCTAGAAGACGTTTCACCACGCATCTGAGCGGTTTCTTCAGTTCTGATCCGTGGTGTGTAGTTTTCCGGTTTTTAAACTCTGTGAGTTGTTTAAAGGTATAGCAATGACATGAAGGTCATTAAGATTCATGCAGGTAATGAGAGAGTCATTAATCTTAGTGAGATCAAGCACTATTTTTCAATCTGAATGCATAAACATCAATTTCTCTAACTTCTGGCAATTTCCCCTCCACTCCTCCTTCTCTCTTTCTCTGTTTCCCATTCTGTTTACCTTCTCACCCTTACTCTCTCCTCCCATGCCTATCACCTCCCACTGGCTCCCCTTCTCCTTCCCTTTCTCCTATAGCCCACTGTTTTCTCCTATTAGAATTGTTCTTCTTCAGCTCTTTACCTCTTCCACCTATCACTTCCCAGCTTCTCATATCAACCCCACCCCCTTCCCCCCACCTGGTCTCACCTATCACAGGCCAGCTTTTACTCCTTCACCCCCCACCTTCTTATCCTTGCTTCTTCCCCCTTCCTGGAGGGACTCAGCCCAAAACGTTGACCGTCCATTCCCCTCCACGTATGCTGCCTGACCTGTTGAATTCCTCCAGCATTTTGTATGTGTTGCTCACAGTTCCTGGGACTTTTAGTCACGCACTGCAATGTTTTAAAAAGTTTCTCTCCAATTTCAAACCCACTGCTGTCCCCAAAGCCATGATTAGCTGCTGGATTTTCCTTGAGTCTGAGCCATGCGCTGCCTCCATTATGGTCTCATTTTAAACATGATAACTGTACATCACCCCACAACAGTGCGCCACAGATTCAGCGGAGTTTTTTGTTCTGCTCAGTATCTGAATTGTGTCCATAAACATCCCTATATCTAATTTCTGTTGATTCCAGTGGCAGATTGGGAAGGATATAATACGGATACATCATCCAATCCACCAGGTAACTTGGACCATGCAAGTGGAGCTACACTTACTTGTCACTGCAGTCAGTTACTGACCAAGTAATTTAGATAGATAGATAGATAGATACTTTATTCATCCCCATGGGGAAATTCAACTTTTTTTCCAATGTCCCATACACTTGTTGTAGCAAAACTAATTACGTACAATACTTAACTCAGTAAAAAAATATGATATGCATCTAAATCACCATCTCAAAAAGCATTAATAATAGCTTTTAAAAAGTTCTTAAGTCCTGGCGGTAGAATTGTAAAGCCTAATGGCATTGGGGAGTATTGACCTCTTCATCCTGTCTGAGGAGCATTGCATCGATAGTAACCTGTCACTGAAACTGCTTCTCTGTCTCTGGATGGTGCTATGTAGAGGATGTTCAGAGTTATCCATAATTGACCGTAGCCTACTCAGCGCCCTTCGCTCAGCTACCGATGTTAAACTCTCCAGTACTTTGCCCACGACAGAGCCCGCCTTCCTTACCAGCTTATTAAGACGTGAGGCGTCCCTCTTCTTAATGCTTCCTCCCCAACACACCACCACAAAGAAGAGGGCGCTCTCCACAACTGACCTATAGAACATCTTCAGCATCTCACTACAGACATTGAATGACGCCAACCTTCTTAGGAAGTACATTCGACTCTGTGCCTTCCTGCACAAGGCATCTGTGTTGGCAGTCCAGTCAAGCTTCTCGTCTAACTGTACTCCCAGATACTTGTAGGTCTTAACCTGCTCCACACATTCTCCATTAATGATCACTGGCTCCATATGAGGCCTAGATAGCAATAATAGCTCCGAGCTCCGGGGATCTGTCTGTGTGGAGTCTAAATGTTCTCCCTGTGACTGTGTGGGTTTTTCACGGGTGTTGATCAGCTAATGTAAATTGCTCCTTTGCGCAGGAAGGTGTCCAGGGAAACAAAGAGGGTTGGTAGGTATGTGGAAGAGAGTAAGTTAAAGGCTAAGACTTATGGAGCTACACAGCACAGAAAACAAACCTTCGGCCCAACTTGTCAATGCTGAACAAGTCGCCTAAGGGAGCTAGTCCCAGCTTTCCACATTTGCTCCATGAACCTCTCCTGTCCATGTACTTGTCTAACTGTACCCATCCCTACCACTTCCTCTGGTAGCTCGTTCCACACATGGGGTGGAATTTCTTTTGCATTTGTACGGGGCCCTGGTGAGACCACACCTGGAGTATTGTGTACAGTTTTGGTCTCCAGGGTTAAGGAAGGACATCCTGGCTATAGAGGAAGTGCAGCGTAGATTCACGAGGTTAATTCCTGGGATATCCGGACTGTCTTACGCAGAGAGGTTAGAGAGACTGGGCTTGTACACACTGGAATTAAGGAAATTGAGAGGGGATCTGATTGCAACATATAAGATTATTAAGGGATTGGACAAGATAGAGGCAGGAAATATGTTCCAGATGCTGGGAGAGTCCAGTACCAGAGGGCATGGTTTGAGAATAAGGGGTAGGTCATTTAGGACAGAGTTAAGGAAAAACTTCTTCTCCCAGAGAGTTGTAGGGGTCTGGAATGCACTGCTTCGGAAGGCAGTGGAGGCCAGTTCTCTGGATGCTTTCAAGAAGGAGCTAGATAGGTATCTTATGGATAGGGGAATCAAGGGATATGGGGACAAGGCAGGAACCGGGTATTGATAGTAGATGATCGGCCATGATCTCAGAATGGCGGTGCAGGCTCGAAGGGCCGAATGGTCTACTTCTGCACCTATTGTCTATTGTCTATTGGGTGTCCTCTGTGTGAAAAATTTGTAGGACTATAGGGAAATGAGGAAGTGGAGGTATGGGACTGATACGATTGTTCTGTTGCAAGCTAACATGGAGCTGATGGGCTGATTGGTCTCTTTACCTCCCGTAACAAGTAAGAAATGCTTTGGAAATACAGTAAAAGGGAAGTGGTTCCCTGAAAGCATCTGGTCTAGGTACAATCCACCCTCTCCCACAAGCCAATGGGAAGAAGGAAAGGAAGAGGTGATTTGTAGATGAAAGTGCATCTATATATTGAGGGTGGGAGCTCTTTGTGCTCTGACTTCTTTCATTGAGAAGTACTTGCTGCAAGGCCAGCTAACCACTGTCCAGTTGATGCAGTACCAAAATCCCTTCTGCAAATGGAGATGGATGTTCGTGCAGCGCAGACTCTGGCGTCCTTCCGACCTCCGAAACAAGATAGTGTATCCTCTCTACTGATAGGCCACTGTGCTCTAATTCCACGTTATAACAATGTTCCTTAAATATCCTTGGCTGTTGCTGAGCCTCTGATAACGCTAAGTAGAGTTGTGAGAGAAGCGGCCTTGGCATAGACACTGAAGTATCAAAGTACAGATCTCTAAGCACTGTGCTCCACATTACTAAACAAGCTGACTGAGGCGTTGGATTGGATTGTAGTTTTCTTGTAGTATCACTTTCTTATGCTTGTTTGTATTTTTATATAATCACCCATAGACATGTGAGATTATCAGTGGCCTCTATTTTTCTGTTATCTTCTTGGTTTCAGTGGTGTGTGTCATATTACTTGAATCTGACTTTCTGATTGGTTAACATTATCAATGGAATTTAACGTTATCAGTGGTCTGGTAGAAGAGGAAAAGAACTCCTTTGTTTGCTCTCTTTTCCCTTGGGCTTTTCTTCCCTGTCTCCTCTTTTCCCTGCTCTCTTTTCTTCCTTTGTTCCCTTTCATTATGCTCCTTCTTCTTTCTCTTTCTTTGTTCAAAGTTCAAGGTTAATTTATTATCAAAGTACACGTGTGTTGCCATATACAATCCTGAGATTCATTTCCTTGCAGGCATACCCAATAAATCCAATCAATGCAAGACTGCACCAACAGGGTGAACAGCCAGCAAAAACAGCAAGATGTGCAAATACAAAAAGAAAAAAGAAGAAATAATAATAATAAATGAATAAGCAATAGATATCAAGAACATGAGATGAAGAGTCCTTGTGAAGAAGTCCTTAGGTTGTGGTAATTATGTATAGATTGTGGGGTCTATTGGTTCCTGGAACTCTAAATAAATAATGATAGTAAGCCACAAGTTTTATGTTTCACTCTTAGCTTCTGAAGAAACTTTGGTCACAAAATCATCAGGATCCAACTGTGGTCTCCATTATAACTTGGGTCTGCTGACTGTTGCTTATGTTGTGAGCAGGTCATCCTTTGTAAGATTATAAAAGCAGCTGCCTAAGCATTCTGTGCCAATGCAAGTACACAGTGTGGAATTCCTAAAAAAATAGTTTGTGCATCATTTCCTCTGCAAGTACAGACTCATTATCAATTCTGTGCACGTGTGCACCAATATAATGTGTCTACGAATGGAAATATTGGCATCTCTCCACTGTGACTGCATTTCACACACACAGACTCAGTGTCTAAGCATTGTGCACAAACCAACACACTGTGATGTACACCATTCACACAAACACACACACATAAATTAAACACTGCACACACGAGGACTCAACATGCCTGCTTAGTGCCCACACACACACACGGGTCATTAACCTAGTGAATGTAGTTGGCAAGAGATTGAAGTTCCAGTGTGAAACTGGTGGCATAAATCTTCAGGCTTCACGGTAACTATGGAAATGGATAAGGATGATCCAGACATTCTGGATTAGGGGAAGGTGATTTCAATGTTATTGGGTAGGAACTGGCAAAAGTAAATGGGAAAAGTGACTTACAGGTAAGTCTACAACCAACAAAGGAAAACCCTTCCAATGTGAAACTGGGAGAGTACAGGGCCAATGTGGAAGGGAAATTAATAGGGGGAGCAAAATATCAATGGTGGAATTTTTTTTAATTAAAAAAAAATGTGTTAACAGCAAGAGAGTGGTGCCCAATGAAGTACCAAAAAGGAAATCAGGGCACGGAGCCAGAGGATGTACATGACGTCTGAAACAGTACTTCTCATCTGTATTCACCCAGCTGAAAGACATTGTAGTTGGAGAATTCAGGGTGGGGGACAAATTATCTTTAAAAAGAAGATGAAGTATTAAATGTCTTAATGAGCTTAAAGGTGGATAAATCACCAGATCCCTGGAGATGTATTCCAGTCTGTTTTGGCAGACAAGGGAAGAGACTGCTGGGGCCCTGATGGGGATTTCAAAATATTTAATGGCAGTGAGGTACCTGATCATTAGAAGACAGAAAATGTGGACCATAAGAAGGGTAGAAGGGATAAGCCGGATAATAATATGTCAGTGAATCTAACGTCCATAGTAGGAACATTATTGAAACAATTTAATAATTAATAATAATAATAAATCAATAATAATAAAAAATCAAATTATAGAATATTTGGAAAGGCAGGAATTAATCTAAGACAGCATGGTTTTGTTAAGTGGTGATCCTGTTGAGTGTTGGCGCAAGGCCTAGTGGATAAGGCATCAGTCTAGAATTCTGAGGGTCACTGGTTCGAGATCAGCTGAGGCAGCGTGTTGTGTCCTTGAGCAAGGCACTTAACCACACATTGCTCTGCGACGACACCGGTGCCAAGCTGCTTGGGTCCTAGTGCAACATTGTGTGATCCTAGTGCAACCCTTGGACAACATCAGTGGCGTGGAGAGGGGAAGGCTTGCAGTTTGGGCAACTGCCGGTCTCCCATACAACCCTGCCCAGGCCTGCGCTCTGGAATCCTTCCAAGGTGCAAATCCATGTTCTCACGAGACTAACGGATGCCTATTATTATGATCCTGTTGACCAAATCGATTGAATCTATTGATTAGTTTACAAATTCTGTTGCTGAGGGTAGTACGGTTGATCTGAGGCCTTTGATAGTGCCAACAATGCATACAAATCAAAGTATTACGGTCCATGGAATCCAGGTCAAATTGTCCCAATGTCTTGATAATAAATGTGATGGTGGAGGGCTGCTCTGTGACTGGAATTCTGTGACTACGGTGTACTGCAGAAATCTGAAGTACTGAATCGGTATCTGATTTATTGCTCACAATGATAAACGATTTGCACGTGAATGTAGGAGGTATGATTAATGGCAACTTGAAGGTGACGTGAAAATTGGCGGTTCAATTTATAGCGAGGATAGTCTTCAGTTACAAGACAATATTCACGAGTTGGTAAGAAGGGCAGAGTAATGGCAGGAGGAACTTAATCCTTGGCAGTGACACAAGAGATTCTGCAGATGATGGAAATCTTGTGCAACACACACAAAATGCTGGAGGAACGCAGCAAGTCAGGCGGCATCTATAGAGGGAAGTAAGCAGTCAACGCTTTGGAGGATTAGTAGGGCATAATGAACAGCAGGGTCTTAAGGCTTAGTATATTTATGTATTATGCACACACACAACATTTTCTCGGTGGCCACATTATTAGGTATACCTGTATACCTGTTTGTTATTGCAAATATCTAATCAGCCAGTTATGTGGCAGCTTAAACGCATGCAGACATGGTCAAGAGGTTTAGTTGTTGTTCAGACCAAACATCAGAATGGGGAAGAAATGTGATCGGAGTGACTTTGATTGTGGAATGATTGCTAGTGCCAGACAGTGTGGCTTGAGTATCTCAGAAACTGCTGATCCACTGACATTTTCACACACAACAATCTCTAGAGTTTACAGATAATGGTGCAGAAAACAAAAAACATCCAGTGAGTGGCAGTCCTATGAGCGAAAACACCTTATTAATAAGAGAGGTCAGAGGGGAATGGTCAGAACAGTTCAAGCTGACAGGAAGGTGACAGTAACTAAAAGAAACATGCATTACAACAGCAGTGTGCTGAAGAGCATCTCTGAATGCAGAACACATCAAACCTTGAACTGGATAGGTTACAGCAGCAGAAGACCATGAACATACACACAATAGCCATTTTATTAGATGCAGGAGGTACCTAATAAAGGGGCCACTGAGTGTATATTGTGTCTATTTTAAACACTAACACCAGCACTAACACTATAGATGTCTGGTGGACAGTGTATTGACTGGCTGCATTACAGCCTGGTAAGGGAACACCAATGCCTTTACGCAGAGGGACTAGGTGAGAGTAAGTTTTCAGCACAGACTAGAAGGGCCGAGCTGGCCTGTTTCCATGCTGTAATTGTTATATGGTTATAAAAGGTAGTGGATTCGGGTCAGTGCATCATGGTAAATTCTTCCCAACCATTGAGCACATCTATACGAAATGTTGCCGTAGAAAAGCAGCATCCATCATCGAAGATCCTCGCCACCCAGGCCGTGCTCTCTTCTCACTGCTGCCATCAGGTAGAAGGTACAGGAACCTCAGGACTCGGACCACCAGGTTTAAGAACAGTTACTAGCCCTTAACCATCAGGCTCTTGAATAAAAGAGGATAATTACACTTAAATATTGAGATGTTACCACACCTAATGATCTCACTTTAAGGATACTTTATCTTGTTATCTCATGCTCTCATTATTTATTGCTATTTATTTATATTTGCATTTGCACATTTTGTTGTTCATTGATGCTGTTTACAGTTATTGTTCTATTGATTTGATGAGTATGTCCGCAGGAAAAGGAATATCAGGGTTGTATGTGGTATCACGTATGCACTCTGATGATAAATTTTATTTTGAACTTTGAACACACAGCACAAACATGTACACTTAAATGAAACACAATGCAAATTGCCCGTAGTAAAACTCTTATAGACCATCAGAACACACTTTCAAACGTTACTGTACCCCCTCCCCTTGCCAGCTCCTGACGCATGGCATCACATAACTTCTACCTTTGTTTCTGTAAATGGAACTGCTTATACGAAAATGCCCAATGTTACTTACCTTAGAGTGTGGCAACAGAAAACAGAAAATCCCCTCTGAACATCATAATTATAAAATGCAACTCTTTTTCTTTAAAAATGCACATAAATTAAATTTAATGTAATAGGTTGAAGAGCTTCATTCACACAGTCAGGGATTTTATTTTTATTCATCAAGGTTGATTAAAAACGTTTTTAGGAACAGGGTACCTTTTAAAATATTTACTAGCATGCTCTGGACATGACATAAAATTGCTTTATATTGTATTTAATATTTTATCTACCAAAGCTGAAAATACTATACAGAGCTGGAGACTGGCCTGAATGGAAAAGGTTGCATTGATACAAGTGAACAGCCCCATATGCTTAAAAGCTGTGTTTCAATGAATTCCAGTCTCATCTGCTCAGCTGAAGAACTAATGTTAAACTTTTATTAGCAGCAAAGAAATCAGGCAGATACAAACAACGTTAATGTTTCAGGTTGAAGGCACTACCAGCTCTGTTTACTTTACCATGGATGCTATCAGATCTGCTGAATGTTTCCTATTTTATTTCAGATTTACAGCGTCTGATTTTTTCCCTCAGTTTTTGGCCCAATACAAAGTGCTCCACCGCTAATGGAACGTTTTAAGAAAATGGAAACAGGTTTTTGGTCTGTTCGTCTATTCAGTTAGATTGTGACGGGACTCCAGTTCAAAGTAGCCATCACTTGGTTCAGAAACCTTCAGCTAGCCACTGGGTAAGTTGGTAAATTGTTTTATATAGTGAGGTACAGGGAAACGATTTTGTTTTTTGCGTACCGTCCATCATTTCATCACAACAGTGCACTGAAGTGTTACAAGAGATAAGAACGAAGCATGTAGAATAACGTGTTACAGTTGCAGAGAAAGTGCAGTGCAGGCAGACAATAAACTGTGAGGTAGACTGTGAGATCAAAAGTCAGTCAGTATTCTTATAATAGCATGATAGGAGCTGTCCTTAAGCCTTTCCAGCTTTAGTATCTACCGCCCAGTGGGAAGGAGAGAAGAGAGAATGCCCAACATGGCAGGGGTCTTCGATTATGTAGAGTGGTGCTCTACTGACTGGGTCGAGCTTCCTCTCAGCTCCTGCCAGCTTGATTCCAGTTTGAGTGCTCTCCTTGTGACCCAGTGGTTTCGTCCCACAACCCAACAATGTGCTGGTCAGTAGATTAATTAAAATTGGTGGGAGAATTGTGGGGGAGCTGGGGTTGAGGAAGGATACAAGAATATGCAAGAGAGAGAGAGAGAGCATATTAATGGGAAATAAGTGGGGAAGTGGGATGACCAGATTGCTCTGAAAGTCAGCATAAACTTGATGGGTTGAATGGCCTCATTCTATTTGCCACAATACACCCTTTATAAAAATGTTCCTTCCTTATTATATTCTACCATGCTACATGCTAATGTTCAATTCCAGAATAACTGAGATGTCCTTCTTCTTCAAAGAAAGGGGCTCACATTCCTCCACCATCAATGCTGTTCTCACCCCGTCCTCCTGCCACCACACCAGGGATAGGGTTTCTTTTGTCCTCACCTACCAGCCCACTTGCCTCCTCGTGCAGCACATAATTCCCCATAACTTCTGCCATCTCCAACAGGATCCCACCACCAAGCACATCTTTCCATCCCCCTCACTTTCCACTTCCTGCAGGGATCGCACCCTGTGCAACGCCCTTGTCCTCCCGACTGATCTCCCTCCTGGTACCTATCCTTGCAAGTGGAACAAGAGCCAGACCCGCCCCTACACCTCCTCCTCCACTACCATTCAGGGCCCTAAATAGTCCTTTCACCTCTGAGTCTGTTGGGGTCATATACTGTGTCTGGTGCTCCTGGTGTGGCCTCCTGTATATCATAGAACATAGAACATAGAATAGTACAGCACATTACAGGCCCTTCGGCCCACAATGTTGTGCCGACCCTCAAACCCTGCCTCCCATATAACCCCCCCCCCACCTTAAATTCCTCCATATACCTGTCTAGTAGCCTCTTAAATTTCAGTAGTGTATCTGCCTCCACCACTGACTCAGGCAGTGCATTCCATGCACCAACCACTCTCTGAGTGAAAAACCTTCCTCTAATATCCCCCTTGAACTTCCCTCCCCTTACCTTAAAGCCATGCCCTCTTGTACTGAGCAGTGGTGCCCTGGGGAAGAGGCGCTGGCTGTCCACTCTGTCTATTCCTCTTAATATCTTGTACACCTCTATCATGTCTCCTCTCATCCTCCTTCTCTCCAAAGAGTAAAGCCCTAGCTCCCTAATACAATATCGGTGAGACCCGACGTAGATTAGGAGACCGCCTCGTCCAGCATGTTCACTCCATCTGCCAGAAAAAGTAGGATCTCCCAGTGGCAACCATTTCAAATCTACTTCCCATTCTCATTTTGACATGTCAGTTCATGGCCTTCTCTACTGCCATGATGAGGTCACACTCAAGTTTGAGGAATAACACCTCATATTGCATGTAGGTAGCTTCAGCCTAATGGCCATAACATCAATTTCTCAAACTTCTAGTAATTGCCCCCCCCTTCACCATTCCTCATTGTTCTTTCTCTCACACCTTCTCTTCTTACCTGCCCACCTCTTCTCTCTGCTGCTTCTAGAACCTTCTTCCATGGTCTTTTGTCCTCTCCTATCAGATTTCCCCTTTCTCCAGCCCTTTATCTCTTTCACCAATCAACTTTCCAGCTCGTTACTTCACCCCTCCCCCTCCTAGTTTCACCTATCACCTGCCATTTGCACTTCTTCCTCCCCTCCCCCCATTTTCTTATTCTGACTTCTTCCCTTCCTTTCCAGTCCTGAAGAAAGGCCTCAGCCCGAAATGTCAACTGTTTACTCTTTTTCACAGATGGTGCCTGACCTGCTGATTTCCTCCAGCATTTTGTGCGTGTTGCTAATGCTATGTTCTGTGATTTGAATTCCCTCAGTAGCTATCCCTCACCATTCTAGATAGATAGATAGATAGATACTTTATTCATCCCCATGGGGAAATTCAACTTTTTTCCAATGTCCCATACACTTGCTGTAGCAAAACTAATTACATACAATACTTAACTCAGTAAAAAAAAATATGATATGCATCTAAATCACCGTCTCAAAAAGCATTAATAGCTTTTAAAAAGTTCTTAAGTCCTGGAGGTAGAATTGTAAAGCCTAATGGCATTGGGGAGTATTGACCTCTTCATCCTGTCTGAGGAGCATTGCATTGATAGTAACCTGTCACTGAAACTGCTTCTCTGTCTCTGGATGGTGCTATGTAGAGGATGTTCAGAGTTATCCATAATTGACCGTAGCCTACTCAGTGCCCTTCGCTCAGCTACCGATGTTAAACTCTCCAGTACTTTGCCCACGACAGAGCCCGCCTTCCTTACCAGCTTATTAAGACATGAGGCGTCCCTCTTCTTAATGCTTCCTCCCCAACATGCCACCACAAAGAAGAGGGCGCTCTCCACAACTGACCTATAGAACATCTTCAGCATCTCACTGCAGACATTGAATGACATCTGTGAGACATCTCTAATATACAGCTTGATCTTGAGGGAATAGCAGGAATAAATTTCTGAACACAAAAGGCACTAAGGGAAGCAAGGAGTAGGGGATTATGGTATTGAGACAGAGGATGAGTCATGATTGCATTGATAGAGACAAAATCCTACCTTGGCGCCTCACCGTGGCGTAGGAATGACACTGGCTGAACATCAGCGAAGTACGGCGGAGATTCGTTCTCTGGCAGGTCTAACCTAGCCGTGAAGGTGATGTTCCATCGGTATACTACTAGACTAGATCTAGTAGTAGGATCCTGGCTAGCTAAATCAAGGAGGTAAGCATGCCTTTGCTACTTTGTAGGTTATGCCTCTTCAGGCAAAGGCTGCACCCAACAAGGACGCCGGCAGCAGAGCGTCTGATGGTGTCTGTGGCAAATGAATCCAAAAGGGTCTATGGTACAGCCACCTTGGTGGCATACGGGGGAACCAGAGTGCTGGTCAATGGATGGCATCACTAGACTAGTTAGTTGTCACTGCGGGGCAGCTTCCTTATCCGCTAAGTCTGTTACACTCCTGTGTACCACTTAGCATCAGGTTTGGAAGCCCAGGCAGACTGTATGGCGAGGGCACGACACTGTCTGTCGTATTACTGTGCAAGGCGTGTTGGAGTAAAACTCTCAGCACAGTCAACATCAAAATCGATGGACAGCCGAAGAAGATGGAGACATATGAGGGGCTGCAGATGCTGGAATCTGGAGCAACAGAGAATCTGCTGAAGGAACTCAGTGGGTCGAGCAGCATCAGAGAGGAATTGGCAACATTTTGGGTTGAGACTCTAAATCAGGACTGAGTGGAGAGAGGTGATGGCCTGTATGAAGAGGAGAAGAGAGGGGTGATACTGGGGCTGGGAGGTGGTTGGTGGACTGCGGAAGGGTGAAGGATAATAATCATAATAATTATAATAATAATAACTCTATTTATATATCACCTTTCATACATTAAGATGCATCTCAAAGTGCTTTACATAGTAATGTTAAATCATATAGTTATAAAAATACAAAATTAAAAATATTAAGTAGAGACAAGTATTATATAGAATAAAATGTAATTGAATATACCAGATTATATAATTGTAATCAACATCACAGGCACTAAGTAATCCTATAAGCAGGCCGAATTTTAAAAGTAAGTTTTTCAAAGTGTTTTGAAACATTCCAGTGTCCTAGCCTGGTGTATCTCACTCTCCTGAGTATTCCAGATTTCTTGTGCATGAGCAAAAGGCCGCATCACCAGTTTGTACACGCTTGACAATAGGAATAATAAGCAAACCAGTATTAATGGATGTTAGATTACAATTAGGGATGATAGGGGATGGACACTCCAAAATATACAGAAGGGCTAGTTTACTCAGAGCCAGATTTAACAGTTAAGAGGATTTTAAAATTGATCCTAAAGGGCACAGGCAGCGAGTGCAATGATGCCAAAACCAGTATCATTATACTGGAAATGAGATCACGGGGGATTCCAACTTCCCTAATATAAAGTGGGACCCTCTTAGTGTAAGGGGTTTAGATGGGGCTGAACTTGTTAAGTGTACTTAGGAAGGTTTCTTAATTCAATATGTGGATGGTCCAATGAGAGGAGAGGCTGTACTGGTCCAGATGTTGGGTAATGAACCTAGCCAGGTGACCGACCTTTCAGTGGGTGGACAGTTAGGGAACACTGACCACAACTCCTTATCTTTCAGGATGGCTTAATTGAGAACACCTTTTCTCTGGCAAGTCCACATCAGACATGTGGGGAGTGTTTAAAGATCATTTGCACAAAGTACAGGAAAAGTATGTTCCTGTTAGAAGGAAGGACAGGGATAGAAAGATAAGAGAACGTTGGATGTCCAGCGAAGTCATGAATTTAGTCAAGAAGAGAAAGGAAAAGTATGTAAAGCTTCAGAAGTTAGAATCAAACAAAGCAGACAAAGTGTATAAAGAAGCCAGAAATGAACTAAAGGAAGGAATTAGGAAAATCAGGATGGACCATGGAAAGACATTGGCAAGTTTGATAAGGTGAATCCAAAGGCATTCTATACATACACCAAGAGTAGGAGAATAACTAGGGAGAGGATGGGACCACTCAAGGATAAAGGGGGGGGGGGGAGGTTGCATGGATGCAGAGAATGTGAGTGAGATACCTACTAAGTACTTTGCTTCAGTCTTTACCAAGGAAAAGGATACGGAGGACCTGGAGATCAGTGCTGAGTGTATAAATACGTTAAGGCTTTTGGAGGCCGAGGAGGAGGAAGTGTTGGCCTACTAAGGAGTATTAACTGGGTAAGTCCCCAGGCCTGATGGGATTTACCCCAGGTTATTGAAGGAGGCAAGAAATGAGATTGCTGGCCCCTTAGCCGGTATCTTTGTGTCCTCTCTAGCCACAGGAAAGGTCCCAGAGGACTGGCGAGTGGCTAATGTTCTACCTTTATTTAAGAAGAGAACAGGAGAAAATCCTGGCAACTTTAGACTGACAAGTCTTATGTCAGTTGTAGGGAAATTGCTGGAGAAAATTCTTAGAGTTAGGATATATGAGGATTTGGAAACCTACGGCATAATTCGAGAAAGTCAGCATGGCTTTGTGTGTGGCAGGTTGTGCTTTATCAACTTGATTGAGTTTTTTTTTAAGTGATAAGAGAGATTGATGAGAGTAGGGCAGTGGATGTTGTCTACATGGATTTTAGTCCCTCGTGGGAGGCTAATCCAGAAGATTTAGATACATGGGATCCATGGTGAATGGGCTGTTTGGATTCAGAACTGGCTTGCACAGAGAAGACAAAGGGCAATGGTTAAAGGGACTTATTCAAGCTGGAGGTCTGTAATTAGCGGAGTTCCACAGGGATCTCTGCTGGGACGTCTGCTGTTTGTGATGTATATAAATGACCAGGATGAAAATGTAGATGTGTGTGTCAGTAAATTTACGGATGATACCAAGATTGGTGGAGTTGTGGAAAGTGTAGGAGACTGGCAAAGAATACAGCAGGATGTAGACCAGTTGCCGATATGGGCTGAGAAATGGCAGATGCAGTTTAACCCAAATAAATATGTGTTGCACCTTGGTAGAGGAAATGCAAGGAGACAGTACACTGCTAAGGGTAAGGTCCTTAACAGTGTTCCTGAGCAGGGAGATCTTGGGGTTCAAGTTCATAGCTCCATGAAGGTGGCTACACAGGTCAATAAGGTGGTTAAAGAAAGCTTATGGAATTTTTTTTTTCTTAATCGAGACATTGAGTTCAAAAGTCAGGAAGTTATGTTGCAACTTTATAAAACTCTGGTTTGGAGTACTGCATGCAGTTCTGGTCATCCCACTATAGGAAGGATAGCAAGGCTTTGGAGAGGGTGCAGAAGATGTTTACCACGATGTTGCCTTGTGTAAAGGACATGCGCTATCACATGAGACTGGATAAACTGAAGTTGTTCTCTCTGGAATATCGGAGGCTGAGGGGAGATCTGATAGAGTTTTACAAGATTTTGAGTGGCATAGATAATCTGCTTCCCAGGGATGAAATGTCTACTACCAGAGGAGATGCATTGAAGGTGAGAGGGGGATAGATTCAAGGAGGATGTGAGGAATAAGTTTTTTACTCAGACTGTCATGGATGCCTGGTATGGTGGTAGAGGCAAATACATTAGAGGCATTTAAGAGACATTTGGATAGGCACATAGATGTAAGGAAAATGGAGGGATACGGACATGGTGTAGGTAGGAGGGATAGGTGCTTGGTTGTTTCTGATTTGCTTTTTAGCCAGTTCAGCACAACATTATGGGCCGAATGGCCTGTACCTCTGCTGTACTCTCCTATGTTCTTTGGTGAAATGTGCTACAATTTTCATTTTTTGTTTAAGATTCTTGCTGCTGCATTTTGAACAAGCTGCATCCGATTTATATCTTTCTTAGCAGTTCTGGAAAGAGTGCATTATCATAGTTTAATCAGCTAAACACAAAAGCATGTATCAATTTTCCTATATCTTGAGATGTAATAAGAAGTCAAGTTTTTGTAATGTTCTTAAATGAAAGAATGCAGTCTAATAATATGGTTAATATGTGATTTGAAATCTAGGTCAGAGTCAATAATAATGCCGAAGTTCTTTACTTTTGGCTTAATTTGTAAGGTCAGATGGTCAAGTTTATTTCTAAAATTCACACTAATTTTATTGATACCAATAACCAAAATGTCTTTTTTTTTCAGGAAGATGGCAGATGGATCCAGGTGGGGAAGCTGGTGTGGTAGAGTTGGGAGATGGAGCCACAGAAAGAAAATAAAGGGGTTCGAAGTTCAAAGTTCAAAGAAGTTTATTATCAAAGGACATATACGTATATCACCATATGCAACTCTGAGATTCATTTTCTTGTAGACATGCTCAATAAACCCAATAACCAAACTGGAATCAAGGAAAGACTGCACCAACAGGGTGGACAACCAGTGTACAAAAGTCAACAAACTGTGCAAATACAAAAAAAAGTAATAAATAAGCAATAAATACTGAGAACATGAGATAAAGTGAGTCCATAGGTAGTGGGTACAATTCAGTGATGGGAAAGTGAAGTTCAGTGAATATATCCCTTTGTTTCAAGAGCCTGATGGTTGAGGAGTAACAACTATTTCTAAACCTGTTGTGAGTCCTGAAGCTCCTGAACCTTCTTCCTGGTGGCATCAGTGAGAAAAGAGCATGACCTGGGTGGTGGGGTCTGTGAAGATAAATGCTGCTTTCCTACCGTAATGTTCTGTGTAGATGTACTCAATGGTGGAAGTATCCAATACTTTTTGTTGATTTTCCGTTCAAGGGCATTGGTGTTTCCATTCCAGACTATGATGCAACCAGTCAATATACTCTTCACTACATCTATAGAAGTTTGTCAAAGTTTTATTTGTCATGCTGTAGCTTCACAAACTAAGAAAGCAAAGGTGCTGCCATGCTTTTTGTACTTGCTCTTGTGTGCTGAGCCCAGGACAGGTTCTCTGAAATAATAACACTGAGGAATTTAAAGTTGCAGACCCTCTCCACCTCTGATCCCCAATGAGGACTGGCTCATGGACTCTGGTTTCCTTCCTGTGAAGTCAATAATCAGCTCCTTGGTCTTGCTGACATTAAGTGAGAGGTTGATGTTGTGGCACCTCTCAGCCAGATTTCAATCTCCCTCCTATATGAGAGCGATTCGTCACCACCTTTGATTCAGCCTACGCCAGTGGTGTTGTCTGCAAACTTAAATATGACATTGGAGCTGTGCTTAGCCTCACAGCCATAAATATAAAATGAGTAGAGCAGGGGGCTAAGTTCACAGACTGGTGCCATACCCGTGCTGGTGGAGAATGTGGAGAAGATGTTGTTGCCAATCTGAACTGACCGGGATCTTCAAGTGAGGAAATCAAGAATCCAATTGCACAAGGAGACATTGAAGCCAAGGTCTTGAAGCTTGTTGATTAGCTTTGAGGGGATGATAGCATTGAATGCCGAGCTACAGTCAGTAAAGAGCACCCTGATGTTTGCATCTTTGTTGTCCAGACTTCCGGGGTTGAGTGAAGAGCCAGTGAAATGGCATCTGCTGTGGACATATTGAGCTGGTAGGCAAATTGGAGTGGATCCAAGTTGCTTCTCAGGAAGGAGCTGGTATGTTTCAGCACCATCCTCTCAAAACACTTCACGGTCAATGTAAGTGCTACTGGATGATAGTCACTGAGGCAGGTTACCATGTTCTTCTCAGCTGCCAGTATAGCTGAAGCAGGTGTGTACCTCAGACTGCCGACGCACCAGCCAGTTGATCAGCACAGGTCTTTAGCACTCAGCCAGGTACACCGTCTGGGCTGGATACTTTCCATGGGTTCACTCTCCTGAAGAATGCTAGCAAGTCAAGCTTAGAGTCTCAAACCACAGGATCTTCGAGGGCTGTGGGAGTCTGTGATAGTTCATGTTTTGACGGTCAATGCAGATATAGAAGGCATTGAGCTCATCTGGAAGTGAGATCCTGTGGTCACCTATGTTGCTTGATTTCACATTGTAAGAGGTGCTATTATTCAAGCCCTGTCACAGCTAGTGAGCATCCTTCGTTGATTCAGGTTTAGTCTGGAGTTGCCACTTTGTCAGTGAGGTGGCTTTTTAGAGATTGTACCTCGAACTCAGGTTACTATCTTGGTCGCCAGACTCTAATACCTCTAATCTGGCCCTAAGCAGATTGTGGAACTCATGGTTCATCCAGAGATCCTGGTCGGGAAGACTGAATGATATTGTGGAGACACACTCACCTACAATGGTTTTTAGTAAAGCCTGTAACAACCATTTATTCTGATTCACAGATGAGTTCTTGAGCGCAGCCCAGCCTAATGACTCAAAGCATTCCTGTCACCATTCCTCTGCCTCCCGCTATCAACTTTTTGTTATGTTAATCTCTGGAGCTTTGCTCTTTAGCCTCTGCCTTTATGCAGGCAGGAGAAGGACAGGCAAGAGATCAGATTTACTGAAATGTGGTTTGGGCATGGAATGGTAGGCATTCCTTATCTTAGTATAACACTGGTCTAGTGTGTTGGGATCTCTGGTGCTACAGGTTATGTGCTGATGGTAACTGGGCTGAGATTTCTTCAAACAAGCCAGGTTGAAATCCCTGACTATGATATGAAATGTGCCTGGGTGAACTGTTTCCTGTCTGGTGACGGCATCATCCACTATCTCCGTGCCTTGATTATAGTCCGCCACTGGTGGTATGTAAACTGTGGTCAGGATTACAGAGGAGAACTCTCTCGGTAAATAGAACAATTGGCAATTGATCATTAGGTGCTCAAGGTCGAGGGAACACAAGTACGACTAAACCTCCACATCGGAGCACCACAGAGAGTTTAGCGTGAAACACACACCTCCACTGGGATAGGGAAATCACGTCATGCAGATACGCACAGCAAGATTCCAAAATAGCAACAGAAATGAACTTGGTGCAGCCAGGCTAAGTGGAGCTGTTGGCCAGAACGCCTCTTTTTTTTAACAAAAATACATTTATTATAAATTCAAACCACTGCAGCACTATAGTACAACCACAAGCAAAGAAACAGACAAGTCATGACTAACACAAACTAAACTAGCACAGTCCCAACCTCATCAGGGATGGCATTTATTCCCTGCAGTGCCCAATGATCCCGAAACATCTCTATGTTACTCCTGGATGCCACATGTCCCTTTTCCAGAACTACCCAGGCATGGCGTGCCCTCTGAACAGTAGCATACAGTCAGACTAGGCAGGCCCTCCGCTGCCCTGACTCCCCCACGACAGCATGTTAACCCCTCACCCCAGAGGGCAGCTCTGAGCTGGAGTTGCATGTTTACAGTTTACTGTTGTCATTTTGAATGGCTGTGAGCACCCACTCCCTTTTGTTGGTTTAAATCAAAAGCCTCATTGTTCATCTTGCATAAAATCAATCAGCTTTGAATTTCAAGTACAGCCACTGCGCCGAATCATAGATGGTTAATGGATATTGGCCTCAGTATTGTCCAGAGAAAAGCTCGCCAAAGATTACTGGAATCCAATGTCCATAACTTGACTTCAACATTTTCTCTCTTTGTGTTTTAGGCAGACTATTACCACAGAAAATTGTTTGTCAGTTCCCTGCTTATAAAATTCTTATCATTGTTTTCGAATTTCTTCATGGCCAGCCCTCCCTAAGTGTATAAACTCCTCCAATTTCGCAGCCTCTGAGACACCTGGGTTCCTCCATGTGCAAACTTAACTCTCATCACTGCAGCTTTGCTGTCTAGATATAAGTTCTGGAGTTTCCTATCTGAGATTTAACTACAGCTTCAACACCACCTAAGTGTCCATGTCTCTTTTCTCAATTCTAGAACACAGAATGTGTCTCTTCTCTCAAATTCTAGAACATAGAATATACATTAGAATCAAAAAAAGTTATTTAAACATTTATTTTATTCATTTAGAGACGCCATGTGGAACAGACCCTACCACCCAGCAAAACCAACTATTTAAACCCAGTCTGATCACAGGACAAGTTACCATGATCAATTAACTGACTAACTGGTAAATCCTTGGACTGTGGAAAGAAGCACTCAGATCTAACCCATGTGGTTATGGGGTGAAGCTATAAAGTCCTTACAGACAGCACTGGAATTGAATTCCAAACTCCAACCCCCCCAAGCTGTAATGGTGTTTTGCTAACTGCTTTGCTGCGATGGTGCACAAATTTATTGCATTATTGCATAGATTGTTGCCAGGCATAAAAGAAAATGACTGTAAGTTACAAAAGTAAATAAATAAATGGTGCATAAAGGGGAATAGTGAAGTAGTGTTCCTGGGGAGATCCAGGGATAAGTGGCGCGAGTGTTTATAGGTCCATGGACCGTTCAGAAATCTGATGGCGGAGGGAGAGAAGCTGTTCCTAAATTATTGAGTGTGATTGTCAGGCTCCTATATCTTCTCCCTAGAGGTAGAAATGAGAAAAAGGATGTCCCGAGTGGTGATGGTCCTAAATGCTGGAAGTTAACCTTCCTCGGCATCACCTCGTCAAGATGTCCTCTCCATAAATGCTGCCTGACCTGTTGAGTTCCTTCAGCATTTTATGGGTGGTCCCATCAATTGATGCAGAACCTTTCTATCCCTGACTGTTCTTCTAATAATGACTGTCCAGTCTCGTGAGCAGACACTTCGTGCTCAATAACATCAATTTTATTCAATTTGGAGTCACAATTGCCATACTCCTGAATGCCCTCTTGTTAGGGATCGTTCTGGAGTTATGAAATTATAGATGGCATAATTATGGACTGAAGTACAATAAGAACCATTCTTCAGAAAATAAAACCTGTTCACAATCTAACTTCCAACCAATAATTTGTGGCTAGTGAAACCAATGATTTAGGTGCATGGTATTCTGATTCTACCCAAATGAAACTACACAAGGGGAGACAGTAGATGAGTGGTCCTGCTATAAATACATTATTAAAGGTGCATCACTGCTACTTAGCCTCCAAGAGGACCACAACCTTGTCACAGAGATTGGAGGCTTGTGTGCCTCAATGACCCGGACAGCTATGCTGCTGCAGTCAGAGCTTCATGCTTTGGTTCTTGACAGGGTCACCTACGCCAAGCAGGTCAAAGGGAAGAGGCCAGACGAAGACTGTTCCACTGGTCCTCCAGGTTCGGGGGTTCAGCTCAGGGCTAACAACCCTGACTGGTAAATCAAAATTGTTACGGAAACAGCAAAGAAGAATCCTTCTACATCTGAGTGCAATGGTATTCCCGAGTCTCCACCTGGGACTTGCACGAATGACAGCGGTGAAAACTGAAAGGAAGCTACTGACATGATGAAGGGAGCCCTGAACACCGCCAGAGATGGAGAATGTGTCACAACCACAGCGCTGTAGATACAACAATTGCACTTGTGAATTTGCACGTGTCAGCTAATTATTATTTAATCGTGATAGTGCTTAATTCTATACTAGTAGTGGTGGTGCTTGTCGAGACTTGGACAGAGCACGGCAATGCTTCGCTGCTGTTTGCTTTTGGCCTTCCCTGAGGAATTGGGCTTTCGAGTGAACTGACTGAGTGTGACTGCCGGTATTCGTTTAATGTTTAGCTTTTCTTTTCAGTCGCAGTGCAGGCTTCATTTCCCATTTGAGAGTTTTGTTTAACAGCCCTATTTGGCCCAGTGTTTATTGTTTATTTTCCCTTTAACACTGTTCGCATTAAAGTTTGTGAACTATCGACCTGCTTCAGTGTCTCTCACTCCGCACTTGGGTCATATCCGAACCGGGTGACAGGATGTTCATGGATGCGCTAAATGCCAGTGCATTATGGGCAGTAAATAAGTAGAGCTGCTTCTTAAGTCACAGCTCAAGACAGGTCTGTACAGTCAACCTTCTGGCTAGTTGTATATTCATAGCCCATCCTTCAGTGCTGTAACAAAAGAGATATATATTTTGATGCCCGCAGTTTGCACTCTGAGTCTTATGGTCAGACACCAGTTTTGAATATTCAGAAGGCTTCTGTTAGTTGGAATGTGCTACCTTTGCAAATACCTAAGTAATTTTATATACAGAATCATCTGCAGCTTAATGTGAAAAAGACTAAGGAGCTGGTGGAGAACCTGAGGAGGGCTAAGGCACCGATGACCCCTGTTTCCATCCAAGGGCTCAGTGTGGACATGGTGGAGGATTACAAATACCTGGGGATACAAATGGACAATAAACTGGACTGGTCAAAGAACACTGAGGCTGTCTACAAGAAGGGTCAGAGCCGTCTCTACTTCCTGAGGAGACTGAGGTCCTTTAACATCTGCCGGACGATGCTGAGGATGTTCTACGAGTCTGTGGTGGCCAATGCTATCATGTTTGCTGTTGTGTGCTGGGGCGGTAGGCTGAGGGTAGCAGACACCAACAGAATCAACAAGCTCATTTGTAAGGCCAGTGATGTTGTGGGGGTGGAACTGAACTCTCTGACTGTGGTGTCTAAAAAGAGGATGCTGTCCAAGTTGCATGCCATCTTGGACAATGACTCCCATCCACTCCATAACGTACTGGTTAGGCACAGGAGTACATTCAGCCAGAGACTCATTCCACCGAGATGCAACACTGAGCGTCACAGGAAGTCATTCCTGCCTGTGGCCATCAAACTTTAAAACTCCTCCCTTGGAGTGTCAGACACACTGCGCCAATAGGCTGGTCCTGGACCTATTTCCACTTAGCATAATTTACTTATTATTATTTAATTATTTATGGTTTTATATTGCTATATTTCTACACTATTCTTGGTTGGTGCAACTGTAACGAAACCTAATTTCCCTTGGGATCAATAAAGTATGTCTGTCTGCCTGTCTGTCTGTGTTCTGTAAACTTATCTTCCTAAGTTCCAAGTAAGGTAGGTGATTATAGCAATTGCAATCATTTATAAACCTAATGACTCCCACAGCTATCTTGACGGTACTTCTTCCCACCCTGCTGTCTCATTCAAGGATACCATTTCTATTTCCCAGTTCCTTCATCTCTGCTACATCTGTCTCAGGATGAGGCTTTCCTCTCCAGGACATCAGAGATGTCCTCATTCTTCTAAGGATGGGGGTGCCCTTCCTCCATCATTGATCCTGCCCTCATCCGCATCTCCTCTACTTCCCAGACATCCACCCTCACCCTGAACTAAAACTGAGCCACCTCCGTTCAGGGCCCCAGACAGTCCCTTCAGGTGAGGCGACACCTCAAATCTGTTGGGATCATTACAGTATTCAGTACACCTGATGTGGCCTCCTCTACATTGGCGAGACCTGGCGTAGGAAAACCACCTTGTCGAAGCACCTTCACCACATCTGTAAAAAGCAGGACTTCCTGGAGGCCAATCATTTTAATTCCAATCTCCATTCCCATTCCGACATGTCAGTTCATAGTTGCTTCTACTGCCATGATGAGGCCACTCTCAGGATAAAGGAGCACCAACTCATACTCTGTTTGTGTCATCTCCAACTTCATGGAATGAATATCAATTTCCCTAACTTCCAGTAAATTTCCCCCTCCTCCTTCCCTCTTCTTACATTCCCCACTCTGGTTCCCCTCCCACCTCTCCTCTTCTCTTCACCTGTCTATCACCTGCCCAACACCCCCCACTTCCCTTTCTCTTCATGGTCCACTCTCCTCTCCTATCAGATTCCTTCTTCTCCTGCCCTTTACCTCTGCTACCTATCACCTCTTCCGCCACTCACCCGACTTTACCTATCATCTTCTAATTTGTACTCCTTCCCCCACCCCACGCCTTTTTACTTTGGCTTTCTCCCCCTTCCTTTCCAGTTCTGATGAAGGGTCTCTGCCCAAAACATTGACTGTTAGTTCATTTCCATAGGTGCTGTCTGACCTGCTGAGCTCCTCCAGCATTTTGTGCGTGTTAATCAATTATTGTCATCTTTGCGTTGAAAAACTACAAAACATCATGTCAGGAGATTTGAGGTTCTCTTGGATTCCCCTGGAGGCTTGGTGTGTGAATAAAGTTTCCCAGTTCCACTTCCATGTGGATCAGTTTTAGTTTCCATAGCCAGAGCAACACAGATAATTGGTGTGAGGAAAGGTGTGCGGATGGGAGGGGGGGGGATGAACTAAGAAGTTGGATAGTGATAGGTGGAAAAGGTAAAGGGCTGAAGAAGAAGGGATCTGATAGGAGAGGAGAGAGGATCATCGGAGAAAGGGAAAGAGGAGGGGTGCCAGAGGGATGTGATGGCAGGGGTAAGATGGGAAGGGGCAAGAGGGGAGCCAGAATGAGGGATTGAAAATTAGAGAAGGACGAAGAGGCAGAAATTACTGTAAGTTAGAGAAATCGCTGTTCATGCTGTCAGGCTGGAGGCTACCCAAACAGAATATGATGTTTTGTTCTGCAAACCTGGGAGAGACCTCATTGTGGCTGTAGAGTAGACATGACAGAATGGGAATGAAAATGGGTAGCCACCAGGGATCATACCTGTTCAGGCACATGAAGTGCTGAATGAAGCGGTCACCCACGGGAGTACCGTTGACCCAACAGATTTCAGGTGAAGTGTTGCCACACTCGGAAGGAGTGTGGAGGTGAAGGAGGAGGTAAGGGGGCAGTTGTAGCTCTTGCCCCAACTTGCAATTTGCCATCTTTCCCAGTTCCTGCTTCAGTGTGGCTCAGTTTTAAATTAGTCAGAACACCTCTAATAAAGACTGTTCCAGTCTTTCGAGCAGACTCTTCGTGCTCAAGTACAGAGGTTTTGTTTTATTCGGGACACAAACTACCAACTGAAAACAAGCACAATATCGGTACAGTGCATTGAGCAAGGCACAAAGAAAGCTAATCACACTCCCTGACTTAAGTGTCTTACATCCTTGCACTGTGTGTGACAATAACGCAGGCAAAACTAAAACAGTAACCAGAAGCATCTCACCGCCACCAGAAATTATACAATATGGCTTTCCAATGTCCATCTGGCTGCTTCCAGTGAGCTGCATTTCTCTGTCCCTATGGTCCCCATTCCCCTTCACCTTACCCCACCCTCTCTGTATTTTTACTGGCTGCTTTTTCTGGAATGCTCATCCAGAGTTCTGGATCAGTGATCTATTCTAGGGGAAGGAATTTCAAATTCCGTCCCCAGAGATGAATTTGGAAACTCGCGCCAGCGATTGTGACCGTGACCTGGTTTACTAATCTGCCTTTAGGTGACTCTTGCCCTCGGCTATGTGATCAGACTTTTAATATCCAACTGAGTAAGCCTTTCAGTTCAACCATGAATGGACAATGAATTATGTCAGTGCCAGTTTCATCCACATCCCCTGACCCAATAAAGAAGTTAGGTATCAGAACCAGATTAACTATCACTGACATAACCTGAAATTTGTTCTTTTTCATCATCAGAGGCATAAAATGATAATTTTCAAAAGTAAATAGTACAAAAAAGGAATAACAGAGTAGCATAATGGGTTCATGAACCATTCATAAATATGATAACAGAGGGGAAGAAGCTGTTACTGAATCATTCAGTTTGGGTCTTCAGCATCCTGCATGGCATTGATGAAAAGAGGGCATCTTTTGGATGGTGAGGGTCCTGAATGAAGGATGCCACAATCTCAGGAAAATGGTGGGGGAGACCTGCGCCCATGATGGAGCAGGCTGAACCTACGACGTTCTGCATCCTCTAGTGATCCTATGCATTGTGTGTCTTCATCCCAAACTGTGATAAGACCTGTCAGAACGCTCTCCACTGTACATCTGTCGGAATTTGCAAGTGTCTTTGGTGACGTACCAAATGGTCTCAAATTCCGAGTGAAGCAGAGTGGCTGGCGTGCCTTCATTGTAATTGTAGCAATATGTTGGGCCCAGGACCGGTCATCCAAACTGTTGTCGCCCAGGAAATCGAGGCCTCTCCCCCTTTCTGCTGCTAACCCTTCAATGAGGACTGGTGTCTGTTCTCCCGACTTCCCCTTCCTGAATCAATCAATCCCTTGGCTTGCTGAAGTTAAGTACGAGGTTTTTGTTGCGACACCACTCAATCAGACAATCCATCCCACTCCTGGAAGCCTCCACATCGCAATGCAGATTATAGAACACATTATGGAAAGGATTTGGTTAACAAGAGCATAGAACATAGAACAGTACAGCACAGGAACAGGCTCTTCAGCCCACAATGTTGTGCCAAGCCAATTAAATTAGTGATCAAATGGCCAACTAAACTATCTCGTCTGCTGGCACAATGTCCATATCCTTCCATTTTCCTCACATTCATGTGCCTATCTAAACAACTCTTAAAAGTCCTAATGTATCTGTCTCTACCACCTCCCCAAGCAGTGAATTCCAGGCACCCACCAATCCCTGTGTAAATAATTTGCCCCTCACTTCTCCTTTGAACTTATCTCCTCTCACCTTAAATGCATGCCCTCTGATATTAGATATTTCAACGCTGGGAAAAAGATACTGCCTGTCTACTCTACAGTTCTCATGAAATCAATGCCATTTCATTAACATGGCCACAATTCTGCTACGCAGAAAGCAGACTAACCCATGTAAACGGTGGCTTTTCATGCTAAGTTAGGAAAATATAAAAGCAGCTTGCGATTATTCATCTTCACAAAGTCCCTTTGAAAATGCATTTATAGTTACAGAAATGCTCCTTCTTGTAAATGGCTTTTAAATTTAGGTCTTTTCTACACTCCCACCTTCCACACCTCTTCCCCCCCACCCCACCCCACCGATTACCACGACCCTTTGAAATCGATGACATGACAGCGAAGTGGCAGTTAACCCTTTCACTGTCTATTGTTGTTGCTCAGAAACATGTAAGGGAGTCGAACTATTCACATATCGGAAAATGAACAAGCAATGCAAGGTTCTTTCATTACATGACTATTGAAAACTTCTCATTTGATCACATTGACGTGTAGGATTTCTGCCACCATGGCAACAAAATGCTAATGTAACTATTACAACACTAGGCTATTGAACTCTCAAGTGTCAATCCCAAAACTTGTTGGTGTGCCAACATTCAGAATGAGTTACCTGACTGGTTATACTTACAAGAGCACAAAGCAACAAGCTCCTTATGAACTTCAAGACAAAGGCTCATTCTCAAACCAACACTTTGTAGGGACTTGGCTCCCAGCTTTAGCAGTGTAGCTTTCTCCCGAAGATCACCACTACATGTAATGGCAACGTTTTATAAACAGTTGCCGACTCAGTAGAGAAGAAAACACTACAGGGACTTACTGCACAACTGGTACTTTGATGTAGCATCAAGGGAGTGCTGCACTATCACAGATATTGTCTTTCACATGAAAAATGAATGATAAAAGATGGGCAAGGCTAATAGATGAGGCCTATATTCTCTGAAATAAGAGGTGATTTTATTGAAACATGTAAGATTCTAGATGGACTTAGGTGCAGTAATGGCTAAATCTAGGACGAGAGAAAATTTCTTGAGATAAAAACCTACCCATTCAGGTGGAGATCAGGAGCATTTTTGTCACTTAAAGAACTGTGTACATTTTGAATTCTCTGCCCAAGAGATCATTGTGAATCTGTTCCGAGTCCAGCTACACTGATTTTTTTTATCACGAGAGATGGCTAGGGAAGTCAAGGCCAAGATCAGATTAGCTCTAACCCCTGTGAAACAGCAGAGCAATCTGGAGGGAATGTGTGGCCTACACATGCTCTTATTTTTTATGCTCTGGTCAGATGTTAAAACAAGTTCTCTCTCAGGTAGACGTAAACTGGTCTCATGGAATCATTATAAGGAGAAAATGAAGAATTATCTTAAGGATCTTGGGAAATCTTCAATCAACATTGATAAAATGGATTATTTGGTGTTGGGAGCTTGCTGTGTATATATTCCCTGCTACGTTTCCCACAATGCACATTAAAATGTACTTTGTTGGCCATATTGGATTATCATGAGGAAATTCAATTAATTACAGCTGTCTCTACAGATGGACTTAAATTAATTTTGGCTGTAAATTGGAAAATATACAAAATCACTCAATATGGTAACCAAACCAGCACAGTAATATAATGAACAACATCAAAAGTCCGTAAGACTGGTAGGAGGAATAATCACTAGAAGTTGAGAGAGAGAAGAAACTTGTTCCGCCATGCAGAGGAACAACCTTTGTACAGGCATTGGACTTTTGAATTTATTCATATAATGGGAGCTTGTTGGTGTGTATGGGAGTCTATGAATTGGATGTTCATAAACTGGAAATGGCTATATGTCAATAAGAGCTGATTCTGTCTCTTTGAAACTACATAGTGAAAGACAATGGATGAATGTTCCTCAAACGCAAGAAAATCTGCAGATGCTGGAGATCCAAAGCATAACACACAAAATGCAGGAGGAACTCAGCAGGCCAGACAGCATCTATGGAAAAGAGTAAACAGTTGATGGATCGGGCCTTGACCCTTCTTCAGGACCGAAACGTCAACTATTTACTCTTTTCCATTGATGTTGCCTGGCCTGCTGAGTTCCTCCAGCGTTTTGTGTGTGTGTGTTGCTTGGATGAATGTTCCTGCTATTAGAATATTGTTAAAGGTGTATCCCCCTGCCACTTAATGCACAGTTCAGCACAGTGCTGTTTTGTCACAGCGCTGTGGGCTTCACAGTTATGTGGATAGACACTGTGTGAATTGAGTTGACATCATGCACAGTCCAACTAGATATTCCCTATCCCTGGATAATTTTGTAATCCTTACCCAAACTTTCTTGGTCAAACAAGAGTAAGTAGAATCTCCACCAACTCAAACAAAACTGGCCAACTGTACTGAATGCTTATTTTTAAAGCTTTTGTCTTTACAGTTGTTTGTACAGAGTGTCAATGAAAGAAACATAGTTTAATCCCAAAATAACTCGAGCCTTATATGGCGGATTTACTGCTGCTCACAAAGGCTTGCATGAGCTATCATGAATCATCCGTCTGTACACACAGGGCAATAATGACTTAATTCCTGGCAATTTGAACATGCTCTGATCTTATTATTTTCGAGGCCATTTTCCAAAAATGGCAGTGGAATGAATGGATCATATCAGTGGTATATTAATAGTTCAGTCCACTTAGCAAACATACTTGATAAGATAAATAATGGCACGGCGAGCTAGTGAACGAGAGCTTAGGCCAATGGTCTACAATGAAGATGAATTTAAACACAGCTAAATAAAATTTTGGAATTGAAGTGGTGACCATACAGTTTAGTTAATTCACCAATGTTATTTAGGGAAAGGAAACATTTTTGGTCTTCTTGTATCCCTGGCACACCTCAAACTGTTTCCCTTGAACTACGCTGGGCTTCACATTGAACACATTAGGACTGAAACTTGACGCTTGTTGCTAGCACTGAATGCAATAGCTGTGTTGTGATTGTCTGCTCCAGAGATTCAGTTTCATTGAGAATCAGTGGAGACCAGTTTAGAAAGCAGGGTGCGCATGTAAAACATGGATCAAGCTGCCGCTAAAGCAGAAGGGGAAGGGTATCAGGTCTTATTTGACAAGGCTGCCATCGACACCTTGATGTGGATTGGCGGCTCCCTATCAAAGCCTCTGTATGTAAATATCGGTTTTGCTGTCCCAGATAAAGTTGCTCCTTTGGGCATGAAGTTGGCGAGTGGTCCTTTTTCAAAGTAGAAGTTACCTCCACCTGTTTGACTCCTGCATTAAATCTTCAGTCTTATTTATTTACTCTTTATCTATTATTATGATTATTCGGGTTTTTTGCATTTGCAGAGTTTGTCTTCTTTTGCACATTGGTAGTTTGTTAGTCTTTGTGTGTAGTTTTCACAGATTCTGTTGTATTTCTTTGTTCTACTGTGAACACCCACAAGAAAAATAAATCTCAGGGTAGTATGTAGTGGCATATATGTACTTTGATGATAAATTTACATTGAACTATGAACTTTGAAGTTTTTGAGACCTTACCACTGGGATAAAATGTCTGAGCAGCTTCAATAGAATGGAACAGCAGAACCAGTGAAACTATTTCCGATAGCAGATGGAAAGCTGCTTATCATATGTTCCTTCCTTTCCTTTTCATAGAACCTCATGAAGCATTGTCCTAAAAAAGAAATATCATTGATGATAGAGAGAATTGTGTGCCTGAAATCTCTTCCTGGTGTCATGCCAAATATTAGATGTTACATTTAGCACACTTAAAAAGATAGTCACACAATAAAGATCAATAATTAACATTGAAACGAACAAAAGGCTAAAATTAACTCTTATCTTTAGCCTGGCATTTGAGTGGGGCTGGCTGTGCTTGTGTGGGTTTTAATCAGGCTTTGGGCCAGTGGGCAGATCTCCTGGCTGTGAGAGGAAGCTAACTGTGCACCCCTTGGGTTCCACGAGGTGGAACAATCCCTGCCATGTACCCTAGGCATTGTGACAAAGATCTGGACCATTATGCTGGATTTATACAGTTACCTTTCTGTACTGGCACGGTAACTGACGGCTGTCCATATATGTATCCAAATATCTTTTAAGTGTTATTATTATGCCTACCTCAACTACTTTTTACTGATAGCTCATTCCCTATTCACACTGCAAATCATGTGAAGATATCCCACAGGCCGCTTTTAAATTTTACCTCTCTTACCTTAAACCAAAGCCCTTTCCCTCTGCTTCCTTATTCCCTTGGAAATAGATAGTATGCATTCCCACTATGTACATCCCTCATTGTTTAAAACACCCACTCAACCTCCTAAGTGCCAGTGAATAAGACTTTAGCCTCTTCTTATAATTCAGGCTCTGCCAGAAAAATGTATAATGAGTTGATTTAATCTGGTTGAATGAAGAACAAAAAGTAGCTAAATAGAACCAAAGGTGAATATTGTGCTCTTCTTCAAATAATGTTGGGAGACATTTTCCATTAGCAGTTCCCAATCTTTTAGGATTAAGGTGCAACTCACTCACACTCATTAACATATATGCTCCTCCCACAGCTGCAAACCATGTGAAGATGTCTCGCAGGTGGCTTTTACATTTTACCTCTCTTAACTTAAACCAAAGCCCTTTCCCTCTGGTTCCTCATTCCTTATGACATCACCGATGTCATCATTTAGAACAGAGAGGACTGTTAGAGCAATTTTTGGGTTTAGGACATTTACATTTAGCAATTGACTTTGGCTCCCAGTCTTCACATCTGAATGTGTATTATGGATTTAATTTGGAGAGCAGCTCTGAAAACTGGGTTCCTAAAAGCAGTGAATCTCAGACCAGACAATGCTGATTTAAATTCATTTGGATGTCTGCGGTGTGGATACGAACCAGGAGGGTTGAAGGTTGTATGTAGTTTCAAAGAAAGCATTGTCCATACATTGTAAATATGGAATTGTCATTTGATGTTTGGCACATAAAATATTGAGCCCCACACTGGGCCAGCAGACCTTTCGATCAAAAGCATCTCCGTATGATGCCTGCTGTATCTTGTTTTGTCGAATAAAGAAGCTGCTTTGTATTTACTAGTAATTTTCTCCCATGTCTTCATTCACACAACGACAAAGAGGAGAATTCCTTTAGCCAGGGGGTGCTAAATCTGTGGAATTCAGTGCCACGGATGGCTGTGGAGACCAACTCAAGGGTATATTTAAAGCGGAGGTTGATAGCTTCTTGATTAGTAAGTGTGTATTTCATATTGCAGTAATATTTGAGTAATATTGTAAATTCTGTATAGTGTTTGATTAAGAATTCATGGTCGTTTACATTATGCAATCTGGGTTATATGTAAAAGTACTTGAATGGCATATGTTATCATGCCACCATGTCAAAGTGTGTGTCTCGCTTAAAGTAAAAACAAAACTAAGACCCATTCTCCTGGGCTCCTGACGTTTTTCCACTATTAGTTTCATGTTTAGGAGTTACAAAATGTAATAGTGGTGACAGGTAACTTCTAAAAAAAGCACAAAATGACTACTTACCCGTTGAAGTGCAGCGAGACGTTCGAGTGTAAATAAAAAAAGCACAGTGAGGCATTTGAGTTAAAAAGTAATGCAGCATGCACTTCTTTGGGAAGGGACAGAAATAGTGAAGTTTTAAATAAAGACAAATAAACGGAGGAATTCACAGGTCATAAACAGTGAGTAGTGGGTGATAATGATTCTAAAATAAAGTAAGTAAAAATGGCAGCCAACATTAGAAAGATAGACGTGTTTGGTTGCACGAGAGATAACTGGATGTTATATACTAAGTATATTGCATTGGGTTTAAAGCATAAAGTTTGCATTGAGGTTTAACTGCTCAAACCAAACCGGTCAAAGTAAGCTTTGCTGATATTGTGAAGGTAATGCAGGAACATTTAGAACCAAAACTATTGTTGATTGCAGAATGCTTTAAGTTTCATAATTGAAATCAAAGGGAGGAGGGATCCATGTCAGCATACGTGGCTGAATTAATGTTATCTGATCATTGCCAGTTTAGTGATAGGCTTAATGATACTCTGAGAGATCATTTAGTTTTTGGAACCTTAAAAGAAAGCATTCAAAAACTGCTCATAATTGAAGCACAAGTTACATTTAAAAGAGCAGTTGAAATTGCTGTATCAGTGGAAACAGCAAACAGAGATGCAATTGAGTAGCAGTCAGGAATAAAAGTGAGCATGAACAAAATTGAACACCTAAACAGAAACTGAACTGGCTGAACAAATTGTGTTACCGTTATGGCACATACACCAGACCAATGTAGGTTTCAAGGCCAAACTTGCAGAAAATGCAACAAAACAGGACACATACAAGAACATCTGAGGCCGACAAAATTAAACGGACCACACAAGGAAGAGAAAATGATAAACTGTCAAGTTGCAGTTTCAAAAAGGGCACTAATCTGCATGCTTTTGATGAAGTCCACTAGATGAAGTGGATCATAATGTATGAGTACAATGCCACCATTTCCTTTGTTGTTGTTGCTTTTCACACCTTTGTAGCATATCAAGCAGCATTATTGCCATTTCAGTAGCATTTGACTGTTTTTTATGTGGCTGAGTTGCTAGCCTGACACTCAACCCAGCACGTATGGAAAGCTGGATTCGAACTCTGGACCATTCGCCTCAAAGTCCAGGGCTGATACCACTACATCACCAGCTGGCTGACCATTTCCTTTAACTGCCACCTCACACTGCTTCGTCCATTGCCATTTCTTCGGTAGTAATGAATTCAAGGGCCAGAGTACAAGCTAGGTTTGTCAGAAACCTGTTATAGTAATTGACAAAAAAGGATCACAACTGTGACACGCCCTTTGGCCTTGGGACATCCACCACTGCTTGAATTTTCTCAGTACACTTGTGTAATCCTTGAGTATCAATGGTGTGACCACAGTAAGTGATGCTTGGTTTAAAGAATTCACCCATCTGCTGCATTGTGCTCAGAGTCCATAATCTTCTGATCCTCTAAACATGCTGCCAGAGGAGGTGGTGGAATCAGATACAACGACATTTGGGAAGCATTTAGACAGGCAGTTAAATAGGCAAGGCAGAGAAGGATGTGGGCAAGTGGGATCAGCATGAGCCTGCAGGGCCTGTTTCAGTTCTGTGTGACTATGACTATGTAAAGGTTTTTGGATTCAGTCATGTCGGTTTAAGTTCAGGTGTTGCATTGACCAGCCCATCAGGCCTGGTTCATCAGGGTAATGTGGCATCCAATTTTAATATCAAATGTCATGTCCATAAGAGCATAAGATATAACAGCAGAGTTAGGCCATTCAGCTCATCGAGTGTCCTGCCATCTTCCTGCCTTCTCCCTGTAATCCTTAACCCCCTTACCAATCAACCTCTCCTTTAAATACACCTAATGACTTGGCTTCCACAGCCCTCTCTGGTTACACAGCTCTGTACCCACAATGATAAATTAGCTCCATTTTCATTAAACTTTGTGAACAACTCCTTTCTATTCCTTTCTGTGGTAAAAATGCTCGCAGCTTCAGAAACATATTTACTTCCAATTTGATTGTTGACTCCATGCTTATTTGTACAAGTTCTGGCAGTGTGGCTGTAATATATAGATCTATTTCTTTTAAAGCAGGGATTCCCACCCCCCCCCCCCCCCCCCGACCTTAGCACTACATATTGATCTGTTGTCTGCGCATGTACATTGCTCTCCCTTTCTCTCTCTCACTGGAATGTAAATACACCAGTTGAAACCATCTACCATGTGCAGGCTTTTATTTAAGTGATATGTAGTTGGGCACAGACATGACAAATTGGTGACGAGTACGAACCTGAATGTCAGAGAAAATCATGAACTGCACCGACAGTTACGGGCTGAGACAGCAAGAGTCAAACAGCACGAGAAAGCCGAAGAACCTGTGAGTAATAGCGAAAGACACACTGAATTTAAAGTGAAAATAATGTGGTGATGGCTCACTTGGGAAAGTTAATGAAGGCTGGGAGCTGTACATCGAGAGGGTTGAGCTATATTGCAATGCGAACAACGTGGAGGAGCAAAAGAAAGCCCCTACACTTCTTAGCTTAACAGGCCCAAGAAGGTACAGTCTCTTACACAACTTAGTTACCCCTGCAAAGCCAGCAAGCAAGAGCTTCAACAAAATTGTGGCAATTTTATGAAATCACTTGAGCCCTAAGCCACTGGTTATAGCTGAGATATATAGATTTTACAAAAGGAAGCATTCAAAAGATGAAAGCACTTCTGAATACATTGTAGAAATGCGCAGACTTTCCCAGGTGGACTTCCTGATGCATTGAGGGACAACCCTGTATGTGTTACGCACAGTTGAAGCACTCAAAAGAGGCTACAGTCCAACAGAGACCTAACCTTAGAACAGGCATTGACCATTGCAATATATTTAGAGGCTTCAGCAAAGGATGCAGCAGAACTTCAGGAAAGGAGGTTGGATTGTGAAATGCACAAAATGTCCCTGAAAGGTGCAAAAAGCCAAAAATGTTATCAATGTGGCAAACCCTCCCATGATGCAAATGACTGTTGGTTCAAAGAAAAAGTCTGGAGAAAGTGTCACAGACAAGGTCACACGGAGAGAATGTGCAAGGCCGACAAAAAGCACGACCAAGTGAAAAGTCTCAAACTAAGCAACTGCATAAAGTTACCGAATGTAAAACAGAATCAGACAACATAGAGTCTGACAAAGATGAACTATCATGCCTAGAACTGCATAGTACAACTGAAGCAAATCACAAAATCATCTGGATCACAATCGATTTTTGTCTGGTATAAAACTGAGAATGGAGTAAATCAGCTTTGTCTGTAATTACAGATACGCAACGAGAACATTATCATTGACTGGACACATGCCAGATCTGATGCCTTGCCACAGGTCTAGAGGTGTTATCCTGAAAAAAACAGAGCACCACCCAAGCACTGTGAAGTTAGTAATTGACTGTTATTGTGAAAGCATGTTTATTGGAATATAGGTTTATGAGAGGGAAATTGAATGTTTTACATATACAGTTTTATGTTGCTTTAATCTAAAGGGGGAGGAAGTGTAATGTATGGATCTATTTCTTTTAGAGCAATGACCCTTAGCACTACATATTGATCTGTTGCCTGTGCATGTGCTGTGGTCTACGCATGCGCATTGCCCTCTCTCTTTCTCTCTCTCACGCTGCAATGTGAATACATCAGTTAAAGCCATCTCCTGCATGCGTGCTTTTATGCATGCGTGATATCTAGTTGTGCACAGACACAATAGTAGCTTTGTAAACCACATTTCTTGCCAGAACCAGCAATCATATGGCATCATTTCCCTCTATTGTATTGCCTAACTTTATAAAATGATTTTTGATTTACTGCAGAACAATATGGTTTGCATATTTCCACTGTGCACTGTACCTAGAACCACACTCACTGGTTCAGGAACAGCTTCTTCCCTTCCATCAGATTTCTGAATGATCCATGAATCCATGAACACAACCTCATTATTCCTTTCTTCTGCACTATATATTTATTTTGTAATTTATAGTATTTTTTACATCTTCACACTGTCCTGCTGCCACAAAAGGACAAAGCTCATGTAAGGTAAGTTGGAAAAAATAAACGATTCTGATTTTTATTTGATGATCTCACTGCTGGGGAAGTTTTCAGTGCTTTTCCAAAGGACTGATTCACCTTTCATGGGCTCTGAATATGGTCTTTAATGATTCCACACAAATACCTGTCCTTTCTTAGTAGTTTGCAAAGATTCGGCATGACATCTAAAACTTTGATAAACTTCTTTAGAAGTGCGTTGGAGAGTATACTGACTGGTTGCATCACGGCCTGATATGGGAACACCAGTGTTCTTGAATGGAAAATCCTCCAGAAAGCGATGGATATAGCCCAGTCCATCATGGGAAAAGCACTCTCCACCATTCACCACATCTACACGGATCGCTGTCACAGGAAAGCATTTTCTATCATCACGAACCGCCACCACGCAGGTCATGCTCTCTTCTCTGTGCTGCTGTCAGGAAGGAGGTACAGAAGGGACCGACACCACATGTTCAGGAACAGTTGTTACCCCTCAAACATCAGGCTCTTGAGCCAAAGGGCATAACTTCATTCAACGTCACTCACCCCAACACCGGTCTGTTCCCACAACCTTGCAAAGACTCCTCAGCTCAAGTTCTCGATATTTATTGCTTATTGATTAATGATTATTATTATTTTGGGTTTTTTGCATCAGCACAGTTTGTTGTCTTTGCACAGTGGTTGTTTGACTGTCTTTTGTGTGGTTTTTTCACTGATTCGATTGTGCTTCTTTGTATTTACTGTGAATGCCCACAAGAAAACAAATCTCAGGGTTGTATATGGTGACATATATGTACTTTGATATTAAATTTACTTCCGACTACTGACTGTGATAACTTACCGTAGATGTCGGATTATAAGCCGCTACTGTTTTCCCACATTTTGAACAGCTTTGAACTCTGCGGCCTTTAATACGGTGCGGCTAATGCATGATTTTTTTCATGCCGCCAAAAACATTTTGCCTCGTAACAGTAGACCAATAAAATTGATGAGTAGTTCACAGAGGTCCAATGAAATTGTACGATAAATCAAGCGCACTTTCACAATTAAATTATTGTAAATCAGTCATTTGTACTCACCCTCATCAACATGGAAAACACTCGAAGAAAAGCATTGTGCTGCCTTTATGGCAGTTATTTAGTTTATAATATTTTCGCTTAGTAATTCATTTTCTAGTTAAAGTTAGAAGTGTTTTAACTATATTTGTTTTCTGTACTACATCGCGGGATGCTATGACGTCACACCCGGTTTCGCCGCGTCTTGTGGGAAAAATGCCAGTTTGCGATAAACGGGAAGGAGGGGGGCGAGCGGCATTACGCGAGCGGCATTGGATCTGAGCGAACGCTGCTTTTAAGTTAAAGGCGATCAATAACTTTTCCTGGTAGGCTGCAGTATATATATTTTTTACCAGTCGTTAGGAGATATTGGAATGTTGTTCAGTAAAAAAGTATATGCAACGTATATTTAAAAGTAGCCGTGTTACAGGCACGGTTCGAAAAAAAGCATTTGCAATATGTATTTGTTTATGTTACCATATGGATTTAATTAAAAGTTAAAAAATCCTCACGTGTAATATCTTTCTGTGTAAATATCTCATATTACAACGTGGGACACCTGCGGCCGAAAATCCGGTGCGGCCGAAAATCCGGTGCGGCCTAAAATCCGGTGCGGCCTGTACAAGTAAAAAATTGATTTTCTTTCTAAAATTAGAGCCAGCGGCTTTTAATCAGGTGCGCTCTGTAGTCCGGAATCTACGGTACTTACTTTGGGTACAAACTCAGCCTCTATTTTGTTTAGGTTTTTATTCGCCAGATACATTTACATGTATCGGGAATTTTCTGTGGTGTGTTGGTCAGGGTGCTACATTCAATGAAAAACACCATTTAACAATTATAAAGAATAAAGAATTACATAAAAACTGAAGTTAGAGGTTAAAGTATGTATATTTAAAACATGTGCATAAATACATAAATGCCAGCATGTATTTACAATGTTCGCAACATTATAAAAAGTGGTTTTAAGAGATTACATTGCAGTGTAGTGACTGAGGTAATAGATAGAGGGGTTTAGTTGGAGGTAACTAGAATGGTTGATCTGATTAACTGCCTGCAGGAAGAAAATTTTAAGATGGTGTGAATTTTTTGTTTTGGTAGCCCTTTATCAGTTTCCAAAAGGAAGCTTTTCCAAAAGGTAGATTGCTGGGTGGGTAGTGTTTACAATAATTTTTCCTGCCCACTTCTTTGTCCTGGATACAAGGACACAGTGACAGTAGACTGCAGCTGATGCCTTTTTTGCTGACCTGACAGTTTGCTGTGTGTAACGTTTACATATTGTGAGAGGGGTTCAAACTTCAGCCTTTGCTTGGCTTTGAGTTAATTTAATTCTCCAACAAATCCACCGAGTTTATGCATTACTTTATCATCGAGTTTCCGCTGGCTCAGCAGATTTCTCATTTTAAAAAACACAAGTGCCTCGTTGCACTAATTAGAATAAACCACTGTTTATTTTAATCACCAATACCCTTTACAACCAGGTTGTAATATTCCTTCCATTTTGAGTTGAGAGTCAGATGCACTCAAGCCTGCCGTTGTGATTATTTCATTTCCTTCTTGCTCTCAATTAAATCAGGGGCTTGTTACACTTCCCTTCTCGGTCTTTTTATTCAAAAAAAAAGTTTCACTCCAGGCCATGAGACTGCGAGTTGTTTTCCACCTCACCAATATACGAGCTAATGAAAAAAGTGGAGGCTGAATCCTTTCATAAGTTTATTTAGTCCTTTCAAACCTGCTGAGTACAGATTTTATTTTATTTAGAGATACAGGTTTCCTCCACTCTCCGAAAGTAGAGCATTCCTATGAAACCATTCGTAAGCCGAAATGGCGTAAAGCGAGAAAGCAATTACCATTAACTTATATGGGAAAAATTTTTGAGCGTTCCCAGACCCAAAAAATAACCAACCAAATCAAACCAAATAACACATAAAACCTAAAAATAACACTGACATATAGTAAAAGCAGGAATGATATGATAAATACACAGCCTATATAAAGTAGAAATAATGTATGTACAGTGTAGTTTCACTTACCAGAATCGGGAAGACAGCGAGCATACTGGAAGGTTCACACATTTTTCTATCACACAGTTCTTTGTAAGCACTCAAAACATCCTGCAAACCTGCCCTAGACCTACGTGCCCTTTCAAAATTAAAGTCATACTTTTCTGCAATCATTGCAGCACTGTCAATCGTAGCAAAAATCTCACGCAGTTCAAAGCTATGGCGGCTTGATGCTGAGGTGCTGAGTGTTTGTTTTGCTGAGAGCAGAACAGACGCTGAACGCTATTTTCGCTTTTCGCCACTCTCGCTGCTCGAGGTGCGCGCTGCCTCTATAACAGCTCACTGTAAAATCAACGCTGAACACTATTTTCGCTTTTTGCCACTCTCGCTGCTCAGGGTGCACGCTGCCTCTATAACAGCTCACTGTAAGATCAACGCTGAACGCTATTTTCACTTTTCGTCACTCTCGCTGCTCGGGGTGCACGCTGCCTCTATAACAGCTCACTGTAAGATCAACGCTGAACGCTATTTTCGCTTTTCGCCTTTTTTCGTCAAAGCGAAAATCCTCTTCGGATTTCTTTCAGTTAGCGAAAACAAATACTAATGTAGGTCTTTCGTAAAAGCAAAGTGGTGTATAGCAAACTTTCATAAAGCGGGGGATACCTGTATAGCACAGGAGCAGGCCAACGAGCCCATGCTGCCCAATTACTCCATGTGACAAGTTAACCTGCTAACTCATGCGTCTTCAGAATGTGGGAGGAAACCGGAGCACCCGGAGGAAACCCACGCAGTCACAGGGAGAACATACAAACCCTTTAATGACAGTGGCGGGAATTGAAACACGATTATTGGTATTTTAAAAGCATTATATAACCACTATGCTACTGTGCTGTATACAGATGTCTGCAAAATACTGCTCTTGTAGAGATCAGGGAAAAGGCATCTGCCAAAGACTAAAACAGTGATGAAAGAAAAGCCCCTATAAGAACCATTATCCCCTTGCTTGGCTGGGGAAGAGTAGTTATTAACTACACATTAAATTATAGACTTTTTAAAGTGCAGTAATTACAAACGTTATTCAGTATTTTTCAGTGAGATCCCCTCTCATTCTTCTAAACTCCGGTGAATACAAGCCCAGAACCAATAAATGTTCCCCATACATTAACCTTTTCTTTCCTGGGATCACTCTTGTAAACCTCCTCTGCTTGAATGGCAGTTTGAGTGGTGTTGAATTGGATGAACTAAAGAATACAGGTACTCCCCAGGTTACAAACACCCGACTTCTGTACAGACACTACATATGTATGAGCATATGGGAGACAAGTGGGATGGGTTCCCTGGCAGTCATGGGGCTTCAAACATCTCTGGCTGACTGGGAACTTTTCTCACAGCTGCATCTGGGACTTGCAAACTGCCTGGGTTACCGTCAGTCCACAGGATGGAACTCTGCAGTAGCCTGATGAATGGGTACAGATTGTTTTCTAAACCACTGAACTGCTGTTAATGTTTCAACTGGTTCATAAAAGCCCTCCAGGGGAGGAAATCTGTCACCCTTATCACCTCGGGCCCCATATGCAACTCTGGACTCACAGTGAGCTGACTGACTTTTATCGGCTCTCTGAAAAGGACAAGCAAGCTTGAATCAACACTCACACAAGCTCCGTTAGATTCACCGTGGGGAGCATTCTGACTGGTTGCGTCACAGTCTGGTATCGAGGCTCCCATGCACAGGCTCGCATAAGGCCTCAGAGGGCTGTAGACTCAGCCAGTTCCATTGTGGGCACAACCCTCCCCACCTTCACGTCCATCTTCAGGAGGTGGTGCTCAAGAAGGCAGCATTCATCAACGAGGACCCTCATCTTCTGGGACATGTCCTCTTACTGCCATTAGGGAGGAAGGATGGAGGCCACCCAGTGATTCAGAAGCAACCTCACCCTCTCTGCCATCAGGTTGCTGATTGGTCTCTGAATAGATAGATAGATAGATAGATAGATAGATACTTTATTCATCCCCATGGGGAAATTCAACATTTTTCCAATGTCCCATACACTTGTTGTAGCAAAAACTCATTACATACAATACTTAACTCAGTAATAATATGATATGCATCTAAATCACTAACTCAAAAAGCATTAATAATAGCTTTAAAAAAAGTTCTTAAGTCCTGGCAGTTGAATTGTAAAGCCTAATGGCATTGGGGAGTATTGACCTCTTCATCCTGTCTGAGGAGCATTGCATCGACAGTAACCTGTCGCTGAAACTGCTTCTCTGTCTCTGGATGGTGCTATGTAGAGGATGTTCAGGGTTTTCCATAATTGACCGTAGCCTACTCAGCGCCCTTCGCTCAGTTACCGATGTTAAACTCTCCAGTACTTTGCCCACGACAGAGCCCGCCTTCCTTATCAGCTTATTAAGACGTGAGGCGTCCTTCTTCTTAATGCTTCCTCCCCAACACGCCACCACAAAGAAGAGGGCGCTCTCAACAACTGACCTATAGAACATCTTCAGCATCTCACTGCAGACATTGAATGACGCCAACCTTCTAAGGAAGTACAGTCGACTCTGTGCCTTCCTGCACAAGGCATCTGTGTTGGCAGTCCAGTCTAGCTTCTCATCCAACTGTACTCCCAGTTGGAGTACATTGCTATTCTACAATGAATACTACATTGCTATTCCTTTTATTTTGCACTATTTATTTATTTTGAAATTTATAGTGATTTTATATCTTTGCACTGTCCTGCTGCTACAAAACAACAGATCTTATGTCATATCAGTCAGTGATAACAAACCTGATTCTGATTTGTTACTGCTGCACAGTGCCATGTGGTCCACAGCCAATGAGAGCCTTCTATTTTGCACCGTGCAGAAAAAGGCCCTGAGACCCACAACACTGTACTGAAATAATTCCACTATGAATCAAATGCCCAACTATCCTAATCCCTTCTGCCTACAGTGCTCTTCTCCTTTCATTTACTGCACATATTTTTAAACATTTATTGAGATACAGCATGGAATAGGCCCTTCTTGCCCTTCAAGTTGTGCTGCCTAATCACAGGACAATTTACGATGACCATTTAATCTACCAACCGGTATGTCTTTGGACTGTGGGAGGAAACCCACAGGGTCACAGGGAGAACAAACTTCTTACAGTTTGCTTGTTTAAGAGCCTCTTAAATGCCTCTATTGCATTGGCCTTCAGTATATTCATAGCACCCAGCACATAATAAGAACTTGAGGGCAACCTTTTCACCCAGAGGTCGGTCCGCATGAGGAATAGGGAGGAAGTGATTGGCGTTCATTCGTTCATTATGTACCACGTCGTATAACGTTAGCAATCATGCTCTTGACCGTGATTGCTCTTGGCAAATATTTCTACCGAAGTGGCTTGCCATTGCCTTCTTCTGGTCAGTGTCTTACAAGGGGAGCCATTTTCAATGCTCTTCAGAGATTGTCTGTCTGGCATCAGTGGTGGCATAACCAGGGCTTGTGATATGCACCATCTGCTCGTATGCCCATCCACCACCTGCTCCCACGGCTTCACGTGATCCTGATCGGGGGGAGCTACACCTTGCTGAAGGGTGACCTGCTGGCTAGGGAAGGGAAGGAGCACCTTACACCTCCTTCGGTAGAGAAGTATTTCCACCCTACCACTCTACATTAAAATTGACGAGCAAATTTTCAAAGAATGGGGTATGGGCCAAATGCAGGTGAACAGGACTATTACGCAGCAAGGACAGTTGGGCCAGAGGGTTTGTTTCCATTCTGTCTAAGTTTCTGTGGCTCTATAGCTCTGTAACACTAGATTGGCCAAGTTGAGGCTTCAGGAGGATACCTGAAACCATTTCGTCCATAAAATCACTGGTGACCAAGAGCAGGAGTGTACCCCAGTGGCAAGCTGCCCCATGCTTGGAAAGGAATCTCGACATAATCCGGTGTCTTTAGCGAGGAAGAAAACCAAAAGAAGAGACAGAGCCCAGCAACAAAATATGTCACATGCTGCACATCAGCAAGTTTGCCGAATTTTTAAATAATTACAGCGCAGCACAATAGAAATAACAGACTACACCAAAGACAGTTAGTCAATTCAACCAAAGTCTCTGTTAGGGATCAGAAAGATCTAACAGAGCACATTTCAGCTGACAGGGAGAAGGATTATATTTATGGAGAAATCTTACGTGGAAATATGGAGCACTTGTAACTAATACAATGCTATCTAAGAAATGTTTCAGCTCTGTATAAACAGCAGCCTTTTATGGCAATCAGGCTACACGAAGTTCAAACAAATTTCAAGAGCCTTTACTCTGCAGTGAAACAAATGTCGTGGAGATAGACAGTGATAAATCTTCCAAGGATTTATTATGAACATGTTGCTTAGAAACCAGAGTCAAGAAAACCATGCCCCAAATAGGGCTGATAGACACTCGGTGGCCAGTTTATTAGGTACAGGAGTGTACCTAATAAAATGGCCACAGGGGTGGAGCCCAGAGTGATGTTCTGCTGTCCATTCTGCGCCCACAATCCACTTCAAGTGTCAGGACAGACGGAACATGTTGGACCATAAGAACAAAAGAAATAGGAGCAGAATTAGGCCATTTGGCCCATCAAGTCTGCTCCGCCATTCAATCATGGACTGATCCAATTCTTCCAGTCATCCCCACTCCCCCTTGAAATGCTGGTAGATTTCACCAGCGGCATTTCAGAGCCCATTGACCTAATCTAGGGGAACTATTGCACTGTGGAGGAGCAGAGAAATTTCTGAAAGTCCACAGCCTCTCATCAGCTGCTCGGTCAAGATGAGTCAAGCTGCATCCTCAGCTTTCGGCTAATGGTGTAATTGGAACTGGTTTAGTACTGGAATAAATTGTCGCATGTAGGAAGATACCGTGAAAAGCTTTTGTTTGTGAACCATACAGACTGGTCATTCCCTGGAATGTAAGAGGATGAGGGGGGACCTGCTGAGTTCCCCCACCATTTTGTGTGTGTTGCTCAAGATTTCCAGCTTCTGTAGTATCTCTTGTATCCCTGAAGTTGCCAAGTAAGACACGCTAATACCCTCAAACTCAAAGGCAAAAGTGACCATTGACACACAAACAGCTCTTTCCACCCCGACTCTATTTGCCCTGTGCAGGGCTCTGCTCAGTTACTGATCAAAAGTGGTGTTAAGCTGAACGTCTCCTTTTAGCAATGTCAAACTACCTAAATAAAGAGTTTCTACCACATGACCCTTTATTCTGCATCTTCTTATCCGTCAGATAAGACACTTATAGGATATTTAGAGTGCTTGCCTCGGTATCTCAGCCTGACAGTGTGGGTAGGTGCTGTATCATGGGCTACCCAGTGGAAACCAGTACTGATAATCCTCTCCCTCAACAGAAACGTTGCTTCCTGTTGGTTCCTGCTGAAAATAACATTTTCCTGTTGGTGGCTCAATGAGAACTTGACAATGCTTAAAGGGATTGACAGCAAATTTAGAGACCTAAGTGTCCATGTGTGTAGCACACAAGAGGCTTCATGTTTAGTTCTGGATCAATGTCTCTGTTCAATCCCATGCTTTTACCCATGATGGATGTCATCTGGCTTGCCCGTTCTAGTAAAAGAGGTTCTGGGAAACGTCTAATGTTTATATTTTCAATCGTTATCTGGCCTTATTTGGTGCCATGTTGGTTATGCAAGAAGAAAGGCTTAACCCCACCCCCTTCAATCAACAACCTAGAAATGTCTGACTTAAATGTGCCCAATAACCTGGCCTCAGCAGCCCTCTGTTCAGCAAATTCTACAGATCTACCACCCTCTGGCTGAAGAAATTCCTCCTCATCTCAGTTCTAAAGGGACGTCCCTTTATTCTGAAGTTGTGCCCTTGGACCCTGGATTCTCCTACCGATGGAAACATCCTCTCCACACCTACTCTATCCAAGCCTTCCAGAGGGGGAAGAAATAGTTTCTAATCCCAGTAAAGATGTCTTTTATTTCCAAAGTATAATTTTTGCTCATTTGCTAACACATACAGAATTAATTGGTGCTATGTCAGATGGAACACCATACTGTGTCACCAACTGAACATCCCTGTCACAGGCATTTGACCCAATCACAACCCCACCCCCACTTTCCTTTCTACACTCGCACGTCCCCAGAGTGACTAAGATCGAAGAGCTGTCAGGGCAAAGTGGTTACAGTCAAAGTATGAAGTTTAACAAAGTCAGCTGGGTTTATCGTTATACTGTATGCTTAAGCACATGAATACAAGAGTGCAGTGAAAGCCCTACTTGCAGAAGCACCAAATATAAATGTAGTCATTAATACAGTCAAGAACCAGTTTCAATGGACTATTTCTAAATGTAAAGTAGAGCAGCAAGCAGGGTCGGAATTGAAAGTAAACCGACAGTCCTGCCTACAGATCGCGAGCTTCTGGAACAGAGCAGGAGGACAAGAGGGCAGTGGTTTGTAAGCCAGCAGTCTGTCTATAGATCACAGACCCCTGGGACAGAGCAGGAGGACATGACTGACATGACATACAAGATACTGGAGGAACTCAGCATGTTAGTCGGCATCTATGGAGGGTCTCAGCCCAAAACGTTGACTGTTTATTTCCCTCCATAGATGTCGCCTGATTTGCTGAGTTCCTCCAGCATTTTGTGTGTGTTGCTCGAGATTTTGAGCATCTGCAGAATCTCTTGTGTCTATAACATGACCAATAGGTTAATTTTTCTTATATTAGACACTGTATCCCATACCATGATACATCTCATCACTTTGACAGATCTCCTGTCCGCAGCCTTCAGCCTGATAGTTCCCCAAAGCGCATACTACTTCTTTCTGTCTCCTATCCAGGACTCACAAACAAGATGGCCCATTGTTTTTGCCTGCTCTTGCCCCACTGAACTTATCTCCTCATACCTCAACCCATCTTGTCACCCACATCCATTCCTTTCTCACCTTCATCTAGGGCATCTTGCAAGCTTTTCAACATTTTAACAACTTTTAAATCCCTCTCTCCCCGTGTCTTATCTTCACAATGGATGTCCAGTATGTGAACATTTCCATCCCCCATCAGAAAGGCCTTAGAACTCCCTGTTTGTTTCTACAACATAGACTCAACCAAACCCCCCACCATAGGTGCTCTCCTCCGCCTGAGAGAACTTACCCCGAAAAACTTCCCTTTGGATTCTTTCCACTTTCTATAAATCAATAGTGTATCCATGGGCACTTTCAAGGGGCTCCAGTTAACACCTGCATTGCCAATGCATCCACGGAGTAGAGTTTGTTCCAAACTTTCCCCGACACTGCTCCCCAACTCTTTCTCTGCTACATTGATGACTGCTTTAATGCTGCCTCCCATACCCTTGTTGAGTTTGACAGTTTCAGTATCTACACTAACAACTTCACTTCGTCCTTCTCTGACACTCTCTCCCCTTGCTTAATCTCTCTGTTTCCATTTTGTGAGGCAAACTATCCGTTGGTATTTACTACAAGTGCACTAACTTCCAAAGCCACCTACACTGCACCCACTCTTCATCCTGTCACTTGGAAAGACCCCATACCTTCTTAGTTTTTTCCATCTCGGCCACATCTGTTCTCAAGATGAGGCCCTCCACTCCAGGACATCAGAGATGTTGTCCTTTTTTAGAAAGCAGTTGGGGAAAGAATAGTGAGGGCTAGTAACTAGTAAATAGGGATGTGGATTGTGTTAATGTGGTAACAGGGAACCACAGACAAAGCCGAGAAGCAGAGACATGGAATGCAGCAGTGATGATGCCCAAGGTGCAGGAGTTTCATTAATTATGCTATTATCTGCTTCCATTGTTGTAACAGAAAATTGGATTTACTATTGAACCTGTAGACAATCATTTTACTCAGTAATCAGGACCTAGTCTGTTACTTAATTAAGTCTTCCTGTCATGGCTATTCTGTTATCAAGATGTCGTTTTACTAGAAATCTCATCAACTGAGAATGTAAAAGTTGGACCAAATTTTTATGTTCAGCTGAATCAGCTTTGACTGGTCTGCTGGTGTGCACCAGTTTTTAATAAATTGCCCATTCTTTCAAACACCAACTCCATGTGATTTTTCAGTTTGCTCCTACTCAGGGCCCCCCCTACTCTGTCATTAATCAAGCCCCCACCCACATCTCTTCGATTGCCCATACTTCTGCTCACACCCCACATCCCCAAGATAGAACAGAGGTAAGAATTCCCCGGAGCACACCCCTCACTCCACCAGCCTACGCTGGTAGCAACACCTCATTCTTCAAGCATTTTCACCAGCTCAGATGGGACCCCACTGCCACCTGCACCTTCCCCTCCTCACTCCTTTCTGCTTTCCGCAGGGATCTCTCTCTCCGTGATGCACTGGTTTGTTCATCTCTCCTCACCCATCCCTCCTGGCACTTTCCCCTGTAACCACATGGTGTGCAACACCTGTCCCTACACCTCTACTCTTACCACCATCCAGGGCTCTAAACAGCTCTTCCAGATGAGCCAGATGTTCACACACATCTCCTCCAAGCTCGTCAGTAGCATTCTGAGCTTCTGATTTGACCTCCTTTACATCAGTGAGACCAGGAGCAAACAAGGTGAATGTTTGCATCCTGCCCACTGTGGCCTTATGGATCTCCCGCTTGTCAGCCATTTTAATTCCCCTCCATTTTCTCACACCAGCAAGCCTATCCTTGGCCTCCTCCACTGTCACTGTGAGGCTAAACGCAAACTAGAGGAACAGTACCTCAAGGTCTGTTCTCAAAGTCTACATTCTCAGCAAATTCTCCAGTTTTGGGTAACTCTTTCTGTCTTCTCCTGACCTACCCAGTTGCTCCCTTTAATCATCACCCATATACTGCTCCCAATGTGTCCCTAACCCATCGTTCCTATCTGCCCTCCCACCTCCCTCATTTGATCCCATGCTCCACCTTCCTCTCCAATTGGATTCCACCACGTGTGACACTTTTGTTGCCTCTACCTATCTCTTTCCCACCTCTGTCGCTATGTCCACTCTTCCCTCCTCCATCTATCACCTACCAGCTCTTGCAGGCTATCTGTACTCTGCCTTTCAGTCCAGTCGAAGGGACTCAAAACAAAATGTTGACCGTCCATTTCCCTCTACAGGTGCTGCCTGGCCCATTGAGTATCTCCAGCAGTTTGTGTTCTGTGCAAGAAAACGGGGCTATGTTAACTGGCCTCCAGCGAACCAGGCATCAGCTATGGTCCTCTGAAATATTTTGCACCATTCTCACAGAGAGCAACGAAGGTTCCTCACTGTTATCTATTGCCTATCATATTGGAACATCAATAACAAGTTGGATGTATTTGAGATTCTGAGATTCAGCCCTCAGAATAAGAATTCTGAGTGTCTGCAGTTCCTGTCCTCGGAAGCTTCCAGACAACTGTGCGAATAACGTTCACCCAATGCGGCATGACAGTGTAGTGGTTAGCATAAACCTTTATGACGCAAGCAATCCAGGTTCATTTCCCACCGCTACCTGTAAGGAATTCGTACATTCTCCCTTTGATGGTGTGACTTTCCTCTGGACAATCTGGTTTTCTCCCACATTTCAAAGACGTGTGGGTTAAGGTAGGGTTAGTAAGTTATGGGCATGCTATGTTGGTACCCAAAAAAATGACGACACTGACTGTGTCAGGGTTGTTGACACAAGTAACATATTTTACTGTACGTTTTGATGTTTTGGTGTACATGTGACAAATAACACTGATCTTTAACGTTGTTTGAATCAAATCCAGAATCAAAATCAGATTTATTATCTCAGGCATACTTTATGAATATGTTGTTTTTTGGCAGCTGTGTGTTGCAAGATGTAAAAAATGACTATAAGTTACAATAAAAATAAATAGTTGCGGAAGAGGAATAGGATTGCTCAGAAATCTGATGGCAGAAGGAAGAATAAACACAAGAAATCCTGCAGCTGCTGGAAATCCAAATCCGCACACACAGATTGCTGCAGGAACTCAGCAGGTCAGGCAGCACCTATGAAGAGGAATAGAGAGCTGATGCTTTGGGCCAAGACCCTTCGTCAGGGCTGGAAAGGAAAGAGGAAGCCAGAATGAGAAGGTGGGGGGAGGGAAAGGTGTACAAGCTGGAAGGTGATAGGTGAGGACAGGTGAGGGGGATGGTAGGAGGGTGGAGAGGGAGGGATGAAGTGAGAAGCTGTGAGTTGATAGGTGGAAAAGGGAAAGGGCTGATAAAGAAGGAATCTGATAGGTGAGAAGAGTGGACCATGGGAAAACAGGAAGGAGGAGGGGCATCAGAAGACGTCCTCCATGCATGAGCAGTCCCGGCACTAGGAGTAAAAATTGATGCAGTACCAGGACGTCTAAACCAAACAGCCTTTATCATCTCTCGCGCAGGAGTATTCTATGGTAATGGGCAACTGAGGAGAAGGGAAGTGGTAAGAGGGGAACTGGAATGGGGAACGGAAAAAAGGAAAGGGGATGGGATAGAAATGAACAGAAGTTGGAGAAATCAACACTCATGCCGTTAGGCTGGCAGAGGAGAGAAGCTGTTGTTAAAATGTTGAGTGTAAGTCTTCAGACTCCTGTACCAAATTTCTGATGGTAGATGTCTTGTCAATCCTGTTGTAAGTACGTAAATCAATTTGTCTGCACTCAAAATATCAAGGTAAACGATGCAACTGTAATTATTGAAGTTGCTATTCATCATCTTTTATCTTTGTTCCTATGAGTACAGAAGCTCAATGTATTCTGAGTTCAGAGAGAGTCTTCTGAGATTTTCCATGGAGAATCTTCCACAAGCTCCCTTCTTGAGTGTCTGCTTGTGCTGAATAAAAACTTTATAGATCCCAGCTCCAGTCCCTATGTGGATCTTTCGCAGTCACAATATTGTCTCCCACTTGCTTTTAAATTGCTTTTTTATGCAATAAAGATACCCCAAGCTAATTAGACCCAATTATATGTCTGTTGCAGTGTGGCCAATCCAGTAATGTGGGGTTGCAGTGCCCTACCCTTGCACAGCAAGATCCCACAATATGATAATGACCAGCGCAGACTCATTAGGCCATTTAAGGTTGGGGTATCTGGAAGAGAGCCCTAGGTTGGAGCTGGAGATGCCGCTCCACCTTTGCTTACAATGCAGGGCTGAGGTCTTCTGAGCCCTACTTCCGCATGAGGAACCTATGACATCAACAGACACGAGCAAGTGAAGGTAAGTTGCTGAAGTGGTTTCCAGCTGTACATTGTGCTCTCTTTGGCTCTCCTGATCAAATCTAGGCATCTCCTCGTGTTACCATCTCGGAGGTACAGAGAACTATGAGTCCCCCAAGCACTACTGCATAATCTCAAAACTTGCTCAAGATTCTTGTACGATAAGGTGGACTCTTGCCCTCACAATCTACATTGTTATGATCTTGTTTATCTGTACTGAACTTACTCTGTAGCTGTTATTCTTTATTCTGCATTGTTACTGTTTTACCTTGTGTAATGACCTGGTCTGAATGAAGAGTAGGGAAGACTAGCTTTTCATCTTAGTTATCTGACAATAATAATAAATCAACCAAAACTTTTGTAACATCAGACTGGAATAATATGTGCATATGGTTTACACACACATGCGCGCAGACTGACAACGTCAGACAAAACAACATGCATACATGTGCAGCCACATAGCAAGTCCAACACATGTTCAACACTGTGAAAAGTTCTTAGGCACATGTGTATATTTAGGGTGCCTAAGATTTTTGGACAGTGCCGTAATTTCAAGTATTGCACTGTACTTCCGCTGCAAAACAAAACAAATTTCATAAGATATGTGAGTGATTCTGATATAAGTCTCTACTGAGAACTGAAAGTTGAAAGGGCCAGGGAGAGGGAAATTATGGTTGGGAAAAGGGAAAGGGAGAGGGGAGGGAGCAGGAACCACCAGAGGACAATTCTGTAATTGTGATGTATGGATCTATGTCTTTTAGAGAAATTACCTCCCTGCGCCCCCCCAGAGCAATACATATTGACCTGCTGTCTGTGCGTCCGCTCTTGTCTACGCAGGCGCATTGTTCTCGTTCTCTGTCTTGCTGCAATGTGAATACACCAGTTAAAGCCATCTCCCGCTTTTTTTACTTATCCTTGTAAGCGGAACAAGTGCTACACCTGCCCTTACACTTCCTCCCTCACCACCATTCAGGGCCCCAGACAGTCCTTCCAGGTGAGGCAACACTTCACCTGTGAGTCGGCTGGTGTGGTATACTGCATCCAGTGCTCCCGGTGTGGCCTTTTATATATTGGTGAGACCCGACGCAGACTGGGAGACCGTTTCGCTGAACACCTACGCTCGGTCCGCCAGAAAAAGCAGGATCTCCCAGTGGCCACACATTTTAATTCCACGTCCCATTCCCATTCTGATATGTCTATCCATGGCCTCCTCTATTGTCAAAATGAATCCAAACTCAGGTTGGAGGAACAACACCTTATATACCGGCTGGGTAGCCTCCAACCTGATGGCATGAACATTGACTTCTCTAACTTCCGTTAATGCCCCTCCTCCCCTTCTTACCCCATCCCTGACATATTTAGTTGTTTGCCTGTTCTCCATCTCCCTCTGGTGCTTCCCCCCCTCCCCCTTTCTTTCTCCCGAGGCCTCCCGTCCCATGATCCTTTCCCTTCTCCAGCTCTGTATCACTTTTGCCAATCACCTTTCCAGCTCTTAGCTTCATCCTACCCCCTCCGGTCTTCTCCTTTCATTTCTCATTTCCCCCTCCCCCCTTTACTTTCAAATCTATTAGTATCTCTCCTTTCAGTTAGTCCTGACGAAGGGTCTCGGCCCGAAACGTCGACAGCGCTTCTCCCTATAGATGCTGCCTGGCCTGCTGTGTTCCACCAGCATTTTGTGTGTCCCGCTTTTTTTAAGTGGATATGTAGTTGTGCAGAGACACAACAAGTACAAACCTGAATATCAGACTATATCACAAACTGCACTGACAGTTACTGGACAAAACAATGAGAGTTAAACAACATGAGAAAAATGAAGGACCCGTGAGTAATAGTGAAAGATGTGTTGAATTTAAAGTGAAATGAACATGCAGTCAGGAAAGCTGATGAACTTGATAGTGCTCATGAAGGCTGGGAGTCATATATCTAGAGGGTTGATCTGTACTGTAACGCAAACAACGTGGAGGAGCAAAAGAAATCCCTCACATTTCTTAGCTTAGTAGGTGCAAAGATGTACAGTCTCTTACATAACTTAGTAATATCTGCAAAGCCTGCAAGCAAGATGTTTGATGAAATTCTTATAATTTTACAAAATCACTTGAGTCCTAAACTGCTGGCGATAGCTGAGAAATTTAGATTCTACAAAATGGACAAGTCAAAAGATGAAAGCATTTCTGAATACATTGCAGAAATGAGCAAACTTTCACAGCACTGTGACTTTAGAGATGGAATTTTTGATGTATTAAAGGACAGGCTTGCATGTGGCATGCATAGACAAAGCACTCAAAAGAGGTTATTATCCAAAAGAGACCTAACCTTAAAACGGGCATTGACCATTGCAGTATCATTAGAGACTGTCGCAGAATTTTAGAGAAAGAGGTCAGTGGAAAATGCACAAAATGTCCCTGAATGGTGCAGAAAGCCAAAGATGTTATCGATGTGGGAAATCCTCCCATGATGCAAATGACTGTTGGTTTAAGGAATGCCTATAGAAAATGTCACAGACAAGGTCACATAGAAGCAGACAAAAAGCACAACCGAGTGAAAAGTCTCAAACACAAAACTAAGCAAATGCATAAAGTTAAACAGAATCAGACAATGTAGAGTCTGACAAGGTGAACTGTCATGCTTAGAACTGCCATAGCATAACTGAGGCAGATCACAAAATCATCTGGATCACAATAGACGTATCCTGTGTAGAACTGAAGATGGAACTGGACACAGGGTCAGCTTTGTCTATAATTTGAGAGGCTGACTACAACAGGCTGTTTTTTTAAGATACCATTACCTCAGTGAAGACCTCAGTGATGCTAAAGACTGAGACCAGTGAAAGAGTATCTCCCAAAGGCAAACTGGATGTAAGTGTGATGTTTAGAGGCCAAACACAACAGTTAGAGCTTTACGTATTGAGAAGTGGAGGGCCAGCACTTTTCAGATGTCAATGGTTCAGAGAAATCCAACTAGACTCGCACTTAATCAAAGCTCTGTGTGATATCAACAGTCAATGGCAACCCAAATGGTAGCACCAACCAGCGACTGGCACAGCTGCTTAATGCTAATGTGAAGGGATGGGGATTGGTAAACTCAAAGGCATGAAGGATAGAATTGAACTGGATGAAGCAGCAACACCAAGATTCCATGAAGTATCTCCAGTTTCTTACCCAGCATGTCCTAAAGTGGATGCTGAACTGCAAAGCTTGGAGGCACTTAGAATTCTCTCCAAGGTAGAGTAGAGCAATTGGGCCATGTCCATTGTCCCAGTATCAAGAAAGGGAAGGCCGGAGCCGTTCGCATATGTGGGGATTTTCAAAGTGAGCATCAGCCCATTGCTGCGTACTGTGCCGTATCCCCTGCCACGGATAGAAGACATTTCTGTATCTTTGGCAGCCAGAGAGAGGTTTTCAAAGATTGACTTGTCACAAGGCTATCTGCAAATAGAGATTGAGGAGTCAAGCAGGAAGTTCCTCAGAACCAGCACTAACAAAAGACTGTTCCAGTATAATCATCTCATCCTTGCCAATGTATCCACTCCAGCAATGGACCAAGTGCTCCAAGATATCCCAGGACCATGTTGTGGACGTGTTATTGACAAGAATGGCTTACTTACGTCCTGAGAAGACTGAAGTAGTGCTACAGGCACTCAAACCAGAAAATGTGTCTCAAGTCAGGTCATACTTGGGCCTTGTAAACTGCTACAGCAGTTTCTCCCAAGCATTGCTACAGTGCTGCCCCCATTGAATGCAGAGTTACAGACAGGGGCAAAGTGAGAACGTGGCAATGGTAAGAAAGATGTGAACAAAGTCGTGTGATGTGTGTGAGAGTGGTATTTGATATGTGTGTCAGATATGTTTTGTGTTCATGTACTATGTTGTGTGCATTGTGTGTGTGTGTGTGTGTGTGTGTGCGTGCAAGAGAAAGAGTTTTACCTCGCCTTTACTCAGTTTCTGATTTTTATTTCTGATATCTAAAATGGAAGTATGGAAGCACGCCACTCCAAAATGCTACCTGCTTCCTCGACTGTGGAACAAAACAGAGAAGTTTTGTCATCTAGTCAGGCATCAGCTGGTAATGTTCATTGTCAGTGGGTTAACTTTCATTTCATTGACCTTACTACAGAGATGACAGTTCTGGGGATTTCTTGGGATTTGACACACATCTCCCAAGCACGCAACCCATCACCTTAAAGAACTCAGAAAGCAAGTGGATGGGAATGTAATCACCTCCAAACTGCTCACCAAGGTACAACCAGCTTAGTTATTACTGTATAGATAGTCACAGGGTGAAAATCTCAGGACAGCCTCCCCACTGGACAATGGTCTTTCCCAAGTATGATCTAAAACAAGACGTGGGCTGTGTGGTCACACGAGCTAAATCAAACCATGTTCTTCCCATAATGTTGTAACCTGGGTCAATCAATTGACAATGTCGTCACATTGTGCCCTTGAAAAAGTCCAATGGGGGCTCTCCTTGAAAGGACTACACCTTTTCTAAACCTTCAGCTCAATATTGTGGGCACCACTCTATTACAGGTCAGGCTGTCAGATTTCTGAGTTCAATCCTAGCGTCCTCTGTAAGGAGTTGGTATGTTCTCCTCATAGAATGCATGTGTTTCCTCCAATGTTCTGGTTTCCTCCGACAGTCCAAAGTTGCACTGGTTATAGTTTAATTGGTCATTGTAAGTTGTCTCATGTTTATGGTATGGGTAAACTGGGGATTGCTGGTGGTGTGACTCGAAGGACTGGGAGGGCCTATTCCATGCTGTATCTCTAAATAAGTAAATACGGTGTTGCTGCACCAAGAATAAAACAATTTCCAAACCATTGCTTGGAGAGATAACATTTTCTGGCCCATTTTCAACCTCTTAGCAAGGCTTTCTGTGACTGCTACAACTCTGGATGTCAGGCTCAAAGTTTTATCAAGATTATCATCACTTGCGTAGGCTCAGCTATTGTTTGGTATTTCAGAGATTAGAGTCTTTCAACTCTGAAACAAGGGAAGTGTTCTGTAATTAATTAAAATGCACCATTTGTAAAATAAAATTCTATATGTTCCCAACAGAGATACTCACACTCTGCAAAGAATGCACATAATTTCAAAGCTGATGCTGAGGGCAAATCCAGACTTCAGGCATGGTTTCAACAATAAATCCAATTATCATCCACCCTAATAATAGCTTCAAATAAGAAGTTGGGAGTGAACTTGACTTTGGCAATAGCCCAGGATAGGTGAGTGAACTGTCATCACTTTTCTACACCATCCACAACTAATTTTATCTCTCAGTGCACCCAGTAGTGGGAGAAGCACAACTCAGACCAGTTATAAATCAGGCGTAACTGCGTGTTGTTGGTCAGCCCAGTGGATAACCATGCATCCAAGGATTACTATCATGAATTGGATGCACAACGGGGTTGGCATATTCGGATACAGAGTAACAGAGTCATGCAGTATAGAAACAGGCCCTTCAGCCCAAGATACCTATGACAATCATCAAGAAAGTCTCAGTAACTCATTCACATGTCCACATGCTTCAGAATCAGAACCAGAATCGGGTTTATTATCACTGACATACTGTATGTGGCAAAACTTGACGTTTTGCGACATAAAAGAATTGCTATAACTTACAAAAAGAAATAAATAAATAAACAGCCCAAAGGAAGAATAGTAGGAGACTGTTCATGAACTGTGAGAATTCCTGCCTCCACCACCTTCTCGGGCACTGTGTTTGAGATTTTAACCAAGTTCTGGGTGAAAATATTTATCCTCTGATTCCCTAATCCGTTCATACTTCTGTTAAGTCTTCGGAGCAAATCCTTTCTTCCACTAATTTTCCCATAATCTATTTCCTCCAACATTCCCATCAATCCTAGCAACCACTGTCATATGGGATCAATTTACAGTGGCCAGTTAGCCAGCAACCCACATTCCCTGGCAGGTTGGAGGAAAGCAGAGCATCAGGGAAAGCCACGGAGGAAGGTGCAAATTCCACACAGGTAACATCAGACGTCAGGATCGAATCTGGGTCACTGCAGCTGGAAGCCATGGCTCTGACAATTATGCCGTCCTGAAGGATCGCCTTGGAGTTCACCGGAAGACCAGAACAGAGGAGGAAATAAAGCAAGGACAACTTCAGTTACTTAGCACTTCCACAAAGCCCAAAACTCTTTGGAGTTCAAAGTAAATTTATTATCAAAGTACGTATATGTCACCATATACTACCTTGAGATACATTTTCTTGCAGAAATTTACAGGGAGAAGAAGAAGCTCAATAGAATTTTGCGAAAAGCTATAAACAGACAAATACTGATAAACAATCAATGTGTAAAAGAAGACAATCTGTACAAATAAAAATAATAACGAGGCCATGAGTCCTTGAAAGTGAGTCTATCAGTCGTAGAATCAGTTTCAGGTAGTGGTGAATGAAGTTATAAATTCTGGTTTGGCAGCCTGATAGTTGAAGGCTAATAACTGTTCCTGAATCTACTGGTGTGAGACCTCCTGCATGATGGAGTGAGCATAGCCTGAATGGTAAGGGTCTTTGATGATAGACATTGCTTTCTTGGTGGAGCACTCCATTTAAATGTATTCAGTGGTGGTGGGGTGGGTTGTGCCTGAGGAGGGCTTTGCCTGTGATGGACTGGGCTATATCTACCACTTTCTTCACACTTCTTCATTTCTGGGCATTGGTGGTCCCATACCAGCACATGATACAGCTGGTTAGGATACTCTCCACCATGCTGAACAGTGTGACACAACACCCAAACTACATTCTGCAAGATCCCACAAATAGCAATGAGTAAAGCACCTCTTTTAGTGGTATTGACAGATCAATAAACATTGACCAAGGTGCTCCCCTCTTTGAAATAGTGGCAATGGGATCCACTTGAGGGAGCACCTGCATCTGTTGTTTAATGCCTTCTCTGGAGGATACCACCTTTAACTGTACAGCCCTCCCTTAGGACTGCATGGAAATGTCAACCAAAGCTATTCCTTCAGCCCTCTGAAGTTACAGGAATTAGAGTTTGATGAGTGAAATGGGACTCGCGTAAAACATATAAGACTGTGAGAGGACCTGGTAGGGTACGTGCAAAGGGAACGTTCCTACTTCATTTCATTTATTTACTTATTTTATTTAGAGATGGAGTATGGTAACCAGTTCCACTTACACCCATGTAACCAATTAACCAACTGTTGGTCTTTGGAAAGTAGGAGGAAATCATAATACCTGGAGTAAACCCATATGGTTATGGGGAGAATATACAAACTCCTTACAGGCAGTGACAGAATTGAACCCAAGTTGCTGGCACCATAAAAGCATTATGCTAACTGTCACTTCTTTGGTGGGACAATCTCGGGGTCATGGTTTATCTCACGGTTATAGGGAGATTACATGAACTTTTTTGAATGAACCATTAGAGCTTTTTGTCAAAGGTCAGTGGAAGCAAAGTCTTTGAATAGTTTTAAAACAGTGGGAGATAGGTTCTTGATTAGCAAGGAGTGAAAGATTACCAAGTATAGACAATAATGTAGAGTTAGGGCAGTTACAGAATGGAATGTGTATACGTATAAAGATAACTTATTTGGGCAAAGTCTGGAATTCTGATGTACTGAGTAAAATTAGCAATTTGGATCTGCCATTAAACTGACCTTTCATCTAATTAGCAATGCTCCATTGATTATTATAGCAAAAGGGCAATGTGCAGTCTACCTAAAATTGATTTAGACAATCTCACACTGCACAGACACACACACATTGATTTCCACTGGGTCCCCTCTTCCTGCACTGTTCCCATCTGACCTTCCACCTCCTACAATTGAGTCCATGCTCAACAGACCTTTCCTATCAGATTTCATCATCTTCAGCTCTTTGTCCACCTCCATCTATCAGCTCCCAGCCTCAACCACTACTTCTAAACTTCCTTCTTGCATCTACCTATTACCCCTCATCACCTGGATCCACCTACTATTCAGTCAGTTAAATGGTCTCAGCTTGAGGCTTGAAATTGTCTATTTTTCTCCATTGAAGCAAACTGACCCATTGAGTTCCTCCAGTATCTGGTTTGTTTCTCTGGATTCCAGTACCTGCAGTATCTCGTGTTTCTGGGTAGATTGAAGAATTTGCTTTGAGATCCTTTTCATTCTCAAGACATTGGTCACCACTGGCAAGTCTAACATGCAAAGCCCACCTTAAGTAATCTTTCAGAAAATGGTTAACAGCTGCCTCAACCCATCCCAGGCAAACTGGGGAAGATGCATTGTCTTCCAGGATGTTGATGGAGGAAAACCAATGAAGATGCGACTGAGAACTGATGAACTCCAATGGGTAGATAGTCATGGAGCCAGCCCAATGTAACATGGGCACTTTTCCAACCACCATCAAGAAGGCAACATCTATCATTAAAGGTCCACACCTTCGTGAGGCTATGATCAGGCGGGAGGTAAAGAAGCTTGAAGCCCATAGCAAACAAATTCAAGGGAAGATACTTTCCTTCAATCATTCAGTTCTTAAACCTTCGATATAACAACATTATGACTGCTTTGCAGTAAAATAGATATTCTTGTTCTGATTGTCTTCTTTCTTGTATAAATTGGGCGTAATTTATGTTCAATTCCTGTTTTACTTGTGAATGTTGTGTCTTTGATGCTGCTGCAAGTAAATTTTCATTGCACCTGTCTGCATGCACTTGTGCTTATGACACTAAACTTGGCTTTGACTTTGACCAAGAGAAGGGAACTCAGGGTGTGATGCTTCCCTGCTCCTCACAGGTCTGGGAGTTGATATCGAAAGAAGTCTTGTTGATTTGCTGCTGTGTAAGTGATGCCCAGGCACACTGTGACCACACTACCCCACTGATGGATGGAGCAAAGGTTTGCATTGGTAGGTGAAGCCACATATGAGTGGGGGGCTCATTTATTCTGGTTGGTCAAGAGGCAGAACCTTAACTAGGGAACACCAAAGCCCAATACTGCCCCCCCCCCCCACCCCTGGTGAAACTTTACCACTGGATAAAAAATATCTTCACCATCAAATAAAGACTTTATCGAGAGGAACAGAACCTCACACCCCATAAGCATAGAAATTCCACACTGGCACTGTGAAATAAATCCAATTTTTCTGCCTGCAGGTGCAGAGACCTCCCTGACATCCTGTGCCAGATATCGATATTGAAGTTTGCAACTCACACACTGTCACTAAACAGCTGGAAAAGTACAGACGCCTTATTTGTAGTCAGCAGAATGTTGCCAGATATGGGTCGAAACTAGTGCTAAGCTGCCCGAACGTAACATTTTGTGTGTGATAACAGTGATGGATATCAAAATATGATAACAAAGAAAGCAAACAAAATTTCCTCTTTGCTTTGCAAGACTCTTGGTATGACGCAGGCTTTCAACCCAAAACATCAACATTTTCTTCTCTCCACACTTACAGCTCAATCCACCGAGGTCCTGATTTTCTAAATTTCTCCTCTTTGCTTAGTGTGCACATGATTGTAATAACCTCCATATGGTGTTTTCTCTGGGCAAGGCTACATGATCACTTCTGGGAGAACAGAAGAGTACTCCTTCTCTTCCCCCTCACCACCACCTTCTTATTCCAGCTTCTGCCTCCTCGTTTTCCAGTTCAGATGAACATTCTTGGCCTGAAACATCAACTGTTTATTCCCCTTCATAGAGGCTGCCTGACTTGCTGAGTTCCTACAGTATTTTGTGTATGTGTTACTTGGGATTTCTAGCATCAGCAGATTATCTTGTGCTATTGTATGACTATGACCACTTTTTACACTAAAATTGATCTTTTTGGCCCAATTATGCTCTTCCTTGTAAAAATTGTTTTTAAGTTATTGTTAATTTATGTTTTCTTGTGAATGCTTCTCATTTGATGGTATGTATCTGTGTTGCCATTTCAAGTAAGTTTTACATTGCACCTGTGCGTACAGGTGTGCTGCATATGACAATAAACTCGACTTTGACTTTGGATTGCATGGTGGGAAGAACATTAGGGATTCACTGGGCTAAATAAGTGGATTTGCATAAATACAATGCACTGCTGTGCAACAATGATGGTTAATATCACGTTCACTGTTGCTAAATTAGATTCCTTAGAAACTGTACATAATGTACCCAATGAAATCAGGTTGAGTGAACTCGGCCTTTCATCCTTGGAGCGATGGAGGAATGGAGGTGACCTGATAGAGGTGTATAAGATGATAAGAGGCATTGATCGTGTGGATGGTCAGAGGCTTTTTCCCAGGGCTGAAATGGCCTCCACAAGAGGACACAGGTTTAAGATGCTTGGAAGTAGGTACAGAGAGATATCAGGGGTAAGTTTTGTACACAGAGAGTGGTGAGTGCGTGGAATGGGCTGCCGGCAACAGTGGTGGAGGAGGATATAATGGGGTCTTTTAAGAGATTTTTGGATAGGTACATGGAGCTTAGAAAAATAGAGAGCTATGGGTAACCCTAGTAATTTCTATGGTAGGGACATGTTCCACACAACTTTGTGGGCTGAAGGGTCTGTATTGTGCTGTAGGTTTTCTATGTTTCTATGTAAATCAGTGTGGAACAGTTCAATACCAAAAAGTGACTAAAGTGGATAGGAACAGTTTTTGAAAAGTCAGCTTACTAACAAATAGTGAGCTTCTGGTCATTCTTGGAATTACTTTAAATGTGTAGTGAAATCTGTTTATGGATTGGAATAATGTAACCAGCTGAGGTAGTTGTTAAATGTGGTTGGAAAGGACGAATGAAGAGTGAGTTCTCAGAGTGAGAAAGCACCAATGAAAGGTTTCCAACTACCTCTCCCAAAGTTATTCCACCTCCTACTTCCTCACGAGCAGAAGGGAACTTAATACTAATGAATAGTCTTTGCTGTTTTCTTCTTTACATATAGATTTAATCACCCAGGAATCACCCATACCTACTACCCTTCAAAATCCAATGTGGAGAGCTCCCCAGGTAGGCCCTGATCAGAATAAACTAAAGCAAGCAATTTTCACTCAGTCATTCTGCTGTTTGTCATCAGCAAAGTTTTGGGAAGTCTCATTATTAATGATGTTATGAGACTAACTTTAATTTTCTAATCTCAAATGCCTAGTTTGGCTTTTGCTAGGACTGCAGCTCTAGAAATCACCACAGCTTTGGTTCAAAAGTTGACCAGGGAGCTGAACCCCAGAGGTGAGTTGAGACTGACACTCCTTCACATCGAATCAGCATTTAATCCCCTCAATTAGAGAAAGAACAATATCTTCCTGCTGTTCCCCTCTCCACCTCCCTTCCTTTATTCCATTCTCCACCATCCTGTCTTACCAGATTCTCTCATCTTCAGTTCATTGTTGCCTCCACCATTCATCTCCCAACTTCTAACATCATTTCCTCTCTCCCTACTCTCTCATCTGTCAACTCCTCTCACCTGGATCCACCTGTCACCTGCCAGCTCTCACTCCACCGTTCCCTTCACCTTTTTAAACTACTGCACTTTTATCGCACAAGATGCTGAAGGAACTCAGCAGGTCAGGCAGCTTCAATGGAAATGAATGGATAGCCGACGTTTCAGACCGAGACCGTTCTTCAGGACTGGGAACTCTTTTTTTCATTCAATCCAGATGAAGGAGCTCAACCTGAAACATTGAGTCTATTTCCCTCCACAGGTTCTACCTGACCCACTGACCCAGTGTCAGGTTCTACCTGACAGCATTTTATGTGTTGCTCTGGATTCCAGCACCTAAAGTATTCTTTCACCATTGAGGGAGAATCACCATTTACTATTTGACAAAATGTGGAATCATGAGTCTCTATTAGAGCCTGAATTCAATGTTTTCCTATGTTGTACACATGTTAGAAGAGTTAGAGAACACTTTGGCACAGAAACAGTCTCTTCAGCCAACCTATCCATGCCAAACTATTAATCTGCCTATGCTACTCCCATCAACCTGCACCTGAACCATAGCTGTCCATACCCCTCCCATCCATGTACCAATCCAAATTTCTCTTAAATGTTGAAATCAAACCCAAATCCACCACTGGCAGCTCGTTCTACACTCCCACCAGCCTCTGGGTGAAGAAGTTCCCCTTCATGTTCCCCTTAAACATTTCACCCTTTACCTTTAACCCTTAATCTAGTCCCACCGAATCTCAAACCACAACCAATGCTGCCTGCGTAAAAGTGATGTCCTGGCTGTGGGGTAGTTGACCTCCAGCAACCACAATCCTCTTCCCTTAAGTGTCTCCAATCTTACAGTGCCTGGACCCTCTAGTGCGATCATAAAGTATTGGAGTCGATTTAGGCCATTCTGCCCATTGAGTCTGCTCTACCATTCAATCAGAGCTGATTTTTTTCTTACACCATTCTTCCACATTACTGTAGCCTTTAACCCACTTACCAATCCAAAACCCATCTATCTCTTCTTCAAATAAAGCCAATGACTTGGCCTCCACAGACATCTGTGGCAATGAATTCCACAGGTTCACCATCGTCTGGCTGAAGAAATTCCTCCTCATCTCCATTTTAAAAGAGTGTCCTTTTATTCGGAGGATGTGCTCTTGGATCTTAGACTCTCCTCCTAATGGAAACAATGAATATTCTCTCCACAACCACTCTAGCGAGGGCTTCCAGAATCAATGGGATTACCCCTCATATGTTAGGCCTTTCATTCTTGAAATTATTCTTGTGCAGCTCCCCTGGACCCTCTCCAGGGCCAGCACATCTTTCCTTAGATAAGTGGCCCAAAATAGCTCATAATATTCCAAATGTAGACTGACCAACAGTTTCCAAGCCCTAACAATACATCCTTGTTTTTATATTCTGGACATCATGAAAAGAATATTAACCTTACTCTCATTTTATCACCATTGTTTAAGAAAGGCTCTAAAAACAAGCCAGGAATTTATAGGTCGGTGAGCCTGACATCAGTAGTGGGTAACTTATTGGAAGGTATTCTAAGGGACCAGATATATAACTGTTTCGATAGGCAGGGGCTGATTAGGTATAGTCAACATGGCTTTGTGCATGGTAGATTTTGCCTAAAGAATTTTATAGAGTTTTTCAAAGAAATTACCAGGAAGGCTGATGAAGGCAAGGCAGTGGATGTTGTCTACATGGACTTTAGCAAGGCCTTTGACAAGGTCCCGCATGGGAGGTTGGTCAAGAAGGGTCAGTCGCTTGGCACTCAGATTGAAATAGTAAATTGGATTAGATATTGGCTTTGCGGGAGAACCCAGAGAGTGCTGGCAAGAGGTGTTCCATAGGGATTAGTGCTGGTTCAGCTGTCCTTTGTCATCTGTATCAATGATTTGGGATAGTAATGTAGTAAACTGGATCAGCAAATTCGTGGATGCCACCAAGATTGAGGGCATACTGGACAAGGATGACTATCAAAGCTTGCAGTGGAACCTAGACCAGCTGGAAAAATTGGCTGAAAGAAAAATGGTACATGGAAATTAATGCAGGCAACTGTGAAGTGTTACACCTGAGAGGGAAAACCAGGTTAGGACTTACACAGCGAACAGTCAGGCACCGAGGAGTGCGGAGTAACAGTGATCCAGGAATATTGACCTGTTATTCTTTGAAAGTGGCATCTCAGGTAGATAGACTCGTAAAGAGAGCTTTTGGTACCTTAGCCTTCATAAATCAAAGTATTGAGTACAGGAATTGGGACATTTTACTGAAGTTGTATAAGATATTGGTGAGGCCAAATATGGAGTAGTATGTGCAGTTCTGTTCACTGACGTTACAGGAAAGATATCAATAAGATTGAAAAGAGTGCAGAAAAAAAATTACAAGGATGTTGCTAGGGCCTGAGGACTTGAGTTATAAGGAAAGGTTAAATAGGTTAGGACTGTTTCCTAGCGTGTAAGAGAATGAGGGGAGATTTGAAGAGGTATGTAAAATTTTGAGGGGTATTGATGTGTGTGTCAAAATCTCTGAGGATCTAACCTGGTTCCAACATATTGATGCAGCTATAAAGAAGGCAAGACAGTGATTATACTTCATTAGAAGTTTGAAGGGATTTGGTATGTCAACAAAAACACTCAAAAACTTCTATAGATGTACTATGAAGGGCACTCTGACAGGATGCGTTATTATCTGGTACGGGGAGACTACTACACAGGACCGAAAAAAGCTACAGAGGGTTATAAATTTAGTCAGCTCTGTCCTGGGTACTAGCCTACAAAGCACTCAGGACAACTTCAAGGAATTGTGTCTCAGAAAGGCAGAGTCCATTATTAAGGACCCCCAGCACCCAAGGCATACCCTTTTCTCATTGTTACCATCAGATAGGAGGTACAGAAGCCTAAAGGCACACACTCAGTGATTCAGGAACAGCTCCTTTCCCTCAGCCATCCAATTTTAAATGGACATTGAACCCGTGAACTCTACCTCACTTTCTTAACGTATATTATTTCTGTTTTTGCATGATTTTTAATCTATTCAATATACAAATACTGTAATTGATTGATAGATTGATTTTCTTCTATATTATGTATTGCATTGAACTGCTGCTGCTAAGTTAATGCATATCATCATGCCGGTGATAATAAACCTGATTCTGATTCTGATATGGTAAATACTGATGCACCGTCAATAACTCTTGGAGACAGGAGGCGAACGATAGGCTTTTATTAGCTGCAAGAGACCATCACACAACATCCTGGAGACTGAGGGGGGAGCAGTGCCTCCAACCGCCTTTATACAGGGGTCTGTGGGAGGAGCCACAGGAGCAGTCAGCAGAGGGGCGTGTCCAGACAGGTATATGTAGTTCACCACAAATACAAGCAGCCTTTTCCACTGAGACGAGGGACTCTCCTGACAATTCTTCGTTTCTGACCAGTGCTTATAGTCATAGTAATCTAGATGAGCTTCTGGTCACTGTCAATTGACGGTAGAATATTCAGCAAGAGCAATGCCATTGAATGTAAGAATACAGTATGTGGTTACATTTTTAGGAGATCACAAATACTTCGCACTTTTGTAGTAGGTATATTACTTGACACTTTCCAGCCTGGGATCTTACCCCATGTAGGCATGGGCTGCTTCACTTGGTGAGATTTTGTGAATGGAATTAAACATTGTATGATCATCGGTGAACATCCTGATGTCTGAACTTATAGTGGAAAAAAAGCAGAGGAGGATGAATGGGCATAGGACACTGTGCTGAGGGATATGTGGAGCAATCTGTATTTTCGAGGAATCTTAGAGGCTCATAGTAACCTGTCCTCCTTTATTCTTCTGAGATCTGGAGTAACTGCAGCACCCATCTCAAACCACAATGAATGCTGCATCTAAAAATGTCTCCAAACCCTAAAACGGAGTAAGTGACTCAACATCCATGTCCTTTGCCAGGCCAATACCAGAGGCTGGTTACACTCCAAAAATTCCATTGAAGAGACCACATAATTTGCACACCATGAAACCAGACTCCCAAAACCAGGTGGTCAAATCCAAGACCAGAATCGGAGTTTGGCGTGCGCTATGGAATTTGTTGTTTTGTGGCAGCAGTACATTGCAAAGCATAATAATAGCAAATGGTAAATTACAGTAAGTATAAAACAAACAATTAAGTGAATAATGCAAAAAGAGAGGAAAACAAAGTGAGCTGCTGTTCATGGATTTGTTATCCATTCAGAAATCTAATGGTGGAGGTGAAGAAGTTGTTCTTGAAACATTGTGTGTGTCTGTTTGTGTGTTCTGCCTCTTGTACCTCCTTCTTAAGTGTAGCAATGAGAAGAAGGTGTGTCCTGGATGATGGGGGTCCTTAATGATGGATGCCACCTTTTTGAGGTATCACTTTTTGAAGGTATCATGGATGCTGGGGTTGCTATGGCCCATAATGGAGCTGGCTGAATTTATAACTTCCCACAGTTTTTTTATGATCCTGTGCAATAGCCCTTCCATGCCAGAGAGTGATGCATCCAGTTAGAATGCTCCCCACAGTACATCTGCAGAAATGTTTGTGTGTGATTGTATATTTTTCCTGAAATCATAACCATGTGTGCTGTTTGTGCTATGTGTTACGTGAAGTACTTTGTGTGCTGTTGATAATGCATTTTGCACCTTGGCCCCGTTGGAACACTGTTTCATTTGGCTATGTTCATGTATGCTTGATTAATAATTAAACTTAAACTTGAACTAATGGAATATAGCTGCTGTAGTGCCTTGTTTGTAATTGTTGTAATATGTTGGGCCCAGGATAGATCTTTAGAGATGCTGACACCCAGGAACCTAAAACTGCTCACCCTTTCCACTGATAATCCCTCAAAAAGGTCTGCTGTATGTTCCCTCAACTTAACCTTCCTAAAGTCCATAATAAATTCCTTGATCTTACTGAGGTTGAATGAAATGTTGCTACACCACCCAGCAGCTGATCTATCTCATTCCTTTATGCCTCTTTGTCACCATCTGGAACTCTGCTAGCATTGCTTGTGTCATTAGCAAATTTACCAATGGCATTTGAGCTGTGCCTAGCCACACAGTCGTGGGTGTAGAGAGTAGCACAGTGGCTAAGCATGTATTCTTGACGTGTGCCAGTGTTGATTGCCAGCGAGGAGGAGATGTTGTTTCTGATCCACACAGACTGAGGTTTCTTGGTGAGGAAGTCAAGGATCCAGTTACAGATAGAGGTACAGAGGCCCAGGTTTTGGAGCTTGTTGATTAGATCTGAGGATATGATTGTGTTGAACGCTGAGTTGAAATTGATAGCAGGAATTTGATTCTAACTATGAACAACTTCTCAATGCACTTCCTTACAGTGGATATGAGTACTACTGGGTAATACAAATACTTTATTGTCACCAAACAATTGATACTAGAGCGTACAATCATCACAGTGACCGGTAGGTTATGGTTGATGTGTGCCATAACCGATCGCTCGAAGCACTTCATAGCAATCGATGTTAGAGCCACAGGTCGGTAGTCATTCAGGCATGCCTAACTACAATAACCATGTAGTTATTCAGGGTAATAGTTGCTGAGCCAGCTCACCCTGCTTTTCTTGGACACTGGTATGATTGTCACCCTTTTAAAGCAGGTGGGAACCGACAACTTTGGCAGTGAGAGACTGAAGATATCCTTAAACACCCACCAGTTGGGTGGTACAGGTTTTCAGCGCCCTACCAGATACAGCATCAGGACCTGACATCTTACAAGGGTTCACCTACTTGAAACAAATTCTATCATGTGATCACAGGGTCACATGATGCTGCAGGGATTCCCACTGGTGTAGTTTTATGGTCCCTTTCAAGGTGTGCATAAAAGGTGTTGAGCTTATCTGGGAGTGAAGCTTCACAGCCATTCAGGATGTTACATTTTGCTTTGTTGGAAGTAATGGCCTGCAAACACTGCAAGAGAAGACGTGCATCCATTTCTGTCTCTAACCTCATTTGAAACAGTCTTTTCGCTCTTAAAATAGACTTCCGAAGGTCATACCTGGACTATTGTATAGTTCTGGATCATCAGTCTTAGATGTCACAGATCAAGGTCTCAGCAGACTACAGATCTCCTGGTTCATCCATGGCTTTTGTCTTGGGAGTGACTGGTATGTTCTCGAAGGAACATACTCATCCATACAGGTCTTGATGAAAACTGTGACGTATTCATTCAGATTCGAAGATGAATCCCTGAATATGGTTGTGTTCAGTGACTCAAAGCAGTCCTGTGAGCACTCCTCCTCTTCCCTTGATCATACCTTCTAGGTCTTCACCACTGGTTCTGCATCCTTTAGTGTCTGCCTATACGCCTGGAGTAGAAGCACAACCAGGTGATTGGACTTTGCAAAGTCTGGGTGTGGGACGGCGTGGTAAGCATTTTTGATGGTGGTATAACAGTGGTCAAATATATTGGCTGCTTTGATTCCATGGGTGATTTGTTGGTGGTGGTTGCTCAAAGACTTCTTCAAGCTTGCCTGATTGAAATACCCTGCAATGATACGGAAGACATCAGGTTGGGGTATTTCATGAATGCTGATCATGGAGCCTGTCTCCTCCAGTGCCTGCCTGATACTGGCCTGAGGTGGAATGTACACTTGCTAAGACTATGGTGTAAGACTTCCTTGGCAGATGAAAAGGACAACACTTGACTGCTAGATGTTTCAGGTTGGTTGAAGAGGATACAGAACTGCCACATCTGTGCTCCACAATGAGTTAATCATAAAGCAGATCCCAACTTCTCTGCCCTGAACAGACTGAGTTGCCTTGTCTTTGTGGAACATGATGAAGTCATCGAGCTACAGCGCTGCATTAAAAAAAAATGGAAGGGATAGCCATGTCTCCATGAGGCAAAGTACACAGCAAATCCTGATGTCCCTTTGGTACAGCTTTTCAGTTTTATTTTCCAGAGACTGTACATTCAGCAGCAGGATAGTTAGGAGTGAGGGTCTAAGGCCTCAGCATTTCAATTATACCTGTGGGCCGGTACATCATCCCTGCTTCCATTTTCTTAAAGCGAAACTGCATTCGCAAACTGAGTCTGCTGTTCAAGGTTTGTCCATTTTGAGTATTGATAGATTTTTTAAGTGTCTTAAAATGATGCTGCTTACTGAAGTACCCATGGCTGTGACTGTGGACTTCAGCTGCATGCAAAGGCCTCAAGCCACGGCCTAGCCTGTTTCAGCAGTCCATGAGATGAGACACCGGAGGTTAAGTTTCAGTTTAAAGATGAGCACATTTAAGACAGAGCTGGAATTTCTTAGAGAATCTTAACTGCTTGGAATTCTCCATCCCAGAGAACCATGGAGGTAGGGATATTGAAGGCAGAGATTGACAGATAGTCAAACTATAAGGGAGTCAAGGGGATGGGAAGAGGGAAGGAGAGTTTTTTTTGAAACCATGATGGATCAGTCATGATCTCATTGAATGGTGGAGAAGGCGCAAGAGTCGACTGACTTATTCTCCATGAATCTTGAATTTTGATTCTTACCTAGGTAATTTTAGTCTTCCAAATGCTTAAATCAGTCAGGGAAAACAAATTTCCACCTTTGCAGAACTGTGGATGGAGCCACAAGTGTGATCTTTATTGCCAGATGTAATGTGCCAGATGGCAGTCTTCTGCATTTCGTGTCAAGCAAGAGGAAGTCTAAAAAAACTGAAAGGAAAAGTACTCAGTTCAAAAAATTGATTGCCATCCTTTGACACATTCTGTAATTTTACAGGGATTTCCCCATTTAGCCCAGTGTCATGAAAAAGAGACCAATTTGGAAGTTAAAAGCAAATGCCATGTGGATTCTCCCTGGCAATCCAAAACTATCATAATATAAGGATTGCAGTTTCATGGTGACTAAATATATCAGGTTCTAATTACAGCCAGATGGATTTCTGGAATGCAATTCCCAAAATCCCAGGAAAATCCTCAGAAAGTCAGATAATAAGAAAAAAAGAGATTCTGGTTCATTCAGTAAATCTCGTGACCTGGGTCACAGATCATTCTCCAGCTGTAAAGCAGATACACTGAGGTTCATACTTTGAAACTGTCGCTCAGTTGGCTTTCTATAAGGAGTTCTGCATACAGACTGCCCCCAACTTATGAATATGGATACTCACACATACAAATAAGCTCCAAAATGTTATTACTTTTAAAAGTCTCCTATACCTAGTAAAGTGGCTACTGAGGTGTATGTTCGTGCTCTTCTGCTGTTGTAGCCTATCTACTTCAAGGTTCAACATACTGTGTGCTCAGAGATGCTGTTCTGCTCAGCAGTGTTACAACATATGGCCATTTCAGTTTATTGTCACCTTGAACCAGTATGGCCTTTCTCCTCTGACCTCTCTCATTAACAAGGCAACTTTCCCACAGAAATGCTGCTCACTGGATGTATTTTGTTTTCAACACCGTTCTCTATAAATGCTAGGCACTGCTGTGTGTGCAAATCCCAGAAGATCAGCAGTGTCTGAAATACTCAAACCACCCCATCTGGCACCAACAATCATTCTACTGTCAAAGACACTTAGATCACATTTCTTCCCCATTCTGATGTTTAGTCTGAACAACAGCTGAACATCTTGACCATGTCTGCAAAATCTTATTCATTGCATTGCTGCCATACGATTCACTCATTAGATATTTGTTTTAACGAGCAGGTATATGGGTGTAGCTAATAAAATGGCCACTGAGTGTATATGTATAAGATAATTCCTGCAAAAGGCAGAACTAGCTGTTTTTTTAATCTCTCTCCACTTTTACTAAATATTCTTACTTGGTAGTCGTAGGTGCTTTTAATGCCATTCATTGCAATAATGATGAGGTACAGTTACCAATAGAATATATTTAAAGCAGAGGTCAATAAGTTCTTGATTAGTAAGGGCATCAAAGGTACAATGGACATTCACAAAATGGAGAAGATAACAGCATCTGTTAATCATAAGTTGGAACAATTTGATTCATACTGGGAAAATGGTTTAACTACATAACACCTCATAGGCCTGATTTTATTCTCAGAAATCAATGAATATGTTGTAAAAAAAAATCCCTCCCTACTTGTACATAGTTCTTTCCTTTTGCTTGTTTTTTCTTTCCACTCTTTTCTATAAGTGTGTACCTCAGATAAATACTTTGTGGAGATTTGTGATATATATGATTATATGATATATATGTACAATGTCTGTAATACATCTTATGGAAATGTTTGTTTGATGAAGAACTTCAATAAAATAAAATAAATTACCAAAAAAAAGGTTATGGAGAGAAAGCGGGAGAATGTGGTTGAGAGGGATGTTAAGTCAGTCATGATGGAATGGCGGAGCCGACTCAATCGGCAAAATTGGTCTAATTCTGCGCTTGTGTGATATGGTCTATATTGATTACGTTTAGTGTTTTTTCTGACTTGTCGATGAAATTTCCTTACAATCATCTGTAAAAAAGGAAGCTGTTCTTTACCTGGGATTACCTGAATGGTGAAGTGTTGAGATCAGAGCATTTCAGACAGAGGTTCGGGTCCTGTGGTTGTTTACCGTGGTTTTGGATGCTGGCTCCCCATCCATGGCGGTGAGCTGTGTTTTTGAACCACTGCGGTATTTTTATTTACTTATTTTTGTTTGGAGATACACACGGTAACCGATCCTTCCGGCCCAATGAGTCCAGTTACACACGTGTGACTTATTAACCCTCTTACGTCTTTGGAAAGTGGGAGGAAACCAGAGGAAAGATACATCGTCACATGGAGAATGTACAGACAGCTGCAGATTTGAATCCCAGCCGCTGCCACTGTAATAGTGTCATGCTAACTGCAGTACTGAGTGACAGTACTCCCACAGTGCTATTGGTGAAAGAGGTGTGTAGTGTTTGTACTCACGTCGGGGAACAATGGAGAGAAATCTTGCAGGTTATGGTGCCGACACTGTCCGTCTTGGCAGCAAAGGCCAAGGCCAGAGTAGCCTGGTCAACTAACTGTAGTGTGGGTGGGCTCTCAGGTTCAAACGTGACTTGCATTCACTTCTGTTGGCTCTGAGTTAACTGATGAAGCAAATGTGGGAATTGCAGTCTAATTCACAGGTTGGGCTTGTTCGGTCTGAATGATAGGTGGGTGTGAAGTTGGTGAGGCGGTCTGCCTTTCCACCAATGTACACTGTTGCAATCACTTCCATCCATAATTCTGCATCTCCATTTTGACACATGCTGGAGCTTCAAGTTCAAGTGTAATTTGTCCATCAGTCATACATTGATACCCATGAATACAGCCAAACGAAATAGTGTTTCTCCGGGGCCAAAGTACAGTACCAACAGTCACACACATCACAAGGCACATAGAGCGCACATAAGATAGTAAGTAAACATACAGTCACAAAAATATATATATATATCCCAACTAACACACACAAAATGCTGATGGAACACAGCAGGCCAGACAGCATCTATAGGAAGAAGCACAGTTGACATTTCAGGCCGAGACCCTTTGTCAGGACTAACTGAAAGAAGAGATAGTAAGAGGTTTGAAAATGGGAAGGGGAGGGGGGAATCCAAAATGATAGGAGAAGACAGGAGGGGGAGGGATGAAGCTCAGAGCTGGAAAGGTGATTGGCAAAAGTGATACAGAGCTGGAGAAGGGAGAGGATCATGGGACAGGAGGCCTAGGGAGGAAGAAAGGGGGAGGGGAGCACCAGAGGGAGATGAAGAGCAGGCAAGGAGTGATTGTGAGAGGGGCAGAGAGAGAAAAAAGAGAGAGAAAAGAGAATAATCGGGGAAAATAATAAATAAATAGATAGATAAATAAGGGAAGGGATAAGAAGGGGAGGGGGCATTAACTCACCTACCACTCCACCAGCCTCCGGGTCCAACATATAATTCTCCGTAACTTCCGCCATCTCCAATGGGATCCCACCACCAAGCACATCTTTCCCTCCCTCCTACTTTCTGCTTTCTGCAGGGATCGCTCGCTACACGACTCCCTTGTCCATTCGTCCCACCCCATTCCTTCCCACCGATCTCCCTCCTGGCACTTATCCTTGTAAGCGGAACAAGTGCTACACCTGCCCTTACACTTCCTCCCTCACCACCATTCAGGGCCCCAGACAGTCCTTCCAGGTGAGGCGACACTTCACCTGTGAGTTGGCTGGTGTGGTATACTGCGTCCGGTGCTCCCGGTGTGGCCTTTTATATATTGGTGAGACCCGACACAGACTGGGAGACCGTTTCGCTGAACACCTATGCTCGGTCCGCCAGAGAAAGCAGGATCTCCCAGTGGCCACACATTTTAATTCCACGTCCCATTCCCATTCTGATACGTCTATCCATGGCCTTCTCTACTGTCAAAATGAATCCAAACTCAGGTTGGAGGAACAACACCTTATATTCTGTCTGGGTAGCCTCCAACCTGATGGCATGAACATTGATTTCTCTAACTTCCGTTAATGCCCCTCCTCCCCATCTTACCCTCCCCCCATTTATTTATTTTTTTCCCTTTTTTTCTCTTTTCTCTTGCTTTTTTCTCTCCCTGTCCCTCTCACAATCACTCTTTGCCTGCTCTCCATCTCCCTCGGGTGCTCCCCTCCCCCTTTCTTTCTCCCTAGGCCTCCTATCCCATGATCCTCTCCCTTCTCCAGCTGTGTATCCCTTTTGCCAATCACCTTTCCAGCTCTTAGCTTTATCCCTCCCCCTCCTGTCCTCTCCTATCATTTCAGATCTCCCCCTCCCCCTCCCACTTTCAAATCTCTTACTACCTCTTCTTTCAGTTAGTCCTGACGAAAGGTCTCGGCCCGAAACGTCGACTGTACTTCTTCCTATAGATGCTGCGTTCCACCAGCATTTTGTGTGTGTTGCTTGAATTTCCAGCATCTGCAGATTTCCTCATATATATCCCAAGTTCCTGAATGACATGTCCTATAAATTGATGGTGCATGGGTGTTATTGGCAAGAACATGTCATTCCCAGCTGTCCACAAATGAACGTATACAAGCATACACACACTCCAGCTTGACATTCAACTGATTGAATACTGGATTCTCTAAGAAATTCCATTTCTGTCTTAAATGTGCTTTTCTTTAAACCAAAACTTTACTTCCAGTGTTATTTGAGGAGAGGGTTTCAAACATTTGCAACACAAAGAGAAAGTCTTTCATACCATGTTGTTATAGAATTAAACAACCCTGAAAAGGCCTCATCATGTCTATACATTCATCAAGTACCTTTCTGTAATAATCTCATTTGCCAGCACTTGATGTGCCTTAATGGTTCACGTGCACGTCTAGAGCAGAAGCCTCCATCAACCACTCATACAGCTGGCTCCAGATTACAACCACCTCCAATTCCCCCCAATGTCTCCTATTCCTTAAATCTCTGGTCTATTTTTGATGCCTCTGATATGGGGAGTTAACGTTACTGATATATAGTGGATTCCGGTTAATTGGTGCATCCACTTATTTGGGGCAACTCTTAAAGAACAAAAGCTAATCGAGAACATTGCTGGGATTCCCTTTGTTTATTTGGGACTCTCTGCCACTTAATTGGGGCAGAATTCTGTTGCTAAAACTGCTCGCACTTGTGTGGTCATTAGGCATTACATCATGCTTAGAATGAGCAGTCTTTAAGCAACGTCAGTTGTGTATGTTTGTGTTCAAAAAGCAGCGACTTTTGTCACTGAAGGTTGGTGAGAAGTAAGGAAAAAATCATTCAAAGCTGTTTTTCTCATGCGGTTTCCAGCATTCAGACCTGAACATGCCAAAAATGGCTGGGAGTGAAAATGAAATTATTTCACTACTTTAACAAGTTAGGACCTATGAAGAATTAGAAAATCTTGAATGTTACAATACAAGTGAAGATTTGGAGGATGCAGTCATTGAAAGCATTGTGTTCATTATCTGCACTAGATGTCTGCACTGATTTTGTTCATTGTGTACACTGAATGAATTCCTCTGTCGATAACTATTAAGTAGCCGCTTAACCAGACCAAAATGTAATGGTCGCAATGTATCCTAATTAACCAGAATCCACTGTATTTATTATTCCTGCCCCTCATAATTTTGTACCCTATCTCTATCAGGTTCCCTTTCAATGTCCGCAAATGAAGGTAAACCCTGCCGATCCACAATTTCCTCATAACGGAGAAGTTCCATCTCAGGAAACATCCTTGCAAATCTCCTCTGCTCCCTCTCTAGTTCATCCACATCCTTCCTACGGTGTGGCAATCAGAACTGCACACCATGCTCCAGGCGTGGCCTAACGAATACTTCCTAATGTGAGCCCGTAATCCCTGCTCTTACATTCTGTGTCCCAGGTACCAAAGGCAAGAATCCCACATTCCGTCTTTGTCACCTTATCCATCTGTGCTGACATTTTCATGGATCCTTAGACTTGTATTCCCAATGGCCTATTGTGTTCATTTCAGTCTGACAGGACGAGCTCTGACACGGTGCTCACTTATTTTTAAAGCAGTGACATTCTATTTTAGGAGACATTTTTCCCATATCTGCTCTGTCAAGATACCCCTGGATCTTGTATTTTTCATTCGATGGAAGAAGGCAATATGGTGGGCTATGTTCCAGGTGCAGGTAGTCAGAAGACAGAGCTGGCATGGAATAGGTGGGGAGAAAAGTCTATTTCTGTTCTGTAGTGTTCCATGATTCTATGACTGTGATTTTAAACTCCAACAGTCATAAGCCCATCCTGTTCAATCATTCCTCATTAGGGAACCCACCCTTTCCTGGGATCAGCCCAATGAAGCTTCTCTGAATTGTTTCAATGTATTGACCTCCTTCCTGAAATATTGCAATGCAAAGTGATCAAAGAGGTCACAGTGTTGCTGTACTGAGGTAGTGGTTGTTGCTGTGCAGGTTGGTTCAAGAGCTGAACGGTTGAAGAGAAGTATCTGTTCCTGAACCAGGTGGTGTGGGACTCCGGGCTTCTAGACCTCCTGCCTAATGGAGATATAATGCATGGTCCAGATGTTTCAGATCTTTGATGATAGTGTTGCCTCCTGTAGCTGCTGCCAGTGGTGGGGAGGGATGTGCCAGTGATGGGCTGGGCTGAGTCCACTACTGTCTGCGACTTTTTACATTCTTGTGTATTCCAGACCATGATGCAACCAGTCGTGATACTTTCCTGACAGGAATCATTCAATTTGTCCATCCGCTAATCTCTCCCAATGAGAGACCATCAGCAGAGCTGACCAAGGGTCTCGGCCCGAAAGGTCGACTGCACTTCTCCCTATAGATGCTGCCTGGCCTGCTGCGTTCCACCAGCATTTTGAGTGTGTTACTTGAATTTCCAGCATCTGCAGATTTCCTTGTATCAGCAGAGCTATCAGTTTTGGAACTTTGGTGTCTGCAATGCAAATGACGTGGCCTGCTCAACATTGCTGGCTCTGTGTAATGACACGGGAAATGTCTTGCTTAGAACATTGCTTCAGTCAGCCTGCCAGTGAATTTGGAGGACTTTGTACTGACAATGTTTGCAATATTTTTCCAGTACTTTACCTTGCTCACTCAAGGTAGTCGAGTTTTCAGAAGTACATAGGGCAAGTCACATAGAGGACATGTGCACATGACAGTAAACTTGACTTACCAAGTGCCTGTATGCACAGGTGTGTAACGACTGGGAAATGTTTCACTGTTAATGCAATAGTTTCTCTGTAGCGCAGTGTTCGGGTTATGACGAGAGCTAACAGGGGCTTTGGAATGTGCACTGGCCAGTGAGGGCAGGAGTTTTTCTTTCTTGTGTGCCTGAGAGAAGGTTTCGCGGGCTTTTGTTCGGTGGAAGATGGAGAGAGAAAATGCCAGAGCAGGGAAGCCATAGACTGCAGGACGGAGTGGACTTGGAATGAGGTCAAGAGTGGATGTCACACGGGGGAAATCGATGGTGAACGAACAGACGGAAAACCGTGAGCTCCAACATTGCTCATTAGACTGTTCCATGAGAATGGGCCCTTTTTCTGTTTCTTTACTAACCCTATACTCAAATTAAGAATTATAAAGCTCAATCATTTAATTGCATATTGTGTACTGTTTGTAATTTCATGGTACTGATTTGTAACAGGGGAACACATCACGCAGCATTCACCCAGCCAAGATTTCTCAAGTTTGGCTGGGAATTTTGTGTGTGTTGCTTGAATTTCCAGCATCTGCAGATTTTCTCGTATCAGCGGAACTATCTGTTTTGGAACTTCGGTGTTTGCAATGCAAAAGACGTAACCTGCTCAACATTGATGGCTCTGTGTAATGACACAGGAGATATCTTGCTATCATTCCCTTATATTAAGCTGCTAGCCAAACCTGAGGGATACAATTGTGGGGGCTCGTTCGGGATTGATTTTTGTTGGATGCTGTGTGATTACCCTGAGCATTGAACTAGTGGGGTAGATATTTGTACTCCTGATGAATTGTTATTTTGCCAGTTAAGTACTGTTAAAGTTGCAATTGTGGGCGGAGGTTTGATAAAATGGCTGGCGCAGCTCTCGCTCTAATGCAGACCAGCGCTGATGGAGCGGTAGCTGGGGCGAAGATTCAAAGACGCAGTTCTCTCATTTCTGAGGAGTGAGGGGAAGGAGTTGTCGGATTTGGAATGTCTAATTAATCCCTGTCCCCCAGTGAAGAGTGAGGATTCTGAGTTTGTACCTGCTCTTACCTCTCTGGTGGATAAATGGGAAACTGCCCAGGTTCAAAGTCCCAGCTATGGTAGGCACAGCCTATTCCCTGGAATAACGCCCACCCCTAAAGGGGAAGAGGAGTATGAGACTTGGGCGGAGCAGACATCTCAGTTGCTGGATGAGTGACAGTGCTCTGATGACGAAAAGACAGAGATTGGTTGAGAGTTTGAGTAGGCGGGCTGCTGATGTTGTGAAAGCCGCCAGACTGCGGTATCCCCGAGCAACTATGAGCAATTACATGTGAGCACTGGAAAAAGCTTTTGGCCCGACAGGAATCCCAATGGAGCTCCTGGCGGGGTTTCAGAACATGTGTCAGGAGAAGGGGGAGAAGCTTTCTGCTTTTATTTTTCAGCTAGAGAGGCAGATAAATTGCTTGCAACACAGAGGAGTCATTCAGGTGGCTGAAATGGATCAGTCAAGAATGGACCAGATAGCCAGGGGCACCCAGTCCCAGGACCTGACTGCGTGGGGTCTCTGACAGTCTCATAAGACGCACCCCCCTCCACCTTTTGTTGAGCTGATCAGAGAGATATGGGCAGAGGAGAATGCCTCGGCAGCGTGCCAGGTCTCCATCAACAGGGTACATTCCTCGGTAGTGGTCCCCTATGTTGAAGTGATCACAGACAGCCTCCCCCGGGGAGCGGTAGAGGAGAATGTGGACGAGTTGAGAACTGAGATGTCTCAGCTGCAATCCCCCCCCCCCCCATATGATGAAGCTGACGGGAGTGAGGGCAGATCCCCTAAGGTAGCGGTCGCCAACCCATCTATTGCAATCGACTGGTCTATCTTTGAGATTTTCCCAGTAGATCCCAAAAAAAAAGAAAAATAAATACACAAATACTGTTGAGAGATTGTTTCTGGGTTGCGGGGTTTTAGTTCCGTTCTTTCTGCCCAGTGTGCATGCGTGTAGCTCCCCCGCCACACACTACACAGTGTACTTCAGTGGTCCCCAACCACCGGGCTGCGAGGAAACGATATGATTTGTTGATATGTGTCAGCTGCACCTCATTCCCTGTCACGCCCACTGTTGAACTTGAATACATGCAAAATCATCAGTCGCCTAAATGCAGTGACACCCCCGCGCCAGGGATCACTGGTTAGCCTCGGGTAACCGGCGAGAAGAGCCGTTGCTACTGGCCTGGAGTGCGGACAGATGGGCGCCGTCATTAAACCTGTTTACCACACCGAATGTTCATGGGGAAGTCGGTGCTAAAATATTCGCAGACAACCTAATTCGGGCTCAGGGTTTCATAAGTAGCAGAGCAGCTACCTCGCTGCGATCTACTGAAAGTCATCCCTCGAGCTAAACTTTTGTCAGCCGATAGATCCTACAAGGGGGGGGCGGGCATGCGTCCTGTCACACTCCTCGCTCGGTCGGTCGCTTTCTCCAGACTGCGACCGCCATGGACCCGGTACGCGGACCTCCGGCCCTTACCTCGACCTCTCACCCCACCCATGACCAGCCGCACCTGGCCAAGGCATCTGGCAGTGGGCGGGAGGCTGTCTAATGAGGCAATGAAGCCCTCAAAACTGCTTCAGCATCTGGAGTCCAAGCACCCTGCACTTAAAGACAAACCTGTTGAGTTTTTTCAGTGGAGCAAGTGGGACAGAAGCAAGTGCTGAAAGCCACATAAACTAAATTACTTCCAGTCTGTTCTGCCCGGTGCGCATGCGTGTGACGAACCAATTTAGTAGGTCGATCTTGCCTTTCACTAAGGCCGAGGTAGGGGATCTTGGGCTTAAAAAAGTTGGTGACCACTACCCTCAGGGGACGATGAACAAGGTGGAGGGCTGCTAGCAGCCACTGATACACAAGAAGAAGAATGTGGCCCCAGGTACCTAAGCAGAGAGAGTCATCGGGAAAACTTAGAGGAGACTCAGTGAGGGATCGGCCTGGTGTCTCTGGGGGAACACATTCCCAGCAATGTACCAAGGAACTCCTGAAAGCAAAAGACCCTATTCCTGAAGGTTTAGTGGGACCACGCTCCAGTGTGTTGTTACGGATAGAGGGTAATTATGCTAAAGCCATACTCGACACCGGGTCGCGGGTCACATTGTTGTACCACTCATTTCACAACCGGGATCAGAAGCATTTACCCTTGACACCATTCGGGGCACTGTAGCTCTGTTCAGTTCTGGCGGGGTCTAACACCCCTCTTGTGAGAACGCTCATGGGGACCTGCATGGAGAAGGCAGGCAGGAGCTTTCTGGGAACATCGTCCATGCACCTGGTGTTTCGAGCTGCTTTTCAGGAAGTGGCAGCTGCTCAGCGAGATGACCCCAGCATCAGTACCATTTGGTCAGCGGTCAAGAAGGAAGACAAGGCTCAGGTGGAGAAGACAAAGCACACCATAGTGCCCCATTACTGAGAGAATGGCCCAGTTGGAGTTGTGGAGCCAGATCGGGTCATGTCACCTCCGGAACGACCTCGGCATTCCCAGCTGGTTCTGCCAGAGAAGTATCGGAGGATGGTGTTGAAGTCACTTCATGTTGATTCTGGACATTTGAGGGCAGAGAAAACCTACGGATTGCTCAGAGACCGGTTTTACTGGCCTCGAATGAAGTTGGAGATTGAAAAGTACTGCAAGTTGTGCATTCGAAGCATATGGCGGAAGACTCTGCCTATGCGGGCAGCTCCTTTATCCCACTTGCAGAGTACAGGGCCCCTGGACCTGGTGTGTATGGATTTCCTGTCAATAGAACCCGATGCCAGCAACACAACGAATGTCTTAGTCATCACGGACCACCACACCAGATATGATCAGGCTTTTCCTACCGAAGACCAGAGGGCGTCCACTGTTGCCAAAGTGTTATGGGAGAAGTATTTTATTTATTATGGCCTTCCCAGGCAGATACACTGTGATCGGGGATGGGACTTCGAGAGCAGGCTCATCAGTGAGTTACTGGGCATGCTTGGAGTCGAGAAGTCGAGGACCATCCCCTATCACCAGCAGGGTGATCCCCAGCCAGAGAGGTTTGATCGGACATTGCTAGACATGCTCGGGACCCTGGAGAACAGCAAGAAGAGCAGGTGGAGTCAACATATTGGGTATCTGGTTCACTGTTAGAACTGTACACGAAATGAAGCTACTGGGTGCTCGTCATATTATCTGATGTCTGGCCATGAGGCAAGGTTGCCCATTGACCTTTGTTTTGGGACTGACGAGGGTGACTTACCACTGAAGACTTATCTGAAGTATGTGTCTGATATGAGAAGAGAGCTGAAAAGGGCTTATGAATTAGCAGGGGTTGCGGCCACCAAGCAGAATGGAGGAAATAAGAGGAGGTATGATCAGAAGGTGAGGTTCTCCCAACTCCTGCCAGGAGACCGAGTCCTCGTAAGGAATTTGGGCCTACCTGCGAGGCATAAGTTGGCTGACCGCTGGGTAGCTACGCCCTATGTGGTGGAGAGTCAGATGCCAAACCTACCAGTTTTCCGGGTGAAACCAGAGGAGGGGAACGGGCCTGTCAAGATTGTCCATTAGGACCACCTGCTGCCCCTGGACAAGAGGTGCAGGTAGACCCGGAGCCTGGCCTGCAGCCTAAACCTAGTAAGAGGACTCTGCGGAAATGCGGGGTGACTACAGGGCCCACAGCAGGAGAGGTTAAGCCAGCCCCCACCCCTGAGAGGGATACTGACTTGGAGGATGAGGATCTGGATGTGTGGTATATGCTGCCTTTTGCTAATGCCCCATTAATTGAAGAAGAGACTCCCAGCCCTTCTCCCACTGAGTCAGATAAAGTGGGGGCTATCTGTGCAGAGCCTGGGTTGCAGCGGGACCCTGCAAGGGATAAAGTCGGGCTTGGCCATGGGACAGAGGGGTCTGAGTTGCAGATGAACCTGAGTGAGGGCCAAGAGAGGCCTCGCACGGTCGACCCGAAGTATCCCCAGCAGTGTCGAAACATAAAGAGGTAGATGAGGGAGAACAGAGGTCTCACAGAATCAGGAACCACCGGAAAGGCTAGCCTATGTAGCACCAGGGGAACAGAGTGTGGCCCCTACCTTTTGGGGAGCTATGTCACTGCCTTTTACATCTGGGGTGGACTTTGTGTTTTGCAGGAAGGGTTGGCAAATGATCTCAAAGTCTTGAGGACATGGCTAAATTTGGTGGGTGGGGGGGAGAGTGTAACGTCCTGGGAAAGGTTTCACTGCTAATGTAATAATTTGGGTTATGATGAGAGATAACGGGCGCTTTGGATGTGTGCTGGCCAAGGATAGCAGGTGTTTTCTTTCTTGTGTGCCCGAGAGATGGTTTTGCGGGCTCTTGTTCGGCAGAAGATGGAGAGAGAAAATGCCGGAACGGGGCAGCCATAGACTGCAGGACAGAGTGGACTTGGAATGGGGTCAAGAGTTGCACAGGGAAATCGATGGAGAACGGACAGACGGGAAAACCGTGAGCTCCAACATTGCGCGTTAGACTGTTCCATGAGAATGGGCACGTCTTTTGTTTTCTTTACTAACCCTGTAGTCAAATTAAGAATTGTAAAGCTCAATCGTTTAATTGTATATTGTGTATTCTGCTTGTTCTTTTGTGGTGCTGATTTGTAACAGGGAAACACATCACGCAGCATCCACCCACACAAGATTTCTCAAATTTGGCCGGGCTGGAGGCTGTCTCCCCTTAGATTAAGCTGCGAGCCAAACCTCAGGGTTACAGGTGTAAGTACAGTCTTACTTGTAGCAGCATTACGTACTGCAGCATTAGAGGACAACATCCAGAAGAAATACATAAATTAAATATAAATAAAACAAAGTATACAAGACTTTTACAATAAAGAACATAATTAGAAAAAAGAATATATTTACTGTGGTGCAAAGTGGTCAGAATAGCCATGGTGATGCTATACTGAGGTAGAGGTTGGTTTGAGAACCAAATGGTTGAATGGAAACGGTTGTTCTTGAACCTGTTTGTGTGGGACTTTAGGCTCCTGTACCTCCTGCCCAATGGTAGCTGCAAGAATAAAGTGTGGCTTAGATAGTGAGGATCTTTGATGACACTGCAGCGTTTTTGAGACAGCATCATATGTAGATATGATGGTGGGGGTGGGGATCATAGTCTCGATCTTCAAATATCCTTCTCACTAATCAACCCAAAGGTTGTGCAGCTATCATCAAGGAACCACCACCCTCCCCCCACCATCTGGGACACGCTCTCCTCTTGCTTTGCCATCGGGAAAGAGGTACAGGAGTTTAAGGTCCCACACCAGCAGGTTCAGGAACAGTTATGACCCTTCAACACCTGGCACTTACCAGCCTTCTCCTTCCCACCCTCGCCCCACCTTCTTTATAGGGTCCCTGCCCCATCCCTCTTCAGTCCTGACGGAGGGTCTCGGCCCGAAACGTTGACTGCTCATTTCCAGGGATGCTGCCCGACCTGCTGAGTTCCTCCAGCGTGTTGTACGTGTTGCTTTGACCCCAGCATCTGCAGAGTGTTTTGTGTTTACCCTTCAACCATCAGGCTACCGAACCAGTGTGGATAACTGCACTCACCTCAGCACTGAACTGTTTCACAACCGGTGGACTCACTTTCAACGACTCTACAACTCATGTTCTTGGTTTGTTTATTTACTTATTTTTGCATTTGCACAGTTTGGCTCATTTTGCTTAATGGTTGTTAGTCAGACTTTTTGTGCAGTTTTCCATCGATTCTGCCGTATGTCTTTGTTCTACTACGGATGCTTGCAAGGAAATTAATTTCAAGGTAGTTTATGGTGAATATACAGTCTAGTGCTAAAATCTAAGACCTTTGCACAGTACAGTATTTGTCAATGTGAAGCAGAGAGCAAGTTTGTAAATCTGGCGGGCGCAAACGATGTTGGGAATGGCAAGGGTGAAGCGCTGTGGGAGGGGTGTGGGACAGGTGGCAGAAAAGGAATGCCGGGGGTGGGGGGGGGTGGCACAGGTGCAGATATGCCCACCCCTGAGACACCAGGCAAGGTCATTTGATTCCAAACAAATGATTTACTGATCATTACAGAATGTCTCTCTGGTGCTTCCTGCTCTGTCCCCTCTCTCTTCCCCTTTTCCCAGCCATGATTCCCCTCACCCTGTCCCCTTCCCCCTTTCAGTCCACAATAGAGACCCATATCAGGGTCAGGTTTATCATCACGCACATATATCATGAAGTTTGTTACTTTTTGTAGTAGCAGTACAGTGCAATACATAAAATTACTATGGTACTGTGCAAAATTCTTAGGCACACTAGCTAAATATATATATATATATAAAACTTTTACACAGTACTGTACATACTTTGATAATGAATTTACTTGAACTTTGAACTTTGAAGAGAGCTAAAATAAAAGGTGACAGTTATAAACGCCAGAGATTGCCAGTTAGAAAGCCTGTATATGAGACAGCAGCGCATTTTGTAAAGGTGACAGCCACACCTCTAAAGATGATTTTATATACAGCGTGTTCAAATTGTCTTTTACTATTGACTTGTAACTGCAGAAATGTTCCACTGACAGGAGGGTGAAAATTGGTGTGAAGTCAAGGCTGTCTCTTGTGGGAAGCTGTCATTTAACACTTCTTCCAGTTTGTTCAGACAATGGCGAATCTGCGGGCAGATTCAATAACCTTCAGAGCAAAGATAACCGACAGGTGACTAAACTTTGATAACAACCCTAAAACCGAACCCCTGTCCCAACTAGCTGCCTCACCATAGATTTAAAAGATCTTGCAAAATTTGTTCTCAGTGAAGGCACTCAGTTATGCTGCTGAATTGTAATGAACATCATTCATCCACCATTGTATCAAAATTACTGAGTGAACTGAGATTCTGTGTTGGCTTTCACATGTGGGCTAGCCCAGAGAGCTCTGTGGATATTTTACACAATGTTTGCAGGAGCCGCTACAAGTTATTGATTACCTTCATATGCCTCTCTCCTGCGACCTCCTGGGTACCTTGGAATGTTGGCTTTCTCAATGTTCAGTTATGTCCTTGACTTTTATCAGTGCAATGGAAGTGCCTCAAAGGGAACTATTTTCCCAGGATGAAGTTGACCGATTAATCGCCTGCCTCACGAGGCTCTGAGTAGCATAAATAAAATTTATATACAAGGAACAGTATAAAATTCTTCCCATTCCTCGTGGAAATTCCTACAAAAAGTAGTGGATATAGGGTAAGGCCATTCCCTCCATTGAGCCCATCAATACAGAACACTGGCACATCCATCATCAATATCCCCCACCATCCAGGCCATGCTCTCTTCTCGCTGCTGCCATCAAGAAGGTGGCGCAGGAGCCTTAGGACCCACACCACCAGGTTCAGGGACAGAACCATCAACAATCAGGCTCTTAAACCAAAGGGGATAACTTCACTTGCCCATCAGTGAACTGCTCCCACAACCTATGGATTTACTTTCAAGGACTCTTCATCTCACTTTCTCAATATTTATTGCTTATTTATTTGTTATTATTATTTTTCTCTCTTTTGTATTTGCGCAATTTGTTGTCTTTTGGGTGCGGTCTTTCATTGACTCTATTATGGTTCTTGGATTTACTGAGGATGCCCACAAGTGTTGTATATGGTGACGTTCAGTATATGTAGTCTGAAAAATAAATTTACTTAGAATTTGAGCTTTGAACATTCTTTGTGTCATTTGGCCGATGCATTCCGTAGTGTTTACACTTAGCTAACAGAGCGTGATTACTACTCACGCATTCCATCATCCCCATTCAATGTTTGCATTCAAAGAGAGTTGGACTTTGCACATCCATACTCACATCATTCGACAAATGCTCACCGAAGAGAGCCCTAACAAAGCCGCATTACTGCTTGGGACAGATACTGTACTGTGGACAGGAAACCTCTACAATGCATAGTCAAAACTTCCCAACATGTCACTGGCACCATCCTACCTGCTATCAAGAACATATATACAGAAAGGTACCTGAAGCAGGCCAGTAATATCGTAAAGCATCCTACACACCCTGTTCATGGACGGTTTGTCTCATTTTCATTTGGAAGGAGGCTACCTAGCATCCAGACTGGGACCACCAGACTGAAAACCAGTTATTTTCCCCAAGCAGTAAGGCTCATCAACACCTCCACCCACTAACTCCACAATTGCTTTATTATTTCCCGTCAGTCACCTTATGTACAGCCTGGTGTCACTATATAATCTGTGTGTATATATAGGCTATCATATATATTTATATTCATAGAGGTTTTTTTGGATTATAGTTCTTTATCTTTTTGGGTTTTTGTGCTGCATTGGAGCTGGAGTAACAATTATTTTGTTGAGTACAGGAAATTACATTAAACAATCTTGAATCTTGAAGGACTTCCCCACCCCACTCAGTCCTTTTAAGTGAAGGAGCTTGTGGTTCTTCCCCACAGAGCCTTTGTGTTGGCTGCGCCAAACTTTAGTGTGTACTCTCCCAGCCCGAACGTGCCAGCTGGCAGCACTCCCTGATGGATATCTCTCCGTGTGGGAAGCGTCCATAGAACAGTCAACATTTCAGGCCAAGACCTTCAAAGGAAAAGTCAACCATTTATTCCTCTCCATAGATGCTGCCCGACCTGCTGAGTTCCTCCAACATTTTGTGTCTGTTACTCTGGATTTCCAGCTCCTTGTGTTTCTGTTAAAAATCACACATTCCCTTCCCCCATAAAGGAACGTACTGTAAATCTTACGGGATTTTGTCAGATGATCTTGTTTGGTTGCAAGTTGAATAAGTCAAAGCTGGGTGCACATGGTGGTTGCTGTGGCAGTTCTAAGTGATGTTGCAAACTCCTATCAGTAGGATTCATAAGGAATTAGACAGGCTCAAGTTTAAAGGCAGGGGAGCAGAGTGATGGAAGCTCCCTCAATGGGGCATCACAACGCCTGGATTAAGAAGAGCAAAAAAATGAGATTTGAGACCAGAACTGCAGAAAGTACTTACAAAGATGTTGCCAGGGCTCAAGAGACTGAGATGCAGAGAGAGGTAAGACAGATTAGGACCTTTTTGTTTGGAATGCAGGAGAATGAGAGGTAGCCGGATAGAGGTGTATAAGTAATGAATGGTATAGATAGAGTGATTGTACATTCTCATTTCCACAGAGTTGATTTAAGGTGAGAGAGAAAAGGTTTAATTAAGACTTGAGGAGCATTTTCTTTAGAATCAAATTCAGAATCAGGTTTAATATCTGTGGCATATGCTGTGAAATTTGTTAACTTTTGACAAAAGTACAATGCAATACATGATAATAGAGAGAAAATGAAAACTGTAAATTACAATAAGTGTTTTATATATATATATATATATAATACTTAAATTAAATAAGTAGTGCAAAAAAGATGGGAATAAAAAAATAGCGAGGCACTGTTCATGAGTTCAATGTCCATTCAGAAACCAGATGGCAAAGGTGAAGAAGCTGTTCCTGAATCGCTGAGCGTGCGTCTTCAGGGCTCTGTATCCTTTTCCTAAATGTAGCAATGAGAAGAGGGTGGTGGAGGTCCTTGGTGATGGATGCCGCACTGAAAATGGTCAGTATATGGAACAAGCTGCCAGAGGAAGTGGCTGAGGGAGGTACAATAGCAACTTTTTGAAGGTGGTTGAACTGATATATGATGGGAAAGGCTTAAAGTGATATGGACCATATGTGGGCAAATGGGATTAGCTTGGGTGGGTATCTGGTTCAGCAGGGACCAGTTGGGCTGAAGGGACTGATTTTATGCTGTATGATCTATGACTTTGTCATAACTTAGGTTCAGTAATGTTATAAAGAAGGTATAACCTATGGGCACTTCAATTTGGAGCAGGAGTAGGCCACTCAGACATTTTTGATTGTCCCCCCATTTAAATAAGATCATGAGTGATATGATGGTCACCACATTCTCACACACCTATGGTAATCTGACATCCCCTTGTTAATTTTAATTTTTATTTAAGAGATAAAACATGGTAACAGGCTTGTCCACCCCAATCTGCCCAATCACACCTGGGTGACCAATTAGCCTACTAACCCATATGTCTTTGGACTATGGGAAGAAACTGGAGAAAACCCATGCAGTACAAACTCCTCACAGACAGTACTGAAAATTGAACCAGGTCACTTGTGGTGTAATAGCATTATACTAATCACTATGCTATTTATGCCAGAATAAAAACCTCATAACTCTCAGAGAGAGAGAGATAACAAAAAAACTCTCCTCATCTCCATCTTATAGGGGCAACCTATTTATAAGATATAATTTCTCCCCAGTTCAGGAGCAATTGGACCCAGGCAGTAGATGCTAGTGAACAGATGCAACAAGTTGCAACAAAAGTGTTGGATGTGGCGTTGACTACAACATTTAAGAGATAAATACAGTACCGTGTAAAGGTCTTGGCACATATATATAGCTAGGGAGCCTAAGATTTTTGCACAGTATTGTAGTAATTTTATGTATTTCATTGTACTGCTGCTGGAGAAACAACAAATTTCATGACTTATGTGAGTGATGATAAACTAGATTCTGATACAAGGATGAAGAATTGGAAGAGGGCAGGGAGAGGGGCAACATGGTTGAGTAAAGGGGATGGAGTGGAAAGCACCAGAGAGGCTCTCTGCAATGATCTATAAACCAATTGTTTGGAATCAAATGATCTTGCCTGGTGTCCCATGTCTGGGTGTGTCTACACCCGTGTCACCTGGCACTCCTTCTCTGCCACCTGTCCCACACCCCTCCTGCAGTGCTCCACCTTTGTTATTCCCAACATCCTTCGCTCCTGCCAGATTTACAAACTTGCTCTTTGCTCCACATTGACAAATACAGCACTGTGCAGAAGTCTTAGCTCTATATACATGTGGCTAAAACCTTTGCACAGTACTGTACATGGATGGGTGAAGCATGGAGGATCATGGTCCAGGGGCAGGTTGGTGGGACTAGGCAGAATAACAGTTCAGCATGGACTAGATGGGCCAAAGCGCCTGCTTCTATGCTGTAGTGCTCTATGACTATGAAAGAAAGTGCGTGACAGCTATTATTTTCACACAAGCAAATCGTCCTGCTACATAGCCACTAACAATGTCACGTGATTAAGACTGAGTTCAGCAGAAAGTCCGAACTGATCCAACATTTGGGGAGGGCTAATCATCTCCAGATGAATGTCAGGATTAGATTTCTGAAATGGAATGCTTTTTTTCTCGTGCTTGTCTTCACCGTCCACACTCCAAAAGCAACACCAAGAAAAATAACTTACATAATTATGACACAGAAGAAGGCATTCAGCTCATTAAGTCTTCAACAGGGCAATCTCATTGGCGTCATTCCTCTTCTCAGAACATCAGAGTGTAGCATAGGAATAGGTTCTCCCGTCCACCATCGCTGTCAAGCTCAATGCCACTGAGCTAAATCTATTCTGCCTGCATATTGACCCGTATCCCTCTACTTCCAGCATATTCATGGGCCTATCTAACAGCCTCTTTAATGCTGCATTTGCATCTGCATCCACCTCCACCCCCGATACGTTTTCCTAGCACTGACCGCTTGCTGCATAAAAAGCTTTCCACACACAGCTCGTTAAAAGCGTGAAAAAGGACTTTGGAATCCTCGTGCGGGATCCCTAAAGGTTAGCTTGCAGGTTAAATCTATGGCAAGGACGGTTAATGCAATGTTAGCATTCATTTCGACAGGACTACAATATTAAAGCAAGGATATAATTTTGAGGCTTTATGAGGCAATGGTCGAACTGCGCGTGGAGTATTCTGAGCAGCTTTGAGCTCCTTATCGAAGAAAAGCTGAACTGGCATTGGACAGAGTCCAGAGGAAGTTCAAAAGTATAATCCTGAGGATGAAAAGGTTAATGCATGAGGAGTGTTTGATGGCTCTGGGCCTGTACTCATCGGAGTGTGGAAGAATAAGGGACGATCTCACTGAAACATTGAATAGTGAAAGGATAGAGTGGATGTGGAGAGGATGTTTCCTATAGTTGGGGAGTCTGGGCCCAGAGGGCACAGCCTCAGGATAAGGGGATGTCTCTTTAGAACAGAGATAAGGAGGAATTTCTTTAGCCACAGCGCAATAAATCTGTGAAATTCATGGTTGTGGAGGCCAAGACATTGGGAATATTTAATGCAGAGGTTGATAGGTTCTGATAAGTCAGGGTGTCAAAGGTTAAGGGGAGAAAGCAGGAGAATGGGGTTGTGGGGGAAGTGATCAGCTATGATGGAATGGTGGAATAGACTTGATGGGGTGAACGGCCTGATTCTGTTCATAAGTCTTATGGTCTTAAACTTTCCCCTTTTACCTTAGATCTAGTTTTTAAAAATTTCTACCTTGAGAAAAAGATTATGACTGCCTATCTATACCTCTCGTAATCTCATAAATTTTTACCTACTAAATCTCCCCTCAGCCTTGAAAGCTCAAGAGAAAACAACCCACATCCGTGTACCCTCTCCTTACACCTCATCCCTTCCACTCCAGGCAGCATCCTAGCAAACCTGTTCTCTCCTTATTACTTGCTCCCAATTACACCACAAAATTCCTCTTGTCCCTTTGCCACATTGCAGTAACTGAGGGATGAGTTACAGCAGCCAACTAACCTACCAGCGCCCCCCGAAACGCAGGAAGAAAATGGAGCTCCTGGGAGAACGCAAAGTGGTCACGGGAAGAGCACAGACTCTCCCGGGCAGCACCCGTGTCTCTGGAGTGACAAGGCAGCAGCACCAACTGCTGAACTACTGAGTCAACCGGTTACCTTCATCTGAAATTATCTGATCCCACGGGTTAAAGTGAGCAATTTTCCACTCGGTGGTCACTATATTAGATACAGGGGTGTAACTAATAACATGACCACAGGAGTGGAGCATGCACATCTCTCTGGTTCCACATCTCCTTCCTTTTATTCCATGACCACTATTAGATTCCTTCTTCTTCAGCCCTTTGTCCTTTCCACCTATCTTCTTCCAGTTTCTTATATCATCCTCCCCACCATCCTCCTCTCTTGGTTTCACCTATCGCCTGCCATCTTGTATTTGTCCCCTTCCTCCCACCTTATTATTTCAGTTTCTGCCCCTTTCCTTTCCTTTCCTTTCCTTTCCAGTTCTGATGAAGGGTCTCAGGTAGAAACGTTGACTGTTTACTCCCCTTTAAGGAAGCTGCCTCACTTGCTGAGTTCCTCCAGCGTTTTGTGGCTGCATGCAACCGTTAGCTGCTGTGGACAGACATGCCGTTGAGATATTCCTGTGGAGGGAAGTGGACATCAAAGTTTTTGATTAAGGCATTTCATCTGTATTGAGTTCCTCCAACGTCTCGCTTTTGCTCCAGATTCCAACATCCACGGTTACTTGTGGCCCCTTCCTGTTTTAGATTCCAGTTAAAGTTGTTTTCTTGCCTGGGGGTGGAGAAGTCAAGCTCACCTCTAAACTGTCGATGAAACAGCTATCAGGCAGGTCCTGTTGCAAATGCTTCGCTCAACTTACTTCCACTCTCAAGCACCTACAGGACGTATTGAGTGAAGCGTGGCTGTAACATTGAGCCAAGAATCACAGTAATATCGAAAGGGTTTCCTCAGATCCAGTGAGCGAAGCAGCCTGAATGTCATTGTGACCACAGTACTGGTCAGCCAGACTTCACTTACAGATTGCATTGCTAGATTAAATAGGAGATGATATTTCTCAATTTCATCAACTTTCTTTCCACATCTTTAACCAGAATAAGAGCTCTCTGGACAACCAATACGATGACCTCAGTACATCACAGAATTGTGCAAAGTCTGCTAGACAAGGAGACTCAAACTGTTTATGAGAAGATTGAACAATAAAAGAGGCATATCTTTGTAAACACAATGGATTCCAGTTAATTGGGCCATCGGTTAATCAGTGCAGCCACTTATTTGGAACAACTCTTAAAGAACAAAAACTAAAGCAAGAAAATAGCGGGGGTTCCCTTCATTTATTTGGGACACTATGCCACTTAATCAGGACAGGAGACTGATCTAATCAGTTTCTAATTAGCATTAGTCACATGCACTTGTGTGGCCGTTAGACACTACACCGTGCTTAGAGTGAACAGTTTTTAAGTAGCGTCAGTTGTGTGTGTTTGTGTTCAAAAAGCAGTGATTTTTGTCATTGATGGTGAGAAATCAGCAGTAAGACAATTCAGAGTTGGTTTGCTGGCTGTGTGTTCAAGCATTCAACAAGTTAGGAGCTATTAAGGATTTGAATGGATCAGCAATTATCTTGAATATCACAATGAAATTGAAGATTTGAATGATACAATCATTGAAAGCCATTCCATTACCAGCACTATCTATTTGCACTGATTTTACTGTTAGTCAAAAGAACACAAGTGTACAGTAGATGAATTCCTCTGTCAATAACTATTAGGAACTAATATAGAATTTTATAGTACTGTAGTAGTATTGGCAGTGGTCTGTATTTTATTTAAATTCATAAATTGTTACTCAGTTAATATGGTAGTTTGTCCATTTTTTAATACCTTTTAACTATTTCCATGAAACTTGACTAATTGAGGCAGCCACTTAATTGGACCAAAAGGTAATAGTGCCATGTGTCCCAATTAACTGGGATCCACTGTATTTGCCTTTTAACATCTAGAGGTACAGTATTGTACAAAAGTCTTGGGCATATATATAGAGAGTTTATCATCACTCACAAACATCTTGAGATTTGTTTTTTTTTGTGGCAGTTGTACATAAAATTACTACAGCGCTGTGCAAAAGTCTTAGGCACCCTGACTGCCTATGACTTTTGCACAGAACTGTATATCTGTCTGCTGCATCCTATGTTGGAGGGACTGGTTGCAGGGTGTTTCTAGTGATTATGTGCAAATTATAGTAAGATTGTGAAGGAATAGAAAGCAAAAGCAGCAGTGACTATATTGACTTTCCTGGCTCTATTGGAAGGGTTATTGCAATATTTAATGCTAACATTTCACAACACCTGAAACTTAAGAACCAACCTGCATAATTATATGAAAATACATCTTTAAACTGATATGTCTGCCAAACTCTGAGAGTGGGCTAATACTTATCAATTCATTGTCTTGCTCCTAACTTATCTTTTGTCGTTATCCCTGTGTTAACTCAACAGTCACAACTAACGTCAGTGAGGCCCCATTGATAGCCACAAATATTCAGAAAGTCCTTTACATACAGCAATATAGGAAAATGATAAAGTAACACTATGCTAAAAGAAAGATTTAGTTTTATTGTTAATCCAAATGATAAAGTAACATTAAATTGATATGACAACATTCAACATAAAGCAACATTTAAGAATCACAGTGATGTTGAACACTTAATGGTTCATATGCACTGGCTTTGACCAATCTATAATAATTCCCTGTTGTCACCAATCTCTCATTGACCCGTGGAAATGATTCAAAACAATTCAATTTCATAGTCTGATGAATAACATCCATATTTACTCTCAGAATTATACATTATGCTTTAACCTGCAGCAGTGACATCACACTTGGAGCAATCTCACAAGTGTAACTTTAAGAAGCATCAAAGGTAATGGGGAGAAGGCTGGGGAGTGAGGCTGAGGAGGCTGAAAAAAAGGATCAGCCATGATTGAATAGCAGCACAGACTCAAAGGGCCAAATGGCCTAATTCTGCTCCGATGTCTTATGGACTAAGTGGTCCCAGTTTTTCTTGGTTGTGTGTAGTTAAATAGCAATAAGGAAAACCAAATACAGCTCCCAACTCCCAAAGCAACTCAAATACCAAGATTGCAAAATTGCTGAAGGTTCCCAGCTTTACTTTTTCTGAGAGAGAAAAGACATGAGTGTTTTGTGACTCTGGAGATTGTCTTAGTCATAGAAGGTAAATCTCTGCCAATCGTTAAACATAAACTTAACCAAAAGTATATTAATAACTCCCAACGGCATTCTTTGAATAGGAAGCATGGTGCTAGGTGGATGTACTCAAGGCAATGAATATAGCTAAAGTCAAGAATAATCGATGGATCCTGATACTTGTGAAGGAACCCATGAACCTCGGTAACACTGAGACAAGGATCTCAATAACATCGAGTGAGTGATACCAATAACATTAAACAAATGATTCTAATAACATTACAATGAGCCAAGGATCATAGTGACGTTGAGCCAAGGATCGCAGTGACGTCAAGCTGAGGATCACAGTGATGTTGCGTCAAGCATCACAGGAATGTCAAGCCGAGGATCACAGTGACGTTGCGTCAAGCATCGCAGGAATGTCAAGCTGAGGATCACAGTGACGTTGAGCCAAGGATCACAGGGATGTCAAGTTGAGGATCACAGTGACATTGAGCCAAGGATCACAGGGATGTCAAGTTGAGGATCACAGTGACATTGAGCCAAGGATCACAGTGACGTTGCGTCGAGCATCGCAGGAATGTCAAGTTGAGCAGCACAGCAACATTGAACCAAGGATAGCAGTGACGTTGAGCCAAGGGTTGCAGTAACATCGACTAAAGAATCGCAGTGATGTCAAGCAAAGGATTGCAAAAATATCAAGCCAATAACGTCAGCCAAGGTTCGTGGTGATTTTGAGCGAATAAGGGCAGTAATGGTGACCTGAGGATGGTAGAAACACTGAGTCAAGAAAGTTATTCCCACTGGTTCAAGAGACAGATGGTTGAGGGGTGGTAACTGTTTCTGAACCTCGTGGTGTGAGTCTTGAGGCTCCCATAGCTTCTTCCTGATGGCATCAGTGAGAAGAGAGCTTTGCCTCGGTGGTGGGGTCCCTGATGATGGATACTGCTTTCCTGCAACAACAAGAGCAAGTTACCTGAAATCGCAGAATGCCGCTTTCATGCTGTCAGGTTGTGGACGACCCTGGCACAGTCCCTCTCGTTTGCATTTGCCGTCACCTAGGCAGAGGAGGAGGCCGATGACAGACAGGCCAGTGAGGGAATGGGGAAGGAGAATTTGAAAGGCTAGCAACTGAGAGCAAAGGTGATTCTGCTGCCCTGTTCCACCCTATCCTACTTGTGTTGCCCGCACATTGGGAATGATTCTATCATCCAGCCAGCACTCATACTATAGTTGAATTCCCAATGGAAAACTGGTCAAGGTGCTGAATGCTCTCTGGCTCTTGAAGTTCTGAGTGATTGTACATTCTTATATTTAAATTGGTAATCTGGTTTATTATTGTATGCACTGAAGTACAGTGAAAAACTAGTCTTGCACATCAATTCCTTACAGAAGTGCATTGTGGTAGTACAAGGTAAAATCATAGCAGATTACAAAATAAAAAGTTACAGTTGCAGAGAAAGTGCACTGCAGGTAGACGATAAGTTGCAAGGCCATAACAAGGCAGATTGTGAAGTTAAGAGTCCATTTTATTGCACAGGGGATTGTTTTCAATAGCCTTATTACAGTGGGATAGAAGCTGTCCTTGAGCTTGGTGGTACAAACTACTGTATCAGGCTTTTGTATCTTCTGCCCGATGGGGGTGGAGAGAAGAAAGATTGTCTGGGGTGGGTGAGATCTTTGTTATGCCAAAGCAGCAAGAAGTGTAGGTGGAGTCTGTTGAGGGGTAGCTGGCTTTCATACTGAGCTGAGCTGCATCCACGACTCTCCACAGTCTCTTGCAGCAAAGGGCAAAGCAGAGGCCATACCAAGCCCAGATACATCCAGATAGGATGCTTTGTATAGTGCATCAATTAAAATGGGCGAGAGCCAATGGGGACATGCCAAACTTCTTTAGCTTCCTGAAGAAGTACGTAGAAGCATTGGTGAGCTTTCTTGGCCACAACGTCCACATGACTGGACCAGGACAGTCAGCTGGTGATGCTCAAACCGAGAAACCTGAAGCTCAGAACCCTCTCATGCTTTGCTGACATTGGGGAAAAAGTTGCTGTCAGGACGCCATGTCACCAAGCTCTCTACCTCCTTCCTGTACTTTGACTCATTATTCCTTGAGGTACCGCCCACTACAGTGGTATCAGCTTGTAGCTGGAGTCCAAGCAGAACCTTGCAATGCAGCCAGCCGTGAGTTTACTGGGAGTGAGATAGGGAGCTGAAGACACCGTCTTGCACTCTGTTGGTCAGGAAGTCAAGAATACAGCTGCAAAAGGAGGTGTTGAGTGCCACCCAGCCCTAGGAATTCAGAACAGAACAAACTGATGGTGAATCAAGAGCATTTACATGATGTAATCTAATACAAGCAAAATCTTAAAGAGGAGAAACAATTTAAAGGGGAATGTTACAAAATGTAACTTTGCAAGCAAATGCCACTTCCTGAAATGAGCATAATGTATCCACAAACAACAGAATGAAGAATGCCAGGATAGTTTGTGTTGCATAGAACATGGAACATTACAGCGCTGTGTTTAGAGCATGTTCTGGACTTAGGATGTATAACAAAACATTAACTTCAGCATCTAAATACAGCCACCAATATTCAGATCTGAATATGAACTGTACATTAAATTTAAAATGCAGCTCTAGACAATGGGTTCCTAAGAGCCGTGAATTGCAGTTAATTGGAAGACCAGACAATGCTGACTTAAAATTTATTTGAGTGTCTGTGGTCTGGTGTGGGTGCAAAGAAGGAAGTTTGAAGTTATATATAATTCAAAGGGAAGTATTGCAGATACATTGTAAATATAGAATTGGTCTTTAGCATATAAAATGTCATGCAAGGTTGGGTCGGGCAGGCCTCTTCTTCTGAAGAGGTCTCAATGTGATGCCTGTTGTGTCTTATTTTGTTGAATAAAAATATTCCTTCATATCTCTAAGCTACATGTCTCTGGTGACTTGGTTCTTGCCACAATACACAGTGCAGGCCCTTTGGCCCACAATGTTGTGCCAACCTTTTTTTCTGTTTTATGATCAGTTTAATCCCCCAGTTCTCCATCATCCATGTGAGTATCTAAATTCTTAAATGCCCCAAATGTATCTGACTCTACCACTACACGAGGCAAGGTGTTCCACGCACCTACCACACTCTGTGGTTAAAAAAAAACTACCTCTAACATCCCCCCACACATTCCTCTAATCATCTTAAAATTATGTCCCCTTGTATTATTTTCCACCCTGGGAAAAGGTCTCTCGCTATCCACTCTATGTATGCTTCTTATCATTTTATACACATCTATCAAGTCACCATTCATCCTTCTTCACTCCAAAGAGAAAAGTCATAGTTCCCTCAATCTATCCTCATAAGTCATGTCCTATAGTCCAGGCAGCATCATAGTGAATCTCCTTTGCACTCTCTCAAAAGGTTGCACATCCTTTCTGTAAGGAGACAACTGGACACAATATTCCAAGTCTGGTCCAGACAGGGTCTTATAGAGCTGCAACATCACCTCGTAGCTTTTGAACTCAGTCCTGACTAGTGAAGGCCAACACACCATACTCCTTCTTAAACACTCTATCAATATGCATGACAATTTTGAGGTATCTGTGAACAGTTATTTATTAGCATACCACACAGAAGTAGCCCCTCCAGCCCTTTGAGCCATGCTGCCAGCAACCCCCGAATTAACCCTAGCCTAATCATGGGACAATTAACAATGACCAATTAACCTGCCAACCAGTATGTCTTTGACTTGTGGGAGGAAACCTGAGCACCTGGAGGAAACCCACACAGTCCCGGGGAGAACATATAAACTCCTTACAGGCAGCTGTGGGAATTGAACCCAGGTCGATGGAACTGTAAACCATTGTGCTAACCATTGCACTACCTTGATTCCTCCACATTGCTCAGAACCCTATCAATAACCCTTTATTCTGCCTTCAAATTTGATCTTCCAAAATTAATCACTTCACACTTTTCCGCATTGAACTCCATCTGTCACTTCTCAGCCCAGCTCTGCATTCTGTCAATGTCCCATTGCAATCTACATCCCTCCCAATCTATCCACAACTCCACCAACCTTTGTGTCATCTGCAAATTTACTAATCCACCCTTCCACTTCCTCATCCAAGTCATTGTTCTGCTACTGAAAAATCTTCATGAGCTGCCAAGAGGAACAACCTGCTTAAGAAATGCAAGAGACATCCATGTAATTTTTTCACAGTATAGATGATATCTCAAGACAATGCTGCACTCCCTCAGTTCCACATTGTGGCAGCAGTCTGCAAGTCGCCAGGGTAGCTCTAGAGCCTATGACGTTCTAACTTGGAGGTTAGAATTCTGTTAAGTGAGCAGGTCTATAGATGTATAAGTTACCATTCCAAATGGTTTATGTCGATCACACACTTCTATTTCCAGCTCTTTGCACCTCTCCATCACACTTTCCAGGTGCTATAGTTTAATTACTATTAAAAACCAGATTGTACAGAAATGTTCCTTCAGAACAGAAAGTACTAAAGTTGGAATGTCTGCTGCTTTTTAATTGATTTCACCAGTTACTGACCCAACGTTCTGAGAATGCACAGTAAGAAACAAGCTGCTCATCCCAACTAGTCCGTGCGGTGTTCATGAACAACACCAATCCCCTTTCATTCCAGGATTCCACAATTTGTAAGTTACAGCAGACACGAGAGTGATGGTAATTACTGGAATCTGGAGCAACACATTGGGACCCTTCACCTGGATTTAAAGAAAGAGAGAATCAATATAAAAAGATGGAGACAAGGGATGGAGCAGGAGCTGGCAGGTGATAGGTGGATCCAAGTAAGGGCAATGATAGGCAGATGAGGTGGGTGGGAGGTTGGGGATGGTGAGAAGGATGTCAGAAGCCGGGAGGTATTAGACGGAAGTGATGAAAACTGATAAGAGAGGAAGGTGGGGTGTGGAATAAATGAAGGAAGGTGGGGAGGGCAGATGGGTACAGTGGGAGAGGGCAATCAGTGTGACTGATGAGCAGATGGAGAGGTGGGGAGGAGAAAGAGGTAGGGTGATGGAGACCAGCTGGATCATGAGGACAGAGAAAAGGGAAAAGGGTCAGACAGGAAGAACTTGCCTGAGGTTTAAGAGTTCTGCCATCAGGTTGGAGACTGCCCATGCAGAATATGAGGTGTTGTTCCTTTGTTGCCCTAACCTCCCAGCTTTTGTCGCAGCTCTTCCCTTCAGCTTTTTACACCCCTTTTTTATCCTTCAGTCTTGACACAAAACATTGATTATCCATTTCCCTCTGTAAATGCTGCCTGCCCTATTGATTTCCTCCAGCTCCTTGCGTGTTGCTGTAAGTTACTGAACTGGTCACCAGCGGATTGGTCTACCAATACACAAACAGGAATTCAACAAACATCTAGTGACAGTAATGTAGATCATGAAATCAGGGAGGGGTACCAGTCATCGTCACCCAACCTGGTCTATAGGAGACTCCAGACCTATCAGTGTGGTCGACTCATGACTGCCAGTGAAAATAGTTGGCAAATAAAAGCTGTTCTTGTCAATGACACCCACATCTTGTGAATTAAAAATGGAACAAGCTTAGATGGGCCTGTATCTGTGCTGTATGTCTCTATGACTCTGTCATAATTAGAAGAGGAAATATTCTGCATCAGTGTCTCCTTCGATTTACCATTCTCTCATTGAGATGCCTTTGAAAGCATTTACAGTTTCCCAAAACCACTTGCTTTGGTAGCAAGTTTTACTTGCTAACAGAGTTCTCTAAGGAAATCTTTCCTCTTCCATGTTAGATTTATCAATGGCTATCTACTATTCATGGCCCTCCCTTTCAGATTATCCCACAACTAGAATCATTTCCTCCAAATCGACCACATCCAATCCATTCTTAATGTTAAAGACCACTATTAAATCACTACTATTTTTCTCAAGTTTCCTGAATAGCAAGCAAGTTCTGATGGTCCACAGATCTGAGTGAGTGCAGATGGGAGTGGAATTTGTGGATGTTCTGCTGTTGTATCTCCTTCCCTAGTTATTACAACACAGAAGATGACCATTTAGCTTATCAGGTTCATGTTATCTCCTAGCAGAACAGTAATGCCATTCTCCCTCTCCTCATTACACTGTGGCTCTGTAATTACTGTCTCCCAAATGTTTATCAAACTCCCTTTTGATTCTTCTATCATGTATCTACATGACCATAGAATTTACAGCAATTACTTGAGGAAACAGGAACGCTTAGGGAAATCCCACATGGTCACAGGGAGTGGATCGTGAAGCAGCTGTAAGAAATGTAACGTTCCAGCATCTGACAATCCTGCTTTGAAAATTCCAGATTTAGTGAATTCACTGCAGATTCAGCATCAGCATTTAATTGTGGTTATTGGTGAAATGTGCATGGAGCAGAAGAACCAGGTGTATTGTGTATTAAATCGTCAACTAGAACAAGGAGAAAAATGGCTCAGCCTAAGCAGTTGAATTAAAATTAGCACGTATTTCTTACAAAAGCTAATCCTTCACATAAAGGAAATTAAAGCTAAAAGTGAACTTCTGGACAACTTTTCTGGGATCCTTCAGTAGCACAGTGGTTAGTGAAATGTTTAACAGTGCCAGCGACCTGGGTTCACTTCCACCACTGTCTGTAAGGAGTATGTCTGATTTCCCAGTGACCAAATGGGTTTCCTCCGGGTGCTCCTCCCACATCCCAGCAGCGTCCCTACTTTCTGCGAAGGCTGAGGAAAGTCTATCTCCCCCCCCCCCCCATCCTCATCACATTCTACAGGGGTTGTATTGAGAGCGTCCTGAGCAGCTGCATTACCGCCTAGTTCGGAAATTGCACCATCTCGGATCGCAAGACCCTGCAGCGGATAGTGAGGTCAGCTAAGAAGATCATCAGAGTCTTGCTTCCCGCCATTACGGACATTTACACTACACGCTGCATCCACAAAGCAAACAGCATTATGAAGGACCCCACGCACCCCTCATACAAACTCTTCTCCCTCCTGCCGTCTGGGAAAAGGCACCAAAGCATTTGGGCTCTCACGACCAGACTACGTAACAGTTTCTTCCCCCAAGCTATCAGACTCCTCAATACCCAGAGCCTGGACTGACACCTTAATGCCCTATTGTCCTATTTATTATTTATTGTAATGCCTGCACTGTTTTGTGCACTTTATGCAGTCCTGGGTAGGTCTGTAGTCTAGTGTGGTTTTTTTCTGTGTTGTTTTTTATGTTGTTCAGTCTAGTTTTTGTACTGTGTCATGTAACACCATGGTCCTGAAAAACCGTTGTCTCATCTTTACTGTGTACTGTACCAGCAGTTATGGTCGAAATGACAATAAAAGTGACTTGACTTGACTTGACTTGACTTGATTTGACAGAGAGATACAGGTTAGTAGGTTAATTAGTTACATGGATGTAACTGAGCAGTGTGGGTTCATTGGGCTGGAAAGGCCTGTTACTGTGCTGTTTCTCTAAATAAAATAAAAATTAAATTAATAAAATTAAATCTATAACCACTTTACATACAATTTTGTGTCTTTTCAAATTATGTTCTTTCTTGTATAAATTGTGCATAATGTATGTTCAACATCTGGTTTTCTTGTGAATTTTGTGTAACTGATGCTACGGTCTATCATGGTGCAGCAAGTAAGATTTTTATTGCACCTGTACATATAAAAAATTGTCATGTCAGCGAGTGGACAGAGGGTATCGGAGTTAGAGTTCCACGTGGGCAGGAAGAACAAGTTTCAATGACCCACTGGGATTGTGAATCAGTGAGCTTGTAGTTCAAGTCTTAGTGTTTGGTGATCAGCATGTCCAGGGATCGCTGCCAAGGGTTGAATCAGAAGTCCTGAAGTCGTGGCTCGTTAGCTGAAGCTGATCCTGCGAATCTCTGTAAGCCCACCGAGATGTCAATAGCCAATGTCTGCAGTCCTGGGTCTGAATCTGCTGGAGGCCTGCCCTGGAAGTGTACGTTCATGGGTTGGAGGGATGAATGGGATTGTTTTTGCTGCAGTTGTTTTGGTGCTTGTTGTGTTGTGTGTTGTTCTGCTGGGATTTATAGGCATGCTATGTTGGTGCTGAAATGTGGGGAGTGGGGGAGCCAATACTTGCAGGCTGCCTCCAGCATATGCTCAGGTTTGTTGTTTGTTAACGTAAATGGTACATTTCACTGTAAACATGGTAGACATGACAAATAGACTTGAGCCATGAATCTTGTGCATATGACAATAAACTTTACTTTAAAACATTTGCAAAGATTATAAACATTAAAAGTCTGTTGCCCTCTAGCACTGTGATACTGAATTAATCCAGATCTATGTTGTAACTTACACTGGCCACTATGCTGATGATCATGGCAACACACTGGCCGTTAATATCTGACCAGAAGCAGCCAGAGCAATGACATTGATTTGTTCCCACTACTTTCAAGAATCAATAGATTCTGGCATTGTACCAGATGACTGGAAAATTGCAAATGTTACTCTGCTATTTAAGATAGGTGGGAGGCAGCAGAAAGGAAATTATAGACCTGTTAGCCTGACCTCAGTGGCTGGGAAGTTGTTGGAATTGATTGTTGAGGATGAGATTGCAGAGTACCTGGAGGCACAGGACAAGATGGGCCAAAGCCAGCATGGTTTCCTGAAAGGAAAATCCTGCCTGACTAACCTACTGCAATTCTTTGAGGAAATTACGAGCAGGATAGACAAAGGAGATGCCGTAGACGTAGTGCACTTGGATTTTCTGAAGGCCTTTGACAAGGTACCAAAACATGAGGCTGCTTAGCAAGGTAAGAGCCCACGGAATTACAGGCAAGTTACCAGCATTGGTGGAGCATTGGCTGGCTTGCAGAAAACAGAGAGTGGGAATAAAGGGATCCTATTCTGGCTGGCTTCTGGTTACCAGGGGAGTTCCACAGGGGTTGGTGTTGGGACCGCTGCTTTTTACAATGTATGTCCCTGATTTGGACTGCAGTATTAATGGATTTGTGGCTAAATTTGATGATGATACAAAGATAGGTGGAGGAGTGTATAGTATTCAGGAAACAGAGAGCCTGCAGAGAGACTTAGATAGTTTAGGGCAGTGGTTCCCAACGTGGGGCATACGCCCCACAGGGGGGTAATTTGATTTTTAAGGGGGGCAATTCGAGAATGAGTTATTAACAGTGAATTTTTTCTAGTAAGTCTGTGTGAGTATGAGTGTGTATGCGAGTTAATACATATGTGTATATACAGTATGCATACATAAAAATACTTGTGTGTATGTACATGTGTAATTGCGTATGTACTGTATATATAGTGTATCACCATCGTTACAACCATCAAATGCCTTTCATAATTAAATTAATGAATTGACTGATGTAGGAAGGAACGAATGAACAAGTCCAAACGCGTATGAAACTCGTATGAGGTCGCGCCAATGCTGCGTTTTGCAGTACCTTTCGGTTCTTGGTGGTGTGAAGGTGTGTACATCGCGTCATTTCTTTTAAACGGTGTATCTGTCTTTGTATGCTGTAGAAACGAATCGGCATTGTTTTATTTATTTATTATTATTATTTTAATATCACTTATTGTTCTTTTTTTTTACAATTTCTTACTAATTTCTTCCTCAGAACTTTAACAGTCCTTTGGTTCTTTTATTTTTCTCTTTCATGAATGCCATGTTCTTTGGAAGCTTGTTTAAACCAAGTTAATGGTCTTTTAGGCTTCCTCCAGGTGAATAGGAGTTCACTTTTTGAATAATAAGAATTATATATCACCACAGGGGGCATCAGGATTTTAGAGGTGATTAGGTGGGGCATGGCCAAAAAAAGGTTGGGAACCACTGGTTTAGGGGAATGGGCAAAGAAGTGGCAAATGAAATACAATGTTGGAAAGTGTATGGTCCTGCACTTTAGTGGAAGAAATAAACAGGCAGACTATTATTTAGATGGGGAGAGAATTCAAAATGCAGAGATGCAAAGGAAATTGGGAGTCCTTGTGCAAGATACCCTAAAGGTTAACCTCCAGGTTGAGTTGGTTGTGAAGAAGATGAATGCAATGTTGGCATTCATTTCTAGAGGTATAGAATATAAGAGAAGGAATGTGATCCTGAGGCTCTATAAGACTTTCGTGAGACCACATGGAGTATTGTGTACAGTTTCAGGCTCCTTATTTTAGAAAGGATATACTGACATCGGAGAGGGTTCAGAGAAGATTCCAGGAATGAAAGGGTTACCATATGAGGAACATCTGGCAGCTCTTGGGCTGTATTCCCTGAAGTTCAGGAGAATGAGGGCAGATCTCATAGAAACATACCAAATGTTAAGAGGCCTGAACAGATTAGATATGGCAAAGTTATTTCCCATGGTAGGGGATTCTAGGACAAGAGGGCATGACTTCAGGATTGAAGGACATCCTTTTAGAACTGAGATGCGGAGAAATTACTTTAGTCAGAGGGTGGCAAATCTGTGGAATCTGTTGCCACGAGCATTGGGTGCATTTAAGGCAGCGATAGATAGGTTCTGATTAGCCAATGCATCAAAGGGTATGGAGAGAAGGCAGGGGAGTGGGGATGACTGGAAGAATTGGATCAGCCCATGATTGAAAGGTGGAGCAGACTCGATAGGCCGAATGGCCTACTTCTGCCCCTATATCTTATGGTCTTACTGACAAATAGGATGCCAATGTTTCAACTAATTCCTGGTGTTGACAGCTGGACACAATTCCTCTACCACGTCCCCATCACGGCTATTTAAAGTACCTACACATAACTGCAGGTTATATGCTGATTGATTTCTCTCATTGCTATGACCATCATTATGCAAGTGATTGGTATTTTACTGAGCAAGAAACAAGAAGCTGAAGAAACCCAATGTGTCAGGCAGCACCTATAGAGCGAAATGGACAGATAACATTTCAGGTCAAGACCCATTATCTGGACTGATAGAGGGAAGATAGCAAGCCTGAAGAAATGTGGGGAAGGGAGTGGAGGAAGTGCTGCCAGGTGATAGGGTGGTATAACTTACAAGGGGTGGGTGACAAGGGAAGGGCTTTCAACAAGAAGACATCTCCATCCAAGGTGTTTAGGAATAAGTTACCCTTCCTGAGTATTACCAAGGAGCAGTGCATAACTGTGCTTTAGTTATTGAAATATCGCACATTCTGCTCCTATAATCAGGGACAAATTGTCACCTAGCGGCATTCAGCATTATGTTCCTTACCTATGGAAGGAGGCCAGTGTGCTGGAAACAGTTCAGAGTTTACTAGACTGATACTAAAATGGGAGGGTTGGACAGCCTAGGTTTGCATTCACTGGAGTTCAGAAGACTGAGAGAGGACTTGACTGAAGAGTTTTGGCATAGTGAAATGAAAAGGATGTTTCTTCATGTGGTATAGTCTCGAACTAGAGAACCTCTGTTTAGATGATGCTTATTTAAAACAGAAATTAGATTTGATTTTTTTCTGTTGCAGGGAGAGAAGTAATTCTAAGGAAATATGATTCAGGCAGATTTAGAGAGATTATTGTTTAGTGAGGAGTGGACGGTTAATGGGGTTAGGTGGAAATGTGAAGCTTTGAGTTTACAATCAAATCATCCATGATCATATTGAATATGCAGGAGGCTTTAAGTGTCAAGTGGCCTACACGTGGCTCAAACAAAATGCAGAACGAACTCAGTAGACCAGGCAGCACCTATGGAAAAGCGTAAACAGTTGACATTTCGGGGTGAGACTCTGATGAAGGGTATTGACTGTTACTCTTTTCCATAGATGCTGTCTGATCTGCTGAGTTCCTCCAGCATTTTGCGTGTGTTACAAGTTTTGTGAAGTGTTTTCTCACTTGCGCATCACCAATGAGAGAATCTGCCATAAACCAGCATAATGGGGCAAATCCTGAAAGCAATAACTATTGCTTTATAAACACTTCTCAGTACTTATAAGAATGGTAACTTGGAGCAGTTTGATTAATGCAAATGGAAATTAACTTAACACAAAAAATATATAAATGTTAATGACCGTCATTAAAATCTTCAAGTATCCTGATTAAAAGTAATTGAAAACGGCCTTGAAAGATATACTTGTTCATTACGTTGCAGTTTTGCCAAATTCTTATAAAATTGAAGGAAATACCCAAGCAATGTCCTCACTAAAAATAATATCAAATGAAGGGTCATCAGTTTAAGTGTTAACTCCCAGCTCAGGCTGTTCAATCTGCTTTGTGCTTTCAGAATCTTCAGTTTCAGGTTTCCAGTATCTGCAGTATTTTGCATTTGGGAATTTCATTCAGGAGATAGTGAGATAGGAGCACAAGCTGGAGTTTCACTGGGCAGGGCCTGCTTCTAACTCGTTTTTGTTTTAACCGACTGTAGAGGCTTACGACCACAAAACTTGCACTTTAGAAACCTTGAAAAAACGGTATTTACCAAAGACTTTATGTTGTCTCACAATGAGTTATTGTGGTCTGAAATTCAGAGTATGAAAGTGCAATTCCAAAGCAATTTCTGAAAGCAATTATACACTTAAAAAGGAGTGTATTTTTAAGTGTTATGGGGAAAGGATTTGGAATAATGACAAGGGATATGAAAAGAACTTCCTTCCTTGTGCCATATTACCATTCTCTAACCACAGATATTTGGTACATTGCTCTTGCTGCAGAGTAACACACAAGATACTGGAGGAACTCAGCAGGTCAGGCAGCATCCATAAAGAGGAATAAACAGTTGACGTTTCAGGCTGAGACCCCTCATCAGGACTCACGGATCTCAAACCAAAATGACAACTGTTTATTCCTCTCCATACATGCTGCCAGACATGCGAGTTCGTCCAACGTTTTGTGTGTGTTATCCTGGATTTCCAGCATCTGCAGAATATCTTGTGTTTATGATCCTACTACAGAGTTCTTGATATTATCTCCTGACAGATAATCTGCTCTAGGGGCTGGTTGATGGAAATTTCAAAAGAAATTCCAGCAATAACTATGTCAATTGCAGGGTTTCTGTACAATCATTCCAAAATGTGTAGAGGGTCCAAATAATACTTTGGATGCAACTCGTTGGCTTCGAGAAATAAGATTGCACTATATCCAAACTTCAGCCATGGTAGGACAATGCCCTTAAGCTACATAGAAAATTAGTACATCTTTGATGAAAAATGATTGGAAATTATTCCAAGCAAGAACAAAACCATTTGACAGTCTTAGATCCACAAATATAAAAGTAATATAGCAAATTAATTGTGGTTTCAGACCTGAAACGTTTGTTGCTCCAAACACAAATACTGCAGTGTTTCTAACGTATTCAGTTTTTACTTCAGATTTCAGTCTCTGCATTATTTTATTTTATATTTTCATTCAAGGTTTTAGTGGATTTATTAAAACATGTTTTAAATTCAATGTAATATTCAGTCCTTTAATTATCTTCAATTCCATTGACTGAGTCTACACCAGCCCTCTGTAATCCATTTAATGCCATGCACCCACTTGTTATTTGTGGCCCAGTAAAGCACTGTCTAGCTAATTCTCTCGGAGAATTTCTCATTAACTATCCCATACCTTCTGATCATCCCCACTTGCTGCTTTTCCTCACATATCCCTTGCCCTTCATTTAAAGCCCATTCATTGAACCACAAATCCTGTAGGCTAATAGATGCAATTAAGAAGAAGGCATATCAGTGGCTATATTTCATTAGGAGTTTTGTGACATATGTCACCAAAGACTCTAGCAAATCTCTACAGGTGTACCGTGGAGAGAACACTAACTGGTTGCATCACCGCTTGCTATGGATGGACCACTGCATAGGATTGGAAAGAGGTGCAGAGGGTTGCAAACTCAGCCAGCTCCATCATGGGCACTAAACTCCTCAGCACAGAGAACATCTTCAAAAGGCAATGCCTTTACTACCTCCTCTTCTACCAAGATTTCAACAGCAATCTTTTCCTCAGCATTGAAAATTAAGACAATCAAGAGCAAACATCTGAATAAGGATAACTGTAACTGCAAAACACTATTGTATTCTCCATTCCACTAATTGAGCCAATGATTGCTTATGGTGATAATATGTCGGTTCAGTAGGAATGCAGTGGAAAGACTTGAGCCCACTACTCGAGAGAGAGAGAGTTACAATTGTCAGAATAAGCTGTTCAAATCAGAGGCAGGAGAGATCCCGTATGCGATGTGGAAGAAATGGCATTGGAGTCAAGTCTGCAAGATTGAAATTTTGGTGAGGGAATGGACATTTCTAGTGTCATTGATTGCAATAAGGTTCAAACTGATGAGTGTAAACCATTTGAACAATGACTATGTTTCATGGTGTCATCAGCGAAGCTCAACCAAATTCACATTTCTCTATTATCCTTGGTTCGTGCAATTACTCTGTAACTATTCATTCCATTTTTGGTGGGGGGAAAGAAAAATTTCCATGCACATACAAAGTAAGACTATAGACCACAATCATAGGAGTAGAAGTAGGCTATATGAAACATCACATCTGCTTCGTCATTCCATCACGGCTGACTTATTATCCCCCTCAACCACATTGTCTTGCCTTCTCCCCATAACCTCTGATACCCTTACTAATCAAGAACAGATCAACCTCTGCTTTAAATATACCCACTGACTTGGCCTCTGCAGCTGTCTGTGGCAATGAATTCCACAAATTCCTCCTCATCTCTGTTCTAAGGGACATCCCTCTATTTTGTGGTTATGCCCCTTGGTGTTGGACTTCCCTGCTTGGGATCATTCTCGTAAGAACTCCTCTGGATCTCCTCCAATGCTAGCACATCCCTTCTTAGGTAAGGGGCCCAAAGCTGCTCACCATATTCTAAGAGTGGTCTGACCAATGCCTTATGAAGCCTCAGCATTACATCCTTGCTTTTACAGTCTAGCTCTCTCAAAATTAATGATAACATTGCAATTGTCTTCCTTACTACTGACTCAACTTGCAAGTTAACCTTTAGGGAATCCTGCACTAGGGCTTGTAAATCCCTTTGCACCTTGAGTTTTTGAATTTTCTCCCCACTTGGAAAATTGTTTACACCTTTATTCACTTATTCCATACGCTTCTGCCAGTTCTTTGCCTATTCTTCTAACCTGCCCAAGTGCTTTTACATACTCCCTGCTTCCTCTGAACTATTTGCTCTTTGTATCATCCACAAACATGGCTGCAAAGCCATCAATTCCGTCATCCAGATCATTGACATATACTGTGAAAATAGGAGGTCTCAAAACCAGCCCCTGCAGAACACCACTCGTCATGGACAGCCAACCAGAAAAGACCCCTTTATTCACACTTTTTGTCGCCTGCCAGTCAGCCAATTTTCTATCTTGTTAGTACCTTTCATGCAATATCATGGGAGCTTATCTTATTTATCAGCCTCGTGTACGGCTCCTTGTCAAAGGCTTTCTGAAAATCCAAGTATACAATATCCACAGACTCTTTGTCTTTCATGTGCCTCCAAGTACCCTGAAACCAGATTCTTAATAATGGACAACAACCTCTTTTCAACTACTGAAGTCAAGCTAACTGGCCTATAATTTCCTGTCTTTTGCCTCCCTCCCTTCTTAAAGAGTGGAGTGATATTTGCAATTTTCCTGCCCTCTGCTACCAATCTAGTAACTCTTGAAAGATCATTACTAATGCCTCTACAATCTCTTCAGCTACCTCTTTCAAAATCATAGTGTGCGGTCCATCGGAGCCAGGTAACTTATCTACCTGCAGAACTTTCAGCCGCCCCTTATTAATAGTGACTACACTCAATTCTGCCCCCTGACAGATCCTGGTTTGATTAGGGAGCTTAAGTAAGGGAATCCATTCCAATTTCTGGTATTCTGTTAGTGTCTTCCACAGTGAAGAGTTATTGAGTTGGTCTGCCACCTCTTTCTCCCCCATTAGTACCATACGAACATCATTCTCCAGTAGTCCCATATCCACTCTTACCTCTCTTTCCCTTTGTACATATCTGAAAATCTTTTTGGTATCCTCTTTTATTTTATTACCTTGTTTGCCTTCATACTTAATTTTTGCTCTCCTTATGGATTTTTAGTTGCCTTGTTGGTTTTAAAAAACTTAATCCTTCAGCTTCCACTACTTTTTGCAATATTATATGCATTTTCTTTTGCTTTTATACGGTCTTTGACTCCCTTATCAGCTATAGTCCATTTACAAAGCTTTTCTTCCCTTTGAGATTAATCTATCCTGTGTCTTCCAAATAGCTCCCAGAAGCTCCAGCTATTGCTGTTTTGCCATTGTCCCTGCTAGTGTCTCCTTCCAGTCAATTTTGACCAGCTCCTATCTCATGTCTCTGTAATTGCCTTTACTCCACTGTAATACTGATACATCTGACTTTATCTTCTCCCTTTCAAACTGCAGGGTGAATTTGATCATATAATTTAGAAGGATGGGGGGGGGGGGGGGATCTCAGTGAAGCCTTTCAGATGTTGAAAGGCCTAGACAGAGTAGAGGTGGAAAAGTTAGGAGAGACTAGGACAAGAGGGCACAGCCTCAGGATAGAGGGGCATCCATTCAAAACAGATGTGGAGAAATTTCTTTAGCCAGAGGGTGGTGAACTTGTGGAATTTGTTGCCACATGCAGCTGTGGAGGCTAAGTCATTGGGTGCATTTAAGGCAGAGAGTGATAGGTTCTTGATTGGATATGATTGTCATACAGGGGGCATTGAGACTGGACCCAAATGCAGGACACAGACACTGAAGTACTAGGAACAGGACAGGACAAAGCTAAAGGACAAGACAGGTCGCAGACAGGGCTGGGGAAGCAGGACCGAGACGAGGGACTGGGAACAAGGAGCCTGGGGTGGACTCTGAGCTCGAGACTGGACATGGACCAAGAGCCTGGGTCTTGACTCAGGCTCAGAGTTCTTGGAGACTTGGGTAACTCAGAGACTTGGATTCCCAGAGGCTTGGAGCTCTTGGAGGAGCCTGGGGTGGACTCCGAGCTCGAGGCTGAACATGGACCCAGAGCCTGGGCCTTGACTCAGGCTCGGACCCCCAAACCAGGCAAAGACGTGACAAGGCCTGGGTTCTAGGAGTTGGAGGCTCAGAGTCCTGGGCAGGACATGGGACACAACCCAACAGAGGCAAGGGACAGGAAGGGACAGAACCAACCACAGGGTAACAGCAACCAGCCTGGCTTACCCAACAGAAGCGAGTGACAGGAAGGGAACTCGGTCTGGGGTGGCTCCAAGACTCAAGGCGGCCGGTAACCTCAGCAGGCTACAGAACGGCCAAATCCATAACTCACTGAATGTACTAGCCTTCCACCAGTGAGTTGCTCTAAGAGGAGATTGACAAGACAACCCCTCAACTACACTCAATCCCAGAGCCACTTATATTCCCAGCCAACAAGATGAGCATCAGGTGCAAATGCTTGAGACCAACCAAAACAAGGGACAGTCGGAAGACCCGGAGTCCGGAGACCAGAACGTGAACTGGAATGCGGACTTTGGACCGGACCATGACAATGATATCAAAGGTTACAGGGAGAAGGCTGGGAAATGTGGTTGAGGAGGATAAAAATAAAGGATCAGCCATAATTGAATGGTGGAGCAGACGCGATGTACTAAATGGCCTAATTTCTGCTCCTGTGTCTTATGGACGTATCACCGCCTCCTCAGGGTTCCCTTACTTAAGCTCCCTAATCAAACCCGGTTCATCACACAAAACCCAGTCCAGAATTGCCTTTTCCCTGGTGGGCTCATCCACAAGCTGCTCTAAAAAGGCATCTTGTAGGCATTCTACAAATTCCCTCTCTTAGGATTCAGCACCAACTTAATTTTCTCAATCTACCTGCATGTTGAAATTCTCCATGACCAATGTAACATTGCCTTTTCTACATGCTTTTTCTATCTCCCATTGCAATTTTTATTCCTACATCCTGACTACTGTTTGGAGGTCTGGATACAACTTCCATCAGGGTTTCTTTTTCCTTGCAGTTTCTTAGCACTTCCCACAAGGATTGCACATTTCCCAATCCTGTCCCTTCTCTCTAAGGATTTGATTTAACTTTTTACCAGCAGAGCCACCCTACCCCACCTCTCTGCCCACCTGCCTGTCCTTCCAATACAATGTGTATCCTTGGATGTTAAGCTCCCAACTGTGATCTTTTTTCAGCCACGACTCAGTGAAGTCCACAATATCATGCCTACCAATTTCTAACTGTGCTACAAGATCATCTATTTTATTCTGCATGTAAATATAACACTTCCAGTCCTGTATTCATCGTTTTTTAAAATCTTTCCCCCATGTTGCCAGATGTTAAATTCTTATCCTTTTCTAAACTTTATGTCTTTATTTTACTTTGGAGACTCTTGCAATTTCTCCTGTAATTCCCTCACTTTTCTCAACTGTTGAACCTACTCCCCTACTAATTAGTTTAAAGCCCTATTCACAGCCCTAGTTATGTGATTTGCCAGGTCCTTGGTCCCAGCATGATTCAGGTGGAACAGCTCCCACCTTCTCCAATGGTGCCAATGTCCAAATGAGTTCAAATCCACTTCTCCCACACCAATCTTTGAGTCATTCACTTAGCTCACTGTGCCTATTAACCCTTTGCAAATTTGCACATGAGAATATTACCTTTTTGGTTCTGCATTTTAATGCAGCATTAGTGGCTCAAATTCCTTCAGCAGCACCTCTTTACTTGTCCTTCCTACACTGTTGGTACCCAGCTGCTGTACAAGCTCAAGGGCCGAGGCTCCTCCAGCAGTACTGTGAGCTGCCCCTTGTTGCCCCTTTCACAGTCACACCCTGTTGTCTGAGGCCACAGACCGAATCTGAAGTGTTTAATCTAATGGGTCAAACACCTCCTGAAACACAGTAACAAGATACCTTTCCCCTTTCTGATGCACCGCATTGTTTAAAATATCATATTATTCCATGCAGTCCACACATTTCCTTCTAAATGCTATTTATCTGGTGCTATTTGTCCATGATGGTGCTGCAAGTAGACTTTTAGCTGCACCTGTGCATACACAAATTTGTGCAATAACAATTAACTCAGCGTTGACTTTTTGGCAAGATACAGCGTTCATTATACAACAAGATCACGGGATTAAGTATTTACAGTGAATAATCTCCTAGCCATGTGTCTGAGTGATCAGTAGAAGCAATGAAGTACATGTAATTCCTAATAATGCTCAACAAGAAATAACTTTTCCAGCTGCAACTCCCCTCTGCAGGGCTAATAAGTTCCTGTTTGTTTAGGCACACCCATCCAACAGAGTTACAGACCCAGTCACCAGGAAGCAGGGACTTGCTATACAATAACTACCTGCAAATATGCAACACCTCCCCAAGGGTGTTTTATAGGAATCTCACCAAACATGCCACGCTGTAAGATACTAGGGGAGGTAACCAAAAGGTTTCACAAAAAAAAAGGAGAGTTTCACAGAAAAGGAGTGTAGGGTGAAAAGATTTAAAAAGGGAATTCCAGAGGTCAGTCCATTGGAGGTTGAAGGTAAAACTGCCCATACTGGATTGATGAAAACATGGGAGATGTATACTCATGGCCACTTTATTCCAAACCTCCTTTAAAGTGAACACTGAGTGAATATCTGTGGTCTTCTGCAGCTGTGGCACATCCACTTAAACATTCAACATGTTGTGCATTCAGATATGCTCTTCTGTACGCTACTGCTGTAACTAATGTGAGGATATTTGAGTTACAGTCACCTTCCTGTCAGCTTGAACCAGTTTGGCCTTTCTTCTCTGACCGCTTTCATTTCAAGGTGTTTTTGCCCACAGAGCTGCCGCTCACTGGATATTTTTTTGCTTTTTGCACCATTCTCTGTAAACTATAGAGTCAGATGCACGGCAACTCCGGCAGGATCTGCAAGATATTACTTCCTACAAAGCAAAACCCAATAGTATGAGTTGTAGTGATGCTTCACTCCCAGACGAACTTGATGCCTTCTTTGAATGATCTGAAAGGGAGAACACAACTACAGCTGTAAATATTCCTGCTGCACCTACCTGATGACCCTGTGATCTCCGTCTCAGACACCGATGTTAGACTGTCTTTAAAGAGAGTGAACCCTCATAAGGCTGAAGGTTCTGGTGAAGTACCTGGTAAGGATCTGAAAACCTGTGCCAACCAACTAGCGGGAGTATTCAAGGACATTTTCAACCTCTCACTGCTATGGGCGTAAGTTCCCACTTGCTTCAAAAAGGCAACAATTATACCAGTGCCCAAGAAGAATAATGTGGGCTGCCTTAATGAGTATCGCTGGTAGTACTCACATCGACAGTGATGAAATGCTTTGAGAGGTTGGTTATGACTAGACTGAACTCCTGCCTCAGCAGGAACTGAACCCATTGCAAATAGGTCAATGGCAGATGCAATCTCATTGGCTCTCCACATGTCTTTAAACCACCTAGACAACACAAACACCTACATCAGGATGCTGTTCATCAACTATAGCTCAGCATTTAATACTATCATTTCCACAATCCTGATTGAGAAGTTGCAGAACCTGGGCCTCTGTACCTCCCTCTGCAATTGGATCCTTGACTTCCTAACCGGAAGACCACAGTCTGTGCGGATTGGTGATAACATATCCTCCTCGCTGTTGATCAACACCGGTGCACCTCAGGAATGTGTGCTTAGCCCACTGCTCTACTCTCTATATACACATGACCGTATGGCTAAGCATAGCTCAAATACCATCTATAAATTTGCTGACGATGCAACCATTGTTGGTAGAATCTCAGGTGGTGACGAGAGGGTGTACAGGAGTGAGATATGCCAACTAGTGGAGTGGTGCCGCAGCAACAACCTGGCATTCAACATCAGTAAGATGAAAGATCTGACTGTGGACTTCAGGAAGGGTAAGACAAAGGAGCACGTACCAATCCTCAGAGAGGGATCAGAAGTAGAAAGAGTGAGCAGCTTCAAGTTCTTCGGTGTCAAGATCTCTGAGGATCTAACCTGGTCCCAACATATTGATGTAGTTATAAAGAGGGCAAGACAGTGGCTATACTTCATTAGCAGTTTGAAGAGATTTGGCATGTCAACAAATACTCAAAAACTTCTATAGTTGTCCCATGGAGAGCATTCTAACAGGCTGCATTACTGTCTGGTATGGAAGGGCTACTGCACAGGACCGAAAGAAGCTGCAGAAGGTTGTAAATCTAGTCAACTCCATCTTGGCCACGAGCCTACAAAGTACCCAGGACTTCTTCAGGGAGTGGTGTTTCAGAAAGGCAGCGTCCATTATTAAGGACCTCTAGCACCCAGGGCATGCTCTTTTCTCACTGTTACCATCAGGTAGGAGGTACAGAAGCCTGAAGACACACACTCAGCGATTCAGGAACAGCTTCTTCCCCTCTGCCATCTGATTCCTGAACAGACGTTGAAGCTTTGGACACTACCTCACTTTTTTAAAAAATATACAGCATTCCTGTTTTTGCACATTTTTAAAGATCAATATTTGCAATTGATGTACTTGTTTATTTATTATTATGTTTTATTTTATTTATTATTATCTTTCTCTCTGCTAGATTATGTATTGCATTGAACTGTTGCTGCTAAGTTAACAAATTTCATAGCACATGCCGGTGATAATAAACCTGATTCTGATTCTGTTGTGTGTAAAAATCCCTGGAGATCAACAGTTTCTAAGGCACTGAAACCACCCCATCCGGAACCAACAACCTTTCCATAGTCAAAGTCACTTAGATCACATTTCTTCACCATTCTGATGTTTGTTCTGACCACTGAACCTTTTGTCCATGTCTACATGTTTTTATACATTGAATTGCTACCATTTGATTAACTGATTAGATATTTGCATTAACAAGCAAGTGTACAGGTATTCCTAATAAAGTGGCCACTGAGTGCAGTGACAAGTCAAAGTAAATTTATTATCAGACAATGTATATTTCACAATATACTACTTTGAAGTTCATTTTCTTGCGGGCATTTACAGCAAAATAAAGAAGTACAATAGAATTTTTTTTAAACTATACATAAACAATGACTAGCAAACAACCAATGAGCAAAATAAGAGAAAATGTGCAAATAAAAAGAATACTGAGAATATGAGTCCTAGAAAGTGAGTCGGGGGGTGGGGGAGTTGGAATCAGCTCTGAGTTGAGAAAGTAAAGTTATCCACGCTGGTTCAGGAATGTGTTGCTTGCAGGCTAATAACTGTTCCTGAACCTAGTAGTCTGCAATCCTGTACCTCCTGCTCAACGGCAGCAGTGAAAGAAAGCATGGCTTTGATGATGGGTGGAGTCCTCGATAATGGATTCTGCTTTCTTGTAAATGTGCTAAATGGTGAGAGGCTTTGCCTGTGATGGGCTATGTTGTATCCATCAGTTTCTGCAGCCTTTCCCCTTCCTAGGTATTGGTGTTTCCATACAAGGACACAGTAAGTAGTTAGGATATTCTCCGTTGTGTATCTGTAGAAGCTTGTCAGTTTCAGGTGACATGCTGAATCTATGCAAACTTCTTGGAAAGTAGAAATGCTGTCGTGCCTTCCTTATGATAGCATTCATGTGCTGGACCCAGGACAGAATCTCTGATACGATAACGCCAAGGAATTTAAAGTTACTGACCCTCTCCACCTCTGTTCCTCTAACGCAGACTGGCTCATGGACCACCAACTTCTTCCTCCTGTAGTCAATAATCAGCTCTTTGATTTTGCTGACGTTGAGTGAGAGAGGCTATTGTTATGGCACTGCTCCACCAGATACTCAATCTCCCTCCTATATGTCAACCCGTAACTGCAAACTGGTCTAGTTTCATTTCTCTTCTAAGACCCCTTTTGGATGTTAATGTTACATCAGCACTTGTGAAACACTGGTTTGTCGGAGGTGCGGAGCACAGGGACACACAGGAGGTTAAAATCCTGTCCTTTATGTGGGTAGGAATCTATGTGCGTTGTACTGGAGCAGCACAACTATCATGTGTTAAACTAACTGGTTATTTGCACTATCTGCTGACAATAAAAGTCCACGACAAGATCTTAGCATGAACCCACCTCTCAACGAAGGCAGATATCAGTGATAAAACACACAAGCACCTGGGGTGCATCGTTACAGTCTTTGGGGGAAAAAAGTCATGTTTTGGGATATCCTAGGATTTTAATATTCACCATATAAATGCCAGTCTAGAAACTTTATTGTTTAGCATAACATAAAGTATACTCAGTGACCACTTTATTAGGTAACTCTTGTACTTAAAAGCGGCCATTGAGTGTACGTTCAGATGTTGTGCCCATCCCCTTCAAGCTTCAACATGCTGTGCTTGCAGAGATATTTTTCAACACACCACTGCCTAGTTACCTGAGTTACTGTTGCCTTCCTGTCAGATTGAACCAGTCAACTCCTCCTCCTCTGACCTCCCTCATTAACAAGGTGCTTTCGCACACTGAACTGCCGCTCACTGAATGTCTTTTTTGTTTCTCGCACCATTCTCGGTAAACTTTGGAGACTGTTGTGCGTGGAAATAAATAAAGCCCAACACATCACCGGCACCAGCCCAGCCACCATCGAGGATATATGTGGAGAAAGGTGTTGGAGAAAGGCTAGCAATATCATGAAAAATTCCACTCACCCTCCTCATGGACTGTTTGTCCCACTCCCATCAGCAGAGGAGGCTACACAGCATCCATGCCAGGACTACCAGATTCAAAAACAATTGCTTCCTCCAAAATACCAGGCTGACTGTCACCTCTACCCAACCCTCATACTCTCCACCACCCCTACTTTATCATTTCCTGTCAGAGTCACCGTAGGTACAGATACTCCTGTACCTAGCATCACTTGATGTACAAACAATCAGTCTATGTATATAGGCTAATCTTAAGTACTTATACTTATTGTGTTTTTAATAGTGTCTCTATACTTTTTTAATGCTGTATCAGATCTGGAGTGATAATCATTTTGTTCTCCTTTATACTTGTGTACTGACAAATGACAACAATCAATTTTGAATTCACGCAGTTACATCGGTAGTCCAGAGATCCATATGAATTAGGATAGCAATAGATCAACAGATATTGAGGGAATTGAAGGATATGAGATTAGTGCAAAAATGGTGCTGTGGCAAAAATATCAGATGTGACCTTATTGAATGGCAGATCATGCACGGATAACCCTGTTTCTGTTTGTTATGCTTTTATACAAGTTGCGAATGTCCCGGTGGATGGTGGGGTGGAGATATGTCTCTACCAAAGGAGGTGTCAGGCGCTCCTTCCCTCCTCTGTCCTCCAGGTCACCCTTGGACAAGGTGTAGCACCTGCTTTGCCCCCCAGTCAAGGTCATGAGAAGCCATGGGAGCAGATGGTGGATGGTTGTATGAGCAGCTGGTACATATCACAAATCCTGGTTATGCAGCAACTGACACCAGGCAGACGATCTCTGAAGAGTATTGATAATGGCTGGGGTCACTCTTCTTGTAAAGACACTGCCCAGAAGAAGGCAATGGCAATTTTTTCTGTACAAGAATTTGCCAAGAACAATCATGGTCTTTGATAGAGAAAAGAACAAGAGCAACAGCGTAAAGGACATATTAAAGACAGATGGAAGACCATGATCACCCAGGTCACATGACACGGCACATAATAATGATGATGAATGTCCCAGTTTATGCTGTCCAAACCTGCTGGTATGGTTCACTACCGTTCATCCTGGTTTTGCAGAAAAAAAAGAATCAGCCTTTGCCTCCACTCCAGTGTGTCAGTTTGTTCGGATATGGCCCAAGCGTGATGAGAGAGAGAGAGAGATAGATGCTGAAGCAGGTCAATAGTTCACACACAAGTAGTATTTTAAGGGAAAAGCAAACAATCAACATTAGACCAAATAGGGTTGCTAACGAAAACTTTCAAATGGAAAAGTAGATGCTGACGCTGCAGCTGAAAGGAATATCCAAAAAGAAACGAATACTGCTAGTCCTCATTGACAGTCAACTTAACAGTCCACTATTCCCAGCTAAGGTCAAATGAAAGCAGGATGTGAAACGTTGCCGTGCTTTGCTCAAGTCTCAACTAGCGCTACAACAAAAAGAAGAGAGTTAAATACAGCCATAATGAAATAATAATTATCTGACTTGTGCATATTCATGAGCGCAATTGCTGAATCTGCTGTGTAGCTGAGTCCATGGTTGTGATATTGTGAATCCAAAGCCACAATCTATATCTCATAGAGTCATGAATTATATAGCTTGGAACATCTATACCAATGATACATCTCTAACCTCGTCCCATTTGCTGTATTGGTTCATAACACCCTAAACTTTTCCTATCCATGCACCTGTATAAATGTCTTTCAAACATTGCAATTGTACCCACATAAATCATTTCATTACACATTGCGGTTAGGTGGTACAGAATGCAGAATGCAGAAAAGGGTGCTACAAAAGGTGCAGTGCAGGAAGTGATATGGTATTAGGCCATAATGAGTTTGTTTTGGAGGTCAGTTGTCCATCTTATTGTATGAGAGGACCATTCAATAACCTTAAGTCCTACATGATCAACACTGCACCAGCAAATACACTTCAATGGAAGCACTTCATAGGCTCTGAAGCATCTTGGGACATTCTGAGCTCATGATGTAAATGCAAAGTTGAGATCAAAGGGGTCAATCCTGTCAGGACTCTAGAGAAAAGGAGAATGTTGTCCAGAAGCCCAGAAGTGAAAAAGGAGCCACAGCTGGGAGAGGACACAGAGTAAAAGCCTAGTTATCCTGAGTAGTGCTAGTGGAGCTTATGCAAGATTAAGGAAAAAAGACTGCAACCTTCAGGGCCAAACAAAACCTTTGGTCTATAGAGCGGTTACCCTTCCTATATTACTCTATGGAGCTGAATCATGGACTACCTTCAGTAGATACCTGAAAGCTCTGGAACAATATCACCAAAGATCCTTGCAAAAGATTTTGAGGATCAGCTGGAAGGGCTGATGCATTATCACAAGCATATTGGAGAAGACCAACATGAACAGCATCTCCACCAAAATAAAGCAATGCCAACTCCGATGGATAGGTCAGGTCATCCATATGCCAAACTCATTTGTCTCCCCAAACAGATCCTTTACTCCCAGTTGAAGGAAGGTCAGCGAGCCCCTGGTGGGCAAAGAAAATGCTTCAAAAATAACATCATAATCAGCCTGAAGATATTCAACATTACATCTAAAACCTGAGAAGACATTGCAGTCAATGGATATACCTGGAAGTGATCTGTTCAAGAGGGAAGAGACTGAACAAAAAGACCCAACCACTAACCACGCCCTCTACTTACTCTTACTCATACTGCACCGGAAATTGTGGATACCGGCCTTGGCCTTTACAGCCACCTGATGACCCACCAAACGACGAACCATTAGGAGAGCTTGGCTCAGGTGGTCGCACCACTCATTGTAGTACTACCCTGGGGGTTCTTCCTTTGTAATGTGACAATTCATCTAGCAACTAACACCAATGATGGGAAGTTAGCCCATACATCCACTCTGCCTTGTTGCACTTCCTCGAGTCACCACCTTGACCCCTCTGACAGTTTCAAGCCGCTCATTCGAATAAATGGAGAGGCAATGCTGGGATTAGGGTTCTGATTCAGGGTCTTGACCTGAAAAGCTGACCATCCTGTTTGCCCCTGCAGATGCTGCCTGACCCACTGAGTTCCTCCAGCATCGTGCCCTATTGCTCACTGGAGTAAATCACGGGTATCAGAATCAGATTTTTTATCACTGACATATATCATGAAAGTTATTGTTTGTGTGGCAGCAATACAGTGCCAGACATAAAAGATTGCTGAATATTTGATTAACTCAGAAATCACAAGAGCTTGCCGAGGAAGAGGTGGATAATTGGGCTAATGAGAAAAAGTGAAATGTCCAATCATTAAACAAGTTAATTTTTTTTTTTAATTAGTGAAGTGAAAGGAGCTGAAGGTTGAGCATTGCTGAGGGACACTGTATAGGGAGAGATAAAACTGAGTCACCTGTTGAAACCCACCAACCAGGACATGCTTCCTTCTCACTGCTACAATCATGTAGAAGGTGCAGGAGCCTCAGGACTCACACCACTAGGTTCAGTAATGGTTATTACCTGCAGCTATTAGGCTCCTGAACCAGAGGGGACAACTTCACTCAACTTCACTTGCCCCATTTCTGAACCGTTCCCACAACCTATGGACTCATTCTCAAGGACTCTTCATCTCAGGTTCTCAATATTTATTGCTTATTTAGCTTTCTCTTTTGTACTTGTTTCATTTGTCAGTTTGTTGTCTTTCTCTCTGCTCATAATGATCCATCTTACAATAATTATGTTCATTTTTATGTCTTGTTTGAGAAGTAACAAATAAATTTATTTGCTGAAAACATTTGTAAATATAATTGAAGAGGAGGCCTCCATTGGTTTACTCCCGAAGCCTTCCCCATGAGTGAGTCTTGTTTCAAGGCAGGGGAGGCGTGAGATCTGAGTTTTCCTTCTCCTAGATGAGCTGCCAACCATGGCTGAAGAGCCCCATCTGCCCCAATATAATTTTAAAATGTATATATTTAAAAAGTGTAACCCTAACACTACCATGTTAGGGTAACAGTTAACATACATACCTAGCAAGCTGAGTCTCAATGTGGACAAGACTAAAGAGGTGATTGTGGACTTTAGGAAGGTGCAGGTCGACCACTCTCCATTGCACATCAATGGCTCTGCTGTGGAGACAGTGAAGAGCACAAAGTTTCTTGGTGTGCATATAATGGATGATCTTACCTGGACCCAACACTACTTCACTAGTCAAGAAGGCACAGCAGCGTCTAAACTTTCTGACGAGATGGGGGCATGCAAGGCTCTCAGGCCCCACTCTAATAATTTTCTACAAGAACACCGCTGAGAGTGTCCTGTCTGGCTGCGTCATTGTGTGGCACAGAGGCCGCAAGGCATCAGACTGCTAGACCCTACAGAGGACAGTTAAAACTGCCAAGAGTATCATCAGGGTCTCCCTCCCCTCCTATCTGTGACATTTACCAGGAAGGTCCTAAAGCACTGTTGAGGTTCCCTACCACCCGTTCCACAATCGCTTTAACCCTCTATCATCAGGAAGGAGATACAGAAGCATCAGGACTAGGACTGCCAGACAGAGTAACAACTTCCTCCCTCAGGCTGTGAGACTAATAAATACCCTGCCACCACCGACGTCACATCACTATGACAGCGAGCTGTTTAATGCTCTGTACTGTTTACTCTTTACCTGTGTTGCATGCATTTCCAATCATATTTTATTAAATTACTTATGGTAATATTTTGCTGTTTGGCCTGTGTGTGATATATGTTTTGTGGGTGCACCGTGGTGCGGAGGAACCTTGTTTCATTTGATTGCATAAATGTACAGTCACAAGACAATAAACTTGAACTTGAACTGTGCATTCAAGCAAAATCAAAAATTGGTAAAATAATCAGTAGCTGCGGAGAGACAATGAGAGATATTATCATTTCACACCCATGACTTCTCAGTGGTTTTAGCAACAACTGAACATATGTTTCTGAGTGTTAGGAGAGAAATGATAGGTTAATGAAAAGAGTGTGGAAGCAAGGCATAAATGGATGATAAAAAAAAATAAGTTATGAGCCCAGGAAAGATGAAAATTGATCCTTAAAGAATCATCTTCCTAATATTGTTGATCCTAATGCTGAGGGTAAAAGTTTACCTTGTGATGTAATACTTATTTCAGACTGGAGATAGTGTCCTCAGCCCACATCAGAAATTTCTAGAATTAGTCAATTTCCTGGTGGTTTCATGAATGTGATGTTTGAAAATTTCCAGATTGTTATAACTCCTCAAAAAATTACACTGAGATATATAATCCACACTACTGCAATGAGAGAGCTGCTAATGTCTAGAGTGTTTTGATCATAGTCCAGGATTCATACTTCAAAGTGCTACAATACGTTACTATTACGACACAAGCTTTTGATTTTAGTTGCAATGTTAAACTGAAGCCTATTTAGCGAATAGCAGAGAATTTTCCAAAGTGACTTAGCCAATACTTATCCGCCAACCGACATCAAAAAGGTTTTCTTTTCTTTACATTTATTCACAATATGTGGGCGTCATTGGCAAGGACAGGAATCACAGCACATCCTTGTTTGAATGAAATGGCTTACTGGACCACTTCAGAGAGTAGTTGAGGTGTAACCACATTATTGTGGTTTTGGGTTATAGAGAAAGAAGAGTAGATTTCCTTTCCCAGGGGTCATTAGAATAGATGACAATCAAGTTAGGTCACCATTAACAGTAATAATATAAGTTTCTTTCCATTTTAGATTTGCTTAGTTATTTTTGCATTTCCATGGACTTCAACTTCAGATTATTAATTGAAGCCTGATCATAGCTTATTCAGTGATACAACACTTACTAGTATTAATGGAAACTGGCTATGTACAAGGGGCTGCAATAATAGAAGGTCAGGAAAGTCAAACTATGACTGTACAACGTTCCAGCAAGGTCACACCTGGAACACCAAGAACAGTCTGATCCCTAATTTGAGGAAAGGTGTGTTATCAGCGGCAGCAATTCAGAGAAGGATCACTAGAGACATTCACCATGGGGAACATCATGTCCACACTGACTGTGGGCACCTGACCATATTAATCCTATTTTCCAGTAGCTGCTCTTTAGTGTCCGATGCTTTGTCAGTTCAAGTACTCATCGGGCAATGTTGTGGCTCTGCTTCCACCACTCTGTCAGGCAGTGCATTCCACAGACTCCCCATCCTCCGGGTAATAGATCCTCTCTAAATCTCTTATGCCCTTACTCTAAATCTAAGTCCCCTTCTAGACTTCTCCTCCTCTGAATTGGGAAAATATGCCAGCAGTGAAACCTATCGGAACATCCAAGATGGCGGCATGTTCAGACGCAGCAACTGATTTGTCTCCAGGTGTAGTAGTATGTCCATGTCCTGCTTATCTTTGTTATGACTGGTAAACGCTGCTGTCTATTAAATACACTGAGCACAGCAATTCCACCTTGCTAGTCTTACTTTCATAAATTACCGTGTGTCATGCGTCCTACTGTGCTTTACACCCTGGTGCAGAGAAACGTTGTCTCGTCTCTATATACATTATATACATGTATATAGTGACATGACTATATCTCTCATTCTATATACCTCAATCATAGCCCTCTTCATCTCTTCTGCTTCAGACTCCCCAGTCTCTCCTCATAACTGAAATACAGAACCATACACCCTTCACAACATTCTGGTGAATCTTCTCTGCACCCTCCCCCAGTGCGATCACATCTTTCCTATACTGTGGTGACCAAAAATACAAGCAATACTCCAGCTAAGGTCCAAAAGTTTTTATTTATTTTTATTTAGAGAGCCAGCAAGGTAACAGGGCCTTCTGGCCCAACGAGCCTGCATTGCCTAATTACAGCCAACGGAGGAAACCGCAGCAACTGGAGAAAACCCATGTGGTCATGGGCTGAACATGCAAACTCCTTATAGACAGCAATGAAATTGAACCTGGATTGATGGTGCTGTAATAGCATTACAGTAATTGCTACACTACTGAGCCAGTCCCAAGTTTTAAGAAGTTGGGCCATAATCTCCCTGTTCTTCTACGTATTGCCATGATTTATGAATCATGGATTCAGATGATTTATCCCAGATGACTTTTTACCCATATTAGCTACCTGTCCTCCTACCTTCAAGGATACTTGGATTTGCAAAATGAGGTTCCTCTGTTCCTTGATACCTGCAAAGACCTTACCATTTATGATATATCTCCTATCCTCATTAGTTGTCATGTTCCTGACTGAGCAGCAACAAGCATCCATGTTTCGGCACTCCAATTCCCAAAAGTATCGTTAGCTGCCACTGTCCCTTTAAAGTTCAGGCTGCCTTTATTGCCTGCCACATTCCTTCATGGAAAGTCTGTTCTTAAAGTCCTCCTGCTGAGCATTCAGTGTTCAATTGTAAGGGTTCCTTTCTTAGTACTGCCATTTGTGATTTTGCCTTTAGCGTTCATTTGTGTGGTCTTGTTTATTTTGAGTCTGTTCTAGAACTTACTCTGCACTAGGACTCACGGCCATCCATAGTCCTCTTGTTACACTTAGTATTTTCAAAGTTCATTGCCTCACATTTATCTGTATTACTGCCAGTTCTTGATCCACTTCACTAATGTACCCATATCACCATGTAGCTTAATATTACCATCCCCACTTTCACCAACTCCACCAATGTCCTCAGACTATAATCCACACCAGAAGTACTCCACCAATCCTTGATTACCTTTTAGACTAACACCATCCCAGTTAAGATTCTGGACATTGATATCATCTAGGATGACTGTGGGCTTGGAGAGTTTGTAGAAAATCTGAATCCATTGAGCCTATACTCATTGAATAACCTATCTAACTGAAACATGTAAGATTCTTTGGGAATTTAACAGAATAAATACTAGGAGAATATTTCCTTTGGTGGGAGATTCTATGACTCAAGTTCATAATTTCAGAATAAGGGATCACTCACTTAAGACTGAGATGAGGAAGAGTTTCTTCAGTCAAAGAATTCAAACTTTTTCAGTACTTTGCCCAAGAATCTTGTGGAGGGCGATTCTTTGAATATAGTTAATTTTAAGGAAATGGAGTTGTTATGACCAAAATGCTTGAGGAAAATCTGATCAGCTGTGATCTTATTTAATAATAGCATAAGTTAGAGGGGCTGAATAGTCTACTTGTTTCTATTGATTGTGATCTTATCTGGTGAATGGCTGACCAATGGTATAATTTCAAATGTACTTCAGTGATTAACTTGCCTCATCATGTCATTATGTTGAATGGGTTTTACTGAAGTATAAGATTTTCCTTTCTGTAATAAAGTCTACCATTTATTCCTACATTTCCTAACTCGTTGCATGAAATTTAAGCTATTTGCATTTGGTTTCGATTATTGGTGGGAACTTTCGATTCCCACCAATATGCACCCAATGACTCTACAAGAATAAGATAATCAAAAGTTAAATTCAACAAAAAGGTAGAATCAGAATTGGGTTTATTATCACTGACATACTATATGTCATGTAATTTTTTGTTTTGCGGTAGTAGTACATTGCAATACATAAAAAGAATTACTATGTTCCGATAGGAAATAACTAAAAATAAATAAATAGTGAAAATAGAAAGCAAAAAAGTGAGGTAATGTTCATGAACAATTCTGAATTCTAATGGTGGAGGGGGAAAAGCTATTCCTAAAATGTTGATTGTGCACCCTCAGGCTCCTGTACATCCTTCCTGACTGTAGTATGATGTTAAAAGATACTTGGAAACACATGATAAAATGGGCCAAAGTCAGCATGATTGCTTTAAGGGGAGATGTTGTCAGACAAATCTGTTAGGATTCTTTGAGGAAGTAGCAGACAAGATGGACAAAGGGGAGTCAGTAGATGTTGATCACTTGGATTTTCAGAAGGCCTTTGACAAGGTGCCACACATGAAGCTGCAAAACAAGATTAGAGCCCATGGTATTACAGGAAAGACACTAGCATGAAGAGATTGGCTTACTAGCAGGAGGCAAAGTGTGGGAATAAAGCGGGTCTTTTCTGGTTGACTACAAGTAACTAGTGGTGTTCTGCAGGTGGCTTTACATAATAGATCAATGATTTGGATTACCTATCACTGACATACTATATATCAATATCTCAATTATTGGTGGCTTATTTGCCAAATTTACAAATGATACAAAGATAGGTAGAGGGACAGGTATTGTTGAGGAAGCAGGAAGTCGGCAGAGATTAGAAAAATGATCAAAGAAGTGGCAGATGGAATACCTTGTACAGAAATGTATGGTCATGCACTTTGGTACAATGAATAAAGGTGTAGGCTATTATCTGTATGGGGAGCAAATTCAGAGTTGCAAAGGGACTTGGAAGTCTTTGTGTAGGATTCCCTAAAAGTTAACTTGCAGGTCTGAGTCAACTGTAAACAGACAGACAGACAGACAGACATACTTTATTGATCCCGAGGGAAATATGTCTGTCTGTCTGTCTGTTTACAGTTGACTCAGACAAAGAAGGTAAAGGCAATGTTAGCATTCATTTCAAGAGGACTAGAAAATAAAAGCAAGGATGTAATGCTGAGGCTTTATAAGGCATTGCGTTTATGGTGAGCAGAGAGGATGTGCAGACATTGGAGAGGGTTCAAAGGAGGATAGTGAAAATGATTCTGGGATGGAAAGGCTTGTCATATGAGGACTGATTAATGGCTCTAGGCCTGTACTCACAGAAGAAAGAGGGTGACCTCATTGAAACCTATTGAATGTTGAAAGGCTTTGATAGACTGGATTTGGAGAGGATGTTTCCTACAGTGGGGAAGTGTAAGATCAGAGGACACTGCCTCAGAATAGAGGGCATCCTTTTCGAACAGAGATGAGGAGGCATTTCTTTAGCCAGAGAGTGGTGAATCTGTGGAATTCATTGTCACAGGCAGCTGTGGAGGCCAAGTCATTAGGCTATTTCTAAGGCAGAGGTTGATACATTCTTGATTAGTCAGGCATGGATGGATATAGAGAGAAGGCAGGAGATTGGGGCTGAGAGGGAAAATGGATCAGCCTGAATGAAATGGAGTAGTAGACTCAATGAGCCAAATGACCTAACTCTGCTCCTATATCTTATGGTCTTATAGTCTTCCTCAGGTTAGGAAACTGGGCAACAAGACAGACATGGTAAACTTTGACAGGGTGCTGAGATAACAAATATATTTTATTTGTTGCATATAATTATGGTGAGTGTGTTTCATGGAAAACAAATCTCTCATAGCACAAACTTGTTACACACCATGGGTCCATGCTACCTAACTTTATGACCCTTTCACTCTCAGAACCTCAGGGAAGTGGTCAGAGCAAGAAGGGTTTGGGAAGCCTTATCTAAGCAAGTGCATGTCTTGTTCATGGTGGCTAAGGGATCCATTAGAACCTGCAGATGGATAGATATCAAAGTTCAAGGTAAAGCTCAAAATAGATTTATTATCAAGATATGTAAACATCACCATATGCCCAGTTTGCATACCTAAGCAGGGATATATATCCTTGGTGCAACATTTCCACCCCCTCCTCCCCAATCAGGAGACATAACTGTCTGGAGACTGACCATCAGGACTGGGTGAATCTTCATTATTAGATTGGAAGTCATTCAATGCAAATTCATTCATAGCATAAGTGCACTGAGAGATTTAAATGATTTGAAAATCCAATTCTGATTTTGTAATTACACAACAGCTTAGTGCACACCATCCATTTTGAGAGGATCACAAGCAATGATCTCAAAGGGAAAGTATAAAAAAATTCTACCCAGGTTCAACCGAGATTCATTTCCTTGTGGGCATTCACAGTCGAACAAAGAAATATAATTGAATCAATGAAAAACTATACACAAAGACTGACAAATAACTAATGTGCAAACTTGTCAAACTGTGCAAATACAAAACTCACAAATAATAATAAATAGTAAATAAGTGATACTGAGAACATGTGTTGTAGAGTCCCTGAAAGTGAGTCCATAGGTTGTGTTTTCGATTCAGTGTTGATGTGAGTGAAGTTATCCATGCCGGTTCAGTAGCCTTACAGTTGAAGGGTAATAACCGTTCTTGAATCCAGCGGTGTTGGAGCTAAGGCTTCTGTACCTCCTTCCTGATGGCAGCCGGGAGAAGAGTGCATGGCCTGGATGGTGGATATCGTTGATGATGGATGCTGCTTTCGGGTGGCAGCACTCATTGCAAATGTGCCCAATGGTGGGAAGAACTTCTCTTGTGATGAACAGCTGTCAATCACAGGAATGGCTTCTACTCTTGAGATCATTTTCTGTGGAAGAACTGTGTTTACTTCAAGGCATAAATAATAGAAACTGGAAGCATTTGACTCCTTGCCAGTGCTTCTGCACTCAGTAAGCTCATGACTTCTCTTCCATCTCAGAGACATTACTCGCCCCATTTCCCTTAAGCATACCAGACTAGTTGAACACAAGAATCAACTTGAATGTAGGAAGCATTCAAGATCCACAATTGTTTAATGACATTTCCAGAACACAAGTGTGAAGGAGAACAAATTAATTGTTACTCCGGATCCGAAGCAGCACAAAAAGAAGCAAAATAATGATTTGAAAAAACACAATAAATATAAATGCATAAGATTGATTGGATGTCAATAAAGCAATGCTGGGCACAGGAGTGTCTGTACATAAGGCGGTTGATAGGTAAGGGTAAAGTAGGAGTGGGTTAGTGGCTGGAGGTGTTGATCAGTCTTACTGTCTGGGAAAAGTAACTGATTTTGAGTCTGGAGGTCCTAGTGTGGATGCTCTGTAGCCTCCTCCCTGACGGGAGTCGGACATCTTGAATGTAGTAATATCTCCCAAGTACCTTCATCACCTACAATCTGGACCAACCACATTGCAGATGTAAGACCAAGCAATCAATGTTGTTTTGAAAGTGTCGTGTATTGTAGTCATGGCGCACTGCAGAACAGAAAAAGGCCCTTCAGCCCAGCTAGTCTGTGCTGACCAGTTTAGAATTTAAAGAAACCTTGCTGGTGGGAAAAGAATGTGAAACTGACGCAGAGGTCAGAAATGAAAGAATTCAAAGCTTTAGGAATTTACAGATAAGGGTTCGGCAGTCGGAACTGCAGCTTGCAATCCTACTGTACCTCGCCCGTCCCCCATGCCTCTAATGAACGATATTTATCCCTTTTGCTTCTTATTTGGTTTCTGTCAGTGTGTTTGGAAGAACATAGTCGCTGGAGTTACAGTTTCCAGATTACAAATGGCAACAATAGAAGTCAATAGAAGTTCCTGCGCATGCGCTTCTCAGCGCAAACAGACCAAACAAAATAGATCAATAAAATTGAGATTTCTCTTCTCCGTCGGTCTAAGTGTCCTGGGCTATTTAGAGCCACCCTCTTATCTCAGAATGCAGTCGTTGTTCAATGAAAGGAAATAGTTTCGGTGACAAAATAATGGGACACGATGCAGGGCTTTTAACGAGGAGTTCATGTTCAGGATACCTCTAGGATTCGAGATAACGGGCGGGAGCGGGAGCGGGGGCGGGGGTCGGGGCGGTTGATGATCAGACAGACACCAACCAAACTGGCGGCTTAAGCTACGACAAGAAGAGAACCTTGACTCCATTCAACAGGACATTAGTGTTTAATAGATGAGAAATTCAGGTTGACTTCGGCGAAGTTAATTGAGTTTAGCCCCTCGGTAGTTAATACTTCCAGCGCTGTGATCACACAATTGTTGTCAATAAAATATTTTCCCCAGAAAGGAGGTACGGAGATGATAAAAGCCCTCCCCTCTTTGTCAATTAATTATTTATAGCTTCAAGCAGGATGGCAGTGGATTGTACCCTTGGAGAGAAAACCGGAATCATAATTCTTTGCCAACGCTATAATTGAATGATACTTTATTCGATAATTATTAAATATAACCAAAATTAATTTATTTCGTTCGGATGTTTTAGAAGTAAGATCGTAGGAGATATGTCTTTTTCCGATCTTTGACTCAATAGACCTTATTTATAATATTGGTTGCAATGTTAAATTTGGAATTTTGCTTTATTTATTTACGAGGAGTAAATGCAGGATATTCAGACATTTAAAAGTACAATGAAATGTAATTTAAAATTACTGGGAAGAAAATACTGAATTCCCTAGCTCCATTAACCTGAGTTATAAACGCACCTTACAGTTAACTCCCCGGTCTAGTGCCTCGATTCTTTTGACTTCGTTCAAGAGATGCGAAAAAAAACTCATCTATTGTCCCTCTACAAATGGTCTGAATCCCCACATTCTCATGGACTTGTTAGAATTAAGAAGCTATTTATAAAACGGCGTCACCACCCCCGCCTGAAACAAACTAAATGTAAACGTTACCATAGACGGCCGTGGAGGCCAGGTCATTGGGTATATTTAAAGGGGAGAGTGATAGGGTCTTGATTTGTCAGGGTGTCAAAAAATACGGAAGAAGGCAGAAGAATGGGTTTGAGACGGATAAGAATGCAGCCAGGATAGAATGGCGGAACCGACTCGATGGGCTGAATGGCCTAATTCTTCTCCTATGCCTTTTTGACCTTTTGGAAACAAAATTAAACCAGTGGAACAAAAAACACGTGTACAGTAATTAACAAGGGACAATGGTTATTGAGACTGCATTTATATATCTACGCATACATAAAATAAATCCTTTCATATCAAGTTACAATTTGCTGAGTATCCATCGTGTTTATTTTCCTATATCCTGATCTGTACTTTCATTAAATCTTCATCTCCCGTTTCGATCTTGGAATTCGCGGGGACATTTTTGTTCGGCCTTAAAGAACAACATTTTTAAAAATCATTTAAAGAGTCTGATTTCCGAATGGTTTGCAAAGGTGATTTAAATTTAATGCAAAACTCAAGAAGCTGTTGGGAATCAGCGGGTCAGGCAGCACTCTAGCAAGTTTCTACAGATGTACCTTGGAGAGCATTCGTAATGGCATCTCCGTCTGACACGAAGGGGCCACTGCACGGGATCGGGAGAACAAGATGCAGAACGTTGTCATCTCAGCAAGCTCCATCGTGGGCCCCAGCGTCCCCCAGCACCGGGGACATCTTCAAAAGGCAATGCCTCGCAACTCTTCACAGTACAGGCGAGCTGGGTTCAATTCCCGCGCTGCCCGCAAGGAATTTGTACTTTTTCCCTGTCACCGCCTGGGTTTCTTCCGGGTGCTCCGTTTGCTCCCACAGTCCAAAAACATGCCGGCTGGTAGGTTAATTGGTCATTGTAAATTGCCCAGTAATTATGCCAGGATTAAATCTGGGGGTTCTAGGGCGGTGAGGCCCGAAGGGCCTCTTCCACGTTGTATGCATGTAAATAAATAAATAAGGTGTATCCGTCATTTCGGACCCTCGCCTCGTCACCCAGGACATGCCCTCCTCTCGTCACTACCATCAAGGAGGAGGTACGGAAGCCTCAATACCTACATTTGAGGGTTTAGCAACAGTTTTTCTCCTTCCGCCATCAGATTTCTGAACTGACAATGAATCCATGACACTACCTCACTACTTTTGGGTCCCTTTTCGTTATACTTATTTTTTTTTGTATATATTAGTTATTGTAATTTATATTTTTTTATATATTGCTGCTACAATACAACAAAATTTCACGACACAAGCCAGTGACATTAAACCTGATTCTGAGTGGACTCTTCGAGTCGACATCATTCACCGGGACCGGAAAGAGAGGAGGTAGCCCCCCTCTCACCTGGATCCACCTATTATCTGCCAGCTCTTCTGCTCACCCTCCCCCCGCATGTTTTAAGACAAGCAGTCTTCCCCCTTTCTTTCCAGTCCAGAAGAAGGGCCTCGACCCGAAACGTCCAGTCTATTTCTCTCCATGGACGCTGCCTGACCTGTTGAGATCCTCCAGCACTTTTTTTTTGCATCACTCTAGATTTTCAGCGTCAGTAGCCTCGCCTGTGCCTTGAATTTAAAGGGCATGGGATAGCATCCCGAAGTTATCTAAAAATAGGTGACCCGGGAACCTTCCAGAATATTTTCCTTTTCAAGGCAAACTCCTAAGCAATTTAGGAGCGAATTCAACCTCCCATGCAAGCTAACATGTTTACCTTTGTGCATTTTACTTTTCGGTATAACTGATGTCACCACTGTTTACGCTACCTTGTATTTCATGTTCGTAAAAATATTTACCATTTTTTACCGGCTCTATCTTGCCCTCCCAAATTCCACACAAAAATGCCTAAATTTGTCTCGAGCCTCCATCTCCTGGGAGTAATCCAGGCAGGAAACAATGAGCTCTTGGAGTCGGAGGTTTAATTGCTCCTATATATGGAGTTCAAAACTGAATAAATGCTTAATCAATCACGCATTACTCCGCACACAGGCCTGAGAACCAAACTTTTTCAAAGCTTCTAATAATCCTCCTTCCGCGCACCCCCGCCAAGAAATGACACTCTAAAACAAAAATCTTAATATTTAACCGGCGGTTTTGACATTACGAAGTCTTTTCTTTCTAAAATATACAGAAATGTCTCTGAAGGTCAGAGAGTGGCTGTTCCTTTGCTCGGGGTGTCCACCAATCAATAACCATTACTTGGAAGGGCTTACCGTGCCTGTAAGTGACACTTTTTTTTGTCTTCAAATATACGGATCTCCACACAGCGACAATTTTTTTGCCCCTTGCCGGAATATTCCCGGTCCCGCACCCCATCCCTGCAGGACTCTTCATATGCGTGTTTCGGGGAAGATTTTTATTCGCTCTTAAGGTATATTTGTAGCTACAACACTGTTGTAAAGTTCCAATAATGTATAATAAACACACAATAGCACCAGAGGGAAGAGGCTCGCATTAACTTTGTAAAACTCTCCTGCCCAGGCGCGCGATTTTAAAAAAACCTTTTCAACCGCTCTGTGTTTATATATTTACGGTAAATGGGGATTACTTAAAACTCCCAGCATGATATCTGCACTCAACAATCTGGGGCAGTGTGGGATCCTTACAACACTTTAATGTGTCTCCAAATTCCCACTGTTGTTCTAGAGTGACATTACAGTGCTGTATTTCAAAATGAACACATCCCAAAACTACACATTCCAAACCCTTTTGGAAAATCCCCCTTTACAAATACGGATCAGTTCTGTGGGAATAATACTTGGTGAAGGCGAATCTCTGAGGTTCACTGCACAATGCGAAAGAAAACACCGGGTCTTTGCTTCACTATTACTTTCCCAGCGGGTATAACGTGCGAGAAGGAGGGATGTTTACAAGGTGCAGAGAGGAGCAATTCCCCTTGCCAGCAAACAACAAGTTAAACTCCACTCCGCCTGAAGTGATCACAATCGGTTTAATCGTTCCACCATTTAAACATCCCTCGCGCTCTTTAAACTTCCTCGCTCGATGTATATACAAGCGGCTCAATCACCAAACACATCAAAGTTAACTTTTAAAACAAGAGGGCCACGGCGCGGTCTGATTGGCGCCGGGTTTCCAATGGAGACCATGACGCAGGCGGGGTTGGATAGTCTCCCAGCTGAACTAGATTGTTACATTAAATTCCGGCCAGCTTCCTCGTTGATGATCAAATTGGAGAGGAGTTTCGCCGGGCTAGGAACTGACCGCCCGCCTGTCGTTTGACCAATTCTGCTCCTAATTGATAACAAGCACGTGAACAGCATTGATGGGAAGAAAGGGGTGGGATTAAAGGGACACTGTTTTACCTTATTCACCTTCACAGCGCACCTCCATGCACTTGGAACACCTTTAGGGTTTATTTTTTTGTAGTCTATTGTGGTGTATGGTTTATCTGTTTAACCAAGCATAATCCAACCATTCTCTCTCCTCACGGCTCGCCGCTCTGCTGTCTATTACTTTGAAACCAGATCTGACCTCGACCACCACAGACCCCAGTTGATATTCTTTGCTTTGGGGGAAATCATCGCTTATCGCTCCTGGAGACCACGACGGAGAACGGGCAACCTCCAGAGGAAAGTTTAAGTATGAGTACGAAAGGCGATGACCACAACAACAACAACAACAATAACGAGGAAGAGGTAAGGAGGGAGTGGGATGGGGAGAGGGGCGCGAACCCGTGTGTGTGTGTGCGCGCACTTTGACTGCATCTCTCCGCTTTCACCCCCGATCTTTTGAAGAGTTCACGCAGTTTCTTTTCGTCTCTCCAGTCTGCTGGAATTCGTAGTCGAGCTTGTAGGGGGAGGGGTTCTTACTTAAAACCAATGTAGTTGTAATGTACAAGTTTCGGTCTTGTAAATCCTGTGAAATATCCCTTACTCATGTTGAGTGAAGTAACGGGGAGCTGTCTCTCAATTCGCACACCCACACGAATTAAAATGTTGTAACATCGTTGTGTATGGGTGAGAGAAAGGCCCCTTAAGGGGGGGGGGGTAAAGTAGTTAGGCTGTATTAGAAACTAATTGATAATATGGTAAGGTGGTGCGATGCTGGTAACTCAGGGTACGTGGGCGATATTGTCTACACTTCCCGCGATCTAAAATGCTTCAAGCTAGCTAGTCCAGCAGGCAGACGAGTTGTTTGTCCAATATTGGCTACTTTTGTGTTTTTTTTTCATGAACGCCAACAGCTCGTTGGAAATGCGGCGGGAGCTAATCTCCCGACTTGCACTGAGAATGCCTGTTTACTTCTCCAGAGGTGACGGCAGTATGTTTTTTTTTAAAAAAGCAAAACACATTATACTGCCGTCCAGATGTGAGTGAGGCTGAGGTTTTGGTATCTCAGACACGCTATAGTTCGGGCTTGAGTCCTGTTTCTGCCGCCGTTTGGAGTCCCTCTCCTTGTATAGGAAGTGATGCGCAATTTGATCGGCAAACGTGCCAAGTTGCGTAACCTGGGCCACGGGGTCTCGTTCCCCTTTCAGCTGGGATTGAATTTATTACTTCAATTCTGCTGGTAGGCTGAGTGCATACGTAACTATTTTATCGCTAGTTAAAATGTATCTAAGCGCCAGGATCGCGCTTTCCCGTCTACAAGAACAACGAACGGGTATTTGTTATGTTCCGCCTTGTCTCCCAGATATGCGAGAACCGCTAATTCCCTTCCTTGTGTGCACGTGGGGAGGGTCAGTTCCAATTTCGCATCTTCTCTCCCCCCCCCCCCCAACTTTTGCATGAATCTTGTATCAATAGACCACTCGGCCCATAAGACTCATTCAATCACTGCTTGGTTTTACGTTGTTTTGCAGTTTAATTCAATTCTGCCCCCGGTTGTCCGCTTAAGCTGGTTAACTTGTGCAGTTTCTCGGAAGTAGAAATATTCCCTTTATTGACACCATATTACCGACATTGTTAATGCCGTCATACGGCAAGCCATTCCATTGGCGATGCTCGTCGTTTCCACTTGAAATTGATAAGACGGGGGTTGTATTTGGATTCGGGCCGCTCTGGGTGGATCGGGACATTGAAGAGAATGTTGGTAACGTTTTTACTTCGGCTGGTCATTTCCGTGGATGCTGCCCGAGCTGCTCAATTCCTCCAGCGTTTTGTGTGTGTGTAACTTTTTAATTGCTTTCGCTTCAATTCCGTGGGGGAGGGGTTGTAGGTTGACAGTGAATTGTCGTCCAGCCGGAGGATACCGTTTAATAGTAAAGGCGACAAGCAAATGCTCAAATCTAAACTCTTTTATTGCAAAATAAAATGCCGCTGTCGGACCCGGAGTCCCCATTCTCGAACATATTCCACCTGAAGGGAGTTAACTGACGCACTTCGCCGCCGAGTGCATTCTTTTTGTGTTCATGACACCCCCCCCCCCCCCCCGTAATGTTCCTGACCTTGCTTGCTGACTGAGTTAAATCGGGAGTTGCAGGTTTTGAGAGCAGCGGAATCCAGTGCAATTCATGAGAATACTCTACAATTGCTTGTAGACAAACGTGCCTGATTCCCAGGCAGGTAGTGAGGGCGAAAGCTGTTCGTTGTAACTTGTGCCTCTTAAAGATGTGATGTAAGCTCCTGCATCGAAACTGCAGCTGCGTTTAAGGCTAATGTTGGGGCCAGAATAAAATGCCGATGGAATTGCACTCGCAAACTTGCCAGACGAGTTAATTCCTCCGGGTGCCGCTTTCGATGACAGTCTTCGCAGATGGATCAAAACACGCACAGAAAATGTTTCCCGCCCTAACCTTTACTGTAAGTCTCAAAGTCGTGACACTACGATATCTCAGGAGCGTTACCCTTTTTGGCTCAAGTTATTCACCACCCACCCAAAACATCGTCTTATTGTGCCGACTTGTGTCCAGCCCTGGGTGGCTTAATTCTACGTGTCAAGAGACGGGGTCAGTCTGTGTTGGAGAGGAGATGGGATCCTGTTTCCCAACAACGCAGCGTCGCTCATTGGGTGGGATGTGCGCGCACTCGCGGAACATGTTTCAGCGTCGATGGGGAGCGCGCAGTTCGGATATTGTTGCTGGCCTGAGGAATTTCAGGAATCTGGTTACGTTTTTAGGGGCGCTGTAGGTCTCTGAATCCCGTTTGCCTTGAATACAGGAAACAATCACGTGTCTTTTACAACACGTGTAACTCTTTTAAGCTGCCAGTTACAAGGAGACCACCCTCTTTCTTGAAGGAAAGGTTCGAATTTCCAACAAGTGGTCTACGGGGTAGATTCTGCTTCATTAACCCAATCTCTTCTGCCCTTTTCGAAAGGGTGGTTTTTCCCTGGGAAATTCCAGCAGGAAATTTTGGGATTACATGAGTCATGTCTATCTGAACCAGTGGGTACAATTCCGTGTGTGTGGTAAAGGAGGCCTTTCAACCCATCGAGCTCTAAGCAATCCCATTCCCCACTTGCTGCCCTGCAGCCCAGAATCTCTCAGGCCACTCGCAGCTAGTTCTTCACTCTCCAATCTATCTACACCAGGAATTTACAGTAGCCAATTAACATAACATCTGTTGTGGGATGTGGGAAGAAACCAGATCTGGGGAACAAGCACATACTGTACAGGCAACACAATAGCTAAGGTTGTGATTGATGGGGGATATTGCAACTGAAGTGATAGTTTTGTACCATTATGCACCCAGAAATCACAGTACGGATTAGTGTGCAGGACCAAGAGCCAACTAGACTAAGTTGTGTGTCAATCCTGTCTCCTTCCTCCTGTTTCACTACCCATCATTGTACATGTTATAGTCAACCAGTGCAAACAGGCCCTTCAGCCCACTATATCTCTGCTAGTATTTGTACTTGTCTGGCAGAGCATGCACAAAATGCTGGAGGAACTCTGCAAGTCGGGCAGCATCTGTGGAGAGGAAAGGCGATGAGCCTTTTGTATTGCTCAAGACTTGCATGATCTGTTGTGATCACAAATTGTCCGAGCCACAAAGCTGAATTGGGTTCATGGGCTTCTCTGCTTTGGTTCATGTATTTCTCCAGATCCTCAAGTGAGTAGTGCATTCCAGATTCCAAGCACCCTTTAAGGTGGGAAAGATGTTCCTTGAGTTCCTCTGAAAAATTTTTTTTCCATAATGGAGAAAGATTTTTGCTGTCTGCCTCCTCTATCACTTAATTTTTATACCTCAGATCACTGCCCCCTCCTGCTCCAGGGAAAAGGCCCAGCCAGTCTCATATTTTCTTAGATCTGAATTACTGTTAATAGCTGGATATCTGCTGAGCCCTAGTAGGTAGGTATGTCGCATCCTGAATTATTTCCAGGTAGCGGACAATTTCCTTCCACGCCGCTCTGACGTATTGAGAAATCGCATACTAGGCAAGTTACAGCGGTGGTTTGCCATTGCCTTCTGCCGGGTGAGTTTTAAGAGATCACCAGCTGAGCCTAATGTGTAGTTAAACTTGTGCTGACTACTGCACTCGAATCCTAAGATCTGGAGACCCATAGAGCAGATGCAGGCATCTGCTGGTGGAACTTGGCTGGGTCCGACAGCAGCTGTGATGGTCAACATTTTCGGGTTGTGATGTCGGCTGTCCGTTTCCCACCATGGGTGTAGCTGGTCAAAGGAGAAAATCTGCAGGTGCTGAACTTCATAGCTACACACACAAAAAAAATGCTGGAAGAACTCGGAAGAATGCTGGAAGAACGTGCCAGGCAGCATGTATGGAAATGAGTAAAGAGTTGACGTTTCGGGCTTGACCCTGAGTTTGTCTGGCTGGATTTTTTTTTGGCTCCAATGCCAATATCCAGCTGAAGACTTGTGCAATACAACAAAATTATGCAACTCTAACTGTTGAAAAATGAATGAAAACTTTGACTTCTCAAAGCTCATTAAAGATTCCTGTAGGCTTAACCTTTCCAATGTTACTGGTCCCTTTGACAAGCACTACAAACACTACACGGGTGGTACAGTGTGAGCTTAAGTGTTCCACAAGGTTTCATTTGGTGCTCACTCAACCCTACCCCCCCCCCCCCCACTGTTCATATTGGATATCCCCTAAATTCTCACCCCAACACAACCCATTAATTCTATATTTAAAGCTCCCTAGTCACAGAAATGTAAAGTGCCAGTGGTCTGGATGCCAGTTCTCTTCCAGAAGTACAAACGTATCCATGTAATTTGTGGTGGTGGAAGTGTTGGCAGATGTGCAGCACGTGCATTTACACCCAGCCCGATTCTGGCCATTGTTGTAATTAAAAAATTTAAGCAGAGTTTGTAAATCCAGTTCTGGGTGCAATGTATTTATAGATGTTTCCATACAACAGCTTCCCCTGTGTGGAGTAGTGTACTATTTGTTAATTGAACTTAAAAGCCTGAGTATTTCTTTTCAAAGTACATATGTCATGTACTACATTGAGATTCATATTTTTGCTGGTGTTCACTGTAGAACAAAAACATAATGAAAACTACACAATAATCAATGTGCAAAAGAAGAAAAAACAGTGCAAATGCAAAATAATAAATACTGAGAACAAGTTGAAGTTCCTTGAAAATGAGTGCATAGATTGTGGAATCGGATCAGAATTGAGGTGTGAAGTTTACACCGGTTGAGGAGGCCGATGATTGCAGGTTAATAACCATTCCTGAACCTGGTGTGTGTCCTTAAGGCTCCTGTACCTTTCTGTTGGCAGCAGTGAGGAGAGACCATGGCCTGGATGGTAGAGGTCCTTGATGGACACTGCTTTCTTGTACCAGCACTCCTTGTGAATGTGCTGTATGGTGGTGAGGGCTTTGCCTGTGATGGACTGGGCTTACATACTCTAAAGAATTGAGTTGTCGCAAGAATTAGTGATGACCAAAGTCGACAATCTTAAGACCAGCAGTTGCACTAACTGGCAGATCATGCATTGAGCTTGGCACTGTTTTGCCAAAGTTTTGCGTGTGCTTTGAGGAATCTATACATGGAGTTTAGCTGTTGAGTAGGCACTGCTGGATTGCTGCATTTTCAAACGTGCTTGTGTATATCTACAGCATAATTGAGGTGATTTCAGTCACAACTAGACGAGTAAAACAGGATGGAAAAACCCTTTGCCTGTGTGATCCATGCTGATAAAGATCTCCATCTAAGCTGGTTCCATTTCACTCAACCTAGCCATGTATCCATCCAAGTACTCTTTTGAATGTTGTACCTGCCACAACCACTTCCCCCTAGGGGTTGTCCCACATGCACACCACCCTCTGAAGAAATTGCCTCTTGGGTCCCTTTCTCCTCTCTCTTTAAACATATCCCCTTTATTTTTGGTCTCCTTTCCCTGAAGGGGTTGGGGGTGAATGGGTGGAGAGGACAGTGAATGCACACAATCTAAGACCTTCATGACTTTATTCATCTTTCATGTCACATCCTCAGACTTTGCTCCAAGGAATAAATTCCTAGCTTGCCCAACCTCTCCCTTAACTCAAACCCTTGTTCTGGCAACATTCTTGTAAATCTTCACACACTTTCCAGCCTAATGATATCTTTCCTATAAACGTTAATCAAATCTGTGTGCAATACCACAAATGTGGCCTCACTAATATGTTGTACTCTCTGCAATATAAATGTCCTAGCTCAATACTGAATGCCCTGACAGAAGGCCAGTGTCCCTTCATCACTGTCTACTTGTGAGTGATAACCTGACAACACTGTCCAGTATAATTTTTTTTCTATTATTGGACATTCCAATTGTGGAATTGAGCAATGTTGGTTATGGCTATTATTTTGGCCAAGCCTTAATGTTTCACAATAATGCAACTGAGTTCAACTTGTTGCATAGTTTCAGGATAATCTTGTTTAAAACCTTGTTTAAATATGATCTGGTGCCTAATAAATATTGCAATATATCAATTAAAGGGGCAGTAACATTCTGAATTGAGTTAACAATAGAATCTTTAGGAAGGAAGCAGTATGGTGTATTTCACGTTGTATGAAACTATTGAGAAGTGTCAATGCACTTGGTACAAATGATCTGCTTGAAAGTGATTAGCAGGCTGATGGGGACCCCAAGTCAGTCCCTTGGTGCTTAAATCAGCAGCTAGGAGGATAGCTGGATGTAATGGATTTAAATCTGGTTTGTTTGCACAAAGGTTTAGTTTTAAGAAGGACCAATCCTGAGGGTTTTGCTCATGTGACAAGTCTGAAATTCTCTTTTCCTCTCTGATAGCTGCATTAATTTTGGATGCCAGCTGTTGTATTTAGGTGCCTATTGCACAAAATGATTTCCTTTGAAGTCTCAGTCTTTTAAAAACTATATCTGACAAGTTTTCTCCAAACGCTGTTTACTAAATGTTGACGCAGACCTCAGTGCCTTTTTAGAAGCATTCACTTGATATCCTTCATTTGAAGGATGCATGAAACTCCTAATATTGCATCTTCTGTTACACTTGAGCTCTACACGGTCCTAATTACTTGTTTATAATTGGGCAATGTGAACAAAGCCATCTTTTATTGCACTGAGAAAGTCGGTGATGAGCTGCAGCATGGGGAGGGGGCTGGAATTTGTCTTGGTGTCAATGATGAAATGGATATATTTCAAAATTTGATAGAGTAGGAGTTGGAGGACAGTAATAGTGATATTCTAAGTACCTGCTGTGCCAACTCAGTGTAGTGTACATACTACAACCCCTTGGGTGCAGGAAATCACTTTCAGGATGGATGGTGTCTAGCTTGAGGTATTGGAGCTGCCCTGCAGGCAAACAGCATTCTGTCTTCTGTAAGAAGTAAAAAGACTCTGGGGTGTTAAATGGTGAGGCTTCTGACTTGTACTCACAGATTGTGGCTGGTCCACTGATTCATGGAAGGTCATTGAATCAGATGAGGTTGGTTAGGCCTGTGTTTAGCAACTCCCCAAGAAATGACCAGCTCTAACCATCTTCCTCCGGGAGACACGAGTGAGTGTTCTTCTGAAGGAACTTGGCAGGTCAGTCAGCATCTGTGGAGTCACTATTTCAGGTCAAAACCCTTCATCTGGATGCCTATCAAAGTTCTACTAGTCTCTGTCATTCTCAGCCAAACACTGCTGTCATGCCAAAGGAAGTTCTCGAATTGAGCTATTTGGTCTGTTTTGACCAACCACCTAAGGGGGAAGCTGAGTAATCCTAGTGAAACCAAAGTGGCATTGGAGTTGGGTATTTAGTAACATGACAGCGCTGTCAGTGACTCCACTTAGCTGATTAGACTGTAGTAGTTGCTCAGTTTGGGATCTGTTCTGCATTTCTGAGTAAAACACAAAACTACAAGATCAGCTTGGCTAGAGATGTGGGTAGTTTTGAAAACGCAGGTCGTCAGCTATACCGTGAAGATCTTGAAAACAAGATTCTATCTAGATGTTGGAAGTCCTGAGCAATGTGCACAATGCTGGAGGAATTTGGCATGTCTGGCAACGTGTATGGAGAAGAATAAGCAGTTGACATTTTGGGCTGAGTCCAATGAAGATGTTGGTCACTTATATAGTCCTTGTTCCACCCTCTGCTTTTAGCCACTTTTTTAATGGAGGAAGACTAGCTTCTACGAGGTCATGTTGTGAAGCAGTTGAATTAGTTGACCTACTTGCTGCTTCTACCTGAAGATGGTTGCAAATGTTTTAGCCTGCACACTTATTAATATGGAGTCTCATTCCAATGTGAAGTTGTATTTACAGCATACCCGCTCCTGGTAAGCTCAAAGCCCTCCTGTCTTCCAAACTTTAAGGCTTCTTGCTGCCTTGAATTTTGCACAGCCTATGTCCTTGTCTGTTCAGCTCTGAGTTTTGGACTTCATCCTCCTGTTTTTTTTAAAGCCTAATTCATTCGTTTATCAATTGAGCTTTTGGTTGCTTGGCTGAGTGTATTCAGTGACTCAATCTGTTTTGGAAATAAATTATGCTACATGTAAACGTTCTTGTTTTAAATCTGAAGATGTTATAATTGTCTTGGAGAAAGTTCAAAGGAACCTTGGTCAATTTTCACCAGTATTCAATTGATGGTTTTGCTAGTTCTGCATAGAAGCTATTGGTTTCTGTTTTAATAGTTGCGCTTGGTCTTGTGCTCTTGCACAGTTGAAGGGAGCTGAGGGTTACATTGGAAAGATGAGTTGTTACTATAGAATAGATTTAATGCCAAACATGAGAAAATATACGGATGCTGGAGATCCACGCGACACAAAATGCTGGAGAAACTCCGCAGACCAGGTAACATCTATGGGAAAGAGTAAATAGTTGACAGTTCAGGCTGAGACCCTTCATCGGGACTGCTTTATATTGATGTGCTTTTCATCGGGCTGCTCTTTGCAGAGAATGATCTGTGCTTTTGCTGAATGCTGGAGTAGATAACTGATGTTGGGCATCTAGTAGCTGAGGGACAGAACAATGCAAAATGACGAATGGCCATACTGGTGTGGAATTGCTGGAATGTCAGTGTCCCTGCTCTAAAGGTTTTCGTTGCCCAGGTGCATTAGTCAAGACTAAATCATGTCTAGTGGAATGAAGCTTGCATTTTAGATCTAGAATTTAATGCCAGTACTACCAAAACTGGTAATGTTTTTGGATAGTTAAATCTTATCAAGCAAACCTCCTCTAATAAATGGCCTTGTATGGCTATATCCAGTGTGCATGCTCACTTGGCTATAATCAAGCTGCCCACTTACCAAGCAGGATAAGACTGCTACACATGATTCACAGGAGGTTTAAGCTAGGCTGCCAAACTGCTATTTTTGGATCAAAACTTCCATAAATTGACTTGCAAGTGTTAGCAGCTTTTTGAAATGCTGTGTCTGAGCCTTCCACACTTGTTTTTCCCCCACTGGAGATCTTTTTAGAGTTATTTAATGCTTTCACGAATGATGGAGTGGCTTGGTTTCTGTGTGGTGTTAAAATGAGAAACATTTTTGTTTAACTTTCCCTGAAGGAATGAGTGTTGACATCATTAGGATGTGAGAAAAGCTGCAACTAGCTTTAACCACAACAGGAGGTAGATTCTCCAGGGTTTGATCACTCTCGGTAATGGTGGCCACAGAACGAGGCACTGGCTACGTTTGGCATGGTGGAGCCCATGGAATCCCACCCTTCAGGAAAGGGATTTTGCCATGTGTAACTCCTGACCTAATGTGATTGCCTTGTATCACAGCCCTCTGGTTCTGCTGAGCTGTTACTGGGGCAACATCCTATTGCTGAAGGAAACCATGGTGTCCTGAGAACAGAAGTGACTTGATTTTAACATGACTTTCTGATATTTAGTATCTTTCTACGTTTCATATAAATTTGCATCCAATTACTCTTCTAACACTACATGTCTGTTTTGTCAAGTCAAGCTCAAGTTTGTCATTTCGGCCATAAACTGTTGGTACAGTACACAGTTAAAATGAAATGACCCTGGTGCTACATGAAACAACACAAAACTACACAAGACTGAGATGGCACAAGGCTACACTAGACTACATAAAACAACATAAAAACTGTACTAGATTACAGACCTGCACAGGACTACATAAAGTGCACTGAACTGTGCAGGCCAGTACAATAATTAATAAACAAGACAATAGGCACAGTAAAGGACAAATTACAATGTCAGTCTAGACTCTGATGGTTTGGGGGAAGAAGCTGTTGCATAGTCTGGTCATGAGAGCCCAAATGCTTCAGTACCTTTTGCCAGTACCTCTTGCGATCCGAGACCTGGTTTGCAATTTCCAAACCAGGCAGTGATGCAGCTGTTCAGGATGCTCTCAATACATCCTCTGTAGAATGTGGTTTGGGGGGGGGGGGCGGGGGGGGCGGGTGAGAGATGGACTTTTCTCAGCCTTTGCAGAAAGTAGAGATGCTGCTGGGCTTTCATTGCTATGGAGATGGTGTTGAGGGATCAGGTGAGATTCTCCACTAGGTGAACACCAAGAAATTTGGTGCTCTTGATGATCTCAGCAGAGAAGCCATCGATGTTCAGTGGAGATTGATCATTCCATGCCCTCCTGAAGTCAACAATCATCCCTTTTATTGTTCACATTCAGAGACAGGTTGTTGGCTCTGCACCAGTCTGTTAGCTGCTGCACCTCGTTGTTCTTGCTGATGAGATGCACCACGGTCGTGTCATCGGTGAACTTGATGTGATTTGAGCTGTGTGTTGCTGCACAGTCGTGGAACAGCAGTGGACTGAGCACACAGCCCTGGGGGGCCCCCCGTGCTCAGTGTGATGGTGTTGGAGATGCTGCTCCCGATCCGGACTGACTGAGGTCTCCCAGTCAGGAAGTCTAGGATCCAATTGCAGAGGGAGGTGTTCAGGCCCAGTAGGCTCAGCTTTCCAATCAGGTACTGAGAAATGATTGTGTTGAATGCTGAACTGAAGTCTATGCAGCATTTGAGCATGTGTCTTTGTCCAGGTGGACGGTGGTGGTGGTGGCGATGGCCTCGTCTGTTGAGTGGTTGGGGCGATACGCGAACTGCAGGGGGTTCAGTGAGGGGGGCAGCAGGGTCTTTATGTGCCTCATGACGAGCCTCTCGAAACACTTCATGATGATGGATGTGAGTGCAACACTTCATGATGATGGGTGGTAGTTGTTGAGGCAGGACACTGAAGACTTCAGCACGGGGACAATGGTGACAGCTTTGAAGCATGTTGGAACGAGAGTGCTGCTCGAAGATGGTGAATATGTCACTGTACAGAAATCTTCTGTTACAGTGGAAAAATCTTGTGTATCATTGATACAGATCAAATCATTACAGTGCACTGAGCTAGAATAAGGTAAAGCAATCAAGCTACCAAAAAATTAGTGCAGGTAAATGATAAAGTGCAGGATCATAAATGAGAATCCATCTTGTACGAGGTCCATTCAAGAGTGTTACCGGGGGATAGGAGCTGTCCTTGAACCTGATGGTATGTGATCCAATGGGAGAGGTGAGAAGAGGGGTCTGGGGTGGGTCGGATCTCTGATTATGCTTGCTTAACTGAGGCAGCCAAGTACAGGGGTAAAAGTCCATGGAGGGGAGGCTGGTTGCTGTGTGCTGAGCTGTGTCCACACTCTGCAGATGTGCAGAGCATTTGCCATACTAAAACAGTATGTGTCCAGTCAGAATGCTTTCTATGCTACATCAATTTTAAAAACCGGTAAATGTTGATGGGAGGCATGCTGCATTTCCATAGCCTTCTGAGGAAGAGGAGGGTTGTCTGTGACTTCAGTGTGGTTGGGCCTATTGAGGGCAAAGCCTGAGTGTTTCCAAAGGGCACATCTACCCAGATGCCAGTGTTGGTTGCAAGTGGGGGAAGCGGTCTTTTGTGGAATAAATTCCAAAGTGGGAAAAGTTTACGTTTGCTGATGTTTGTGTTTTTCCCCCCATCTTGACATCCGACTGGGATAAGAACCGTAACACAGGATAATATCTTTAAAATATCTTGCATTGTCTCAAAATGGGGCCCGCTGTCCCCTGCAATCGAGTGTTTGTTGGTATTCATGTGCCTGCATACTTCGCTCATGAGAGGCCATTTGGCCCTTTGAACCTATGATGATAGTTGGAATTTAAGTCCTTTTGTTTCTGTAAACCATTCTCATCAACTCCCCACCAATTCTCCTTCTAACTGCATGACTACTGTAAATTATCCCTAATTAGCAGCCGACCTTTGATATATGGGGAGACTGAACATGCTGGTGGAAGAGAATGTCTGTTCACAGAATGTGTTGTTACGTATCCTGTAACTGGATCACTTACCAGCAAAGATAGAGGTCCGCTGAAGTCTGATGGTACCATTTTTAAACGTTTTTATTTATAAAGGGGCACAAAAGTAAGGTTGATACAAACATTCAGATAATATACGTCGTCAATACTCAATCTAAAGCACGGGTATAGTAATAATCAACAATTCGAAGTAGCTCTATCGTTTGTCTAGGAGTAAAACGATTGTCCGATGGAAATATAAAAATTCTCACCAGTTCATGAAGGCTTTTAGCCGTTTGAGGGACCGCTGGGTGTTCATGGGTTGGAGAGAGAAAATAAATTTGCCAGCCTGTTGGACTCAAATCGTGTTCGAGAACGTGAGTTCCCCATTGTCAGTTCGGAATCCTTTTCGGGGTTATTAGCCACTCGATTCCCTAGCTAGGGGAACCAAATCACATGTGGCTCCCGAGCAGCTTCCCGTCCTCACGGGAGCGATGAGCGATGGTGTCTCCGTCTGGTGCGTCGCTGGAGTACCGCCTCCTGCAGTCCCCTTTTTATCGTGGCTGGCAGATTTGTAAATGTCAATCAAGGTAGGGTGATACAATCTCCACACCCCATTGCCCGAGGGGGTCCATGTCCCTGATAGCTGGCACGTACTATAGAGTTGCAATTCACACAGGTGCCTCTAAGAACAATGGTCAACTCCGTGGCATTGTGTCTCATTTCCTGGGTCCAAGACCTGAATTAATAGCGATCTTGCGATTCTCCGGAAGGAGGGGGCTGGTCCCGCACCCTTCGGCCCTTCAGAGCTGTGGTACATTCATAACAGTGTGAACTCCACTATGCCGCTTGGAGTTGTCAACTACGGAGCCATGCGCCCTGATTCGGAAAATGTGATTGTCATAAAACGCCCATTATCAGGGCAGACGTGATGTGCTGAATCACTTGTTTTTTTTATGATACGGCTCTCACCTCTGCAGTAAAATAGCTCTACTTGATCTGTAAAGAGGACCAGTTGTCACTTTCCTCTGCTCAGCTAAAATTTGAACACTGGGTACAGGAATCTCCTGTCTCAGTAGCACTCAGAACGTGATGCTTCTACCGAGGTGAGTCTTGTCAGGCAGTTTTCATGGCGTTACTTTGCTGAATGCCAGTCGTATTATATTATAGATTATTTGGCCCATTATCTTGATGTTTGAGATGAGAGGTTTATGATGGGGGGAGTTCCCAATCTTCATGCCATGGGCCAATACCATTAAGCAAGTGGGTCTGTGGACGCCAGTTTGGGGACCCCTTTAAGAAGATGTTGCCTATTGCCGCTGGCTCAAATCTCCAATGTACCGAAAGGTCATTCACTGAATAGCCTAATTCTGTTCCTGACACATGGTATTATCAGTAATTAAAGGGAGAAGGTAGGAGAATGGGGTTGGGGGGGGGGGGGAATAATAAATCAGCAGACTCAATGGGTCAAATGGCCTAATTCTGCTCCTTTGGCCTATTGAGTCAGCCCTGCTGTTTATCAACCTCCTCAATTCCATTCTCCTGGCTTTTCCCCGTAGCCTTTAACACCCTTACTAATAAGGACTTGGGAGTAGAATTGGACTGTCTTTGGGTCTTCCAGAGTCAAGTTCGTTGAGTTGATGTTCCTATACTGAAGGATGTCAGATGCTATCTTGGGATACAGGATGAATCCACTCGAGTCCTGTGGTGGCCCTCGAGGGAACTGGAGACAAATGGGGCAGGTGGTTTGAGGTGGTGCCTTCAATTCCAAGGACTTTATTTCAAGCAGTCACTGACCAGAGGTCCCTGGGATTGACTGGGATGTTGTATCCTTTAACGGAAACCATAAGCACACCCTTGAATCCTTGTCCAGCAACTCCCATGAAGCAGATCAGTAAACAGCCCAGTGGTTTTGTTACCTTTTTGAAATTGCTATACCTGCCATATTTTTAAACTCTTGAAGGTAATGGCCTCTGTTTTGCTGAGTTGCAATTGCACTTTTTTCTCGTACATACTGAACTGTTTAAGCTGGGTGCCTTCAAGTCACTGAAGCAAATAGCATTTGGCTGAATAAGAGTCGAGGCATGCTGATGGGTCCAATCATGAGAGAAATACCTGCCTTTGGAGCGAATAATCTTTCCATCCTAAATCTTGGATCTCCTAACAATTGATAAGATCATAACTTGTCACTATTGTGTATTATTTAACAAATTTTAAAGTTTGTTTCTTCCTAATTTGGATTCTGTGTATCCTGCTCTTGCTTAAATTCTGATGCCTTTTGATCCCGCAGAAATACTAGTTCCCGTCAGTGTAAAATGCTCATTCTACTTTGGATGAGGATGCAACTTTTCCTGAAAGATGTAATCATTTCCCCTCTTTGGTCATGTTTATCTCATTCCCTACAGCTTCAGTACTCTGCACATGTAAATTGTATAGATGACAAACACATTTTGTCTATTCTAGCATATTGTCCTGTTTTTAATTTGAGTAATCATGACTAATTTTCCTTGAATTTTAGTAAGGCAATTGCTCAATTTGTCAGCTGAAGTTTTTTGGTTCCTGCTGTAGTAGTTTATCTTGGCATACCGTTGGGATCAAAGCATATTGTCTTTATTCTGAGGCCTTCCATTATGGATAAGGAGCTATATCTCAAAGTGGAACTGACCAGATATGTACTTTAATCTAAATGCAGGTTTTTAAGATTGCACAGGAACTGTGGAATGTTCATTTGTAAAGATCCAGCAGCCTATTTGGAGAATCTCAAGTGTCAGTCCAGACTGGCGATGGGTTGTAATGCAATTCAATAGCAACTCCTGCCTTGCTGAGATCGTATCAAATTGCAAGCTTTGTGGAATTAACTGCTAATGATGATCATGCCTTTTGATCCTGTGGAAATACTAGTTTGCATCAATGTAAATGCTTCTGCTCTGGATGGGGATGCAACCCTCTGAAGTGTACTATATTTAAAAATGATGCATTGATTAATTGACCATGTGGGAATATCCTTCAAAGTACTATATCCAGCCAAGGTTTTCTACCACAATGAACTAGGTTTAAGAAAACCACTGCAGTTAACTTTTACAGAGGTGCTTGAGTTGATCACCTACAGAAAAGCTGCATTGATGTTCTGAAGGTAGATGTTTGAGATGATTAAACTCAGCTGATACAATTAGAATTAATTTACCAAGCAGTGATTTGGGCTTCCCGGTGATTAGGTAATTTACTCCAGCTCTGCTACGATTTACTAACATTTGAAGAACCAACCAATATAGTTTAGAATTTGAAAAGCCAGTTAGTCCAGATCTGTAGATGAAGCTTTTAAGAAGTAAAGTAAGTCATTAGATTGTGGAGAAAAATCCCTCCAGAAGTCAAATACATCAATTGATAGTGTCTAGATGGGGTGATAGTTTGGACCCTCAATACTAATGTTGGGAAGTAACAATCTTGAGTAGTAATCTACTCACTGCAGAGATTTAGATCTAAGAATCTGGGCTCATAGTTCAATCACTCAGTTAATCTAATTTGGAAAATCAATTGGTAGTGAATCGATGATTAGATCATTCAGCTAAAAGATTGGATTCCACAGAAATATTTGGTATATTAAGTTCAAACTAAAGAATTAATCAGTTCTATGCTGTGATTTTTTAAATAAATGGATCACCATTTTCCTCTCATTCTGTGGCCATCCTTTAGTCTGACCATGGAGGTAACTTCTAATCTAGATTGCTCTGAAGAAGGGTCTGATCATTTTCAGCATTTTCTGTTGTCTGTTTGCTAGAATCTGCATTTTTCCCCCCAGGTTTTCATCTACCAGACAAATCCCGTTTGTAGCTTTGACAATAAGCAAGTTAATCCCCAATTTATTTTCTAAGAGTATTAATATTCTCATTATGACCTTTACTGAAATTAGCACAAAATGGTCCTGAAGCCTCAACGCTACAGGTGCAGAAGCTGGTTGCTAGAGGAATGTACTAATTAATCATAACACTGGACTAGTAGGTGCATGGCTAATGCAAATTATTTTCAGACATTGCACTACAACAGTACAAGCATGAAATATCCACATGATATTTGATATGTACCGGTAGTTCTATAGTACAGATTGAAGTGTTTGTGTTGAGGATTAATTTGATCCTTCAGTGCTTTATTTGAATTACAGTTATAATGGAAGTTTTCTGCAGCAGAATGACAGGAAGTGGGTGGGCCTTAACCTCGGTTTGATTTTGTTGATGTGCTATAGTAAAATTGTATGGCATTGGAAATGTGTAGTCTGCGAACTACATTTACATTCCCCAACTCTAGTCTTGTGCATTCCATGAATGCCTTTCTAGGAAAAACGCCATTAAGTTTAAATATAACATCAGATGACTAAGTTAGTGACTGTAAGTTAGTGAGAAAGGATGCTTGTCAGATTAATGTGTTTTTGACAGATGCCTTAGTTTGGTCGTAAGGACAAAATGTAAAACCCGTAGCAAAGAGCTATGGATCACTAGATTGCAGGATGATTTCGTTGGCAGAGTAAGTTTTGATTGGTGGATTTTTTTTTAAATTATGTTTCGTGTTGGGCATTTCTACTGAGAAATAAGTGTACTAGAATTCGGGTTCATTTATTTAGAACATGTACTTTGAAACATGGTAGAGTGAAATCTGATGGCTGCAGAAACGGCCAGCACAACCTGCAAGTGTTGCTACACATTCTGGTGTCATCATGGCAATGTCTGGCAGCAGACAAGCCCCTTCCTTTTGCCCACCCACCTACCCGTTTATACACCATGAACTCCAACCCCAGATCAGGCCTCTAGGTCTGGATTTGCAAATAATGGGCTTCCCCAGTAGACTTGAGGCCCAGGGCTTCAGCCATTGGCAGACATCCCACCTCTCCCAGAAGTTCTGGGAGTCTCCCGCATATTGATAGTGGCTCCGTGATGCCCACAAATTATATACAATATCCTGGAAATTGATTTTTTTTTGAGAAGGAGAATCCTGATAGGTCCACTTTGCATGAAGAGACCAATCAGTTTTCTCTGTGGGCGGGCTTTACGGTTGACCTCAAAGATAATGACAGTGTCGCTCGCTGCGCTGTTTGAACAGTGACTTTTCTATTGCCCATGGTGGGTTAAAATATAAAAGACGTGTTGAGGTGAGTTTCAGAGGTGTTATTCGTTATTTAAACTAGCTGGCTAGCTGCTAAGGAGCTACTATATTGATGTCCTACATGATGAGGTTAAACTCACTGTAGACTTGCTTAAAGGTGTAATAGAATAAAAGAAACTACTCCATGATATAAGTACATATTAATGTCACATTTTCTGCATGTACACAACTTGGTTTACAGATTAGACAAAATCACTAAACAAAGTATTACATTCACCCTTGGAGGTTGACCAGGGGCAGGGGTGCTGCCTCCCTGAAATGAGTTTTTGCAGGGTGGGATGTCTGCTTTGGGCTTCAACATCTGGATTTCTGACTGGACTTCAATCTTCAGTATTGACCCCAGAGTTGATCCAATAATGGGACCCTGATCCCCCCCAGCCCTCAAACTCTAAACTTACCAAGTCGCCTGCTTAAAGAGTCACTGGCTCTTGTGCCCCCTGCTCACACAGGCATCTGATCCTGTGACCCACCAACCTGGGGGAGCTGACGGACCCGGAATCCATTGGTAGGCCTTGCAGTACAACTTTCAAGTATGAAATAGATGGCATGTTGACCTTGTAATAGCAGCATAATCTTGTGCTTGTTCAGAGGGTGGCATAGTGACTAGTGCAATGCTTTACCCTCGGGGTACGGGGTGGGGGAATCGATTGGCGTTCTATTCCTGCTACTGTCTTTTGAGAGTTGGTACGTTCTGTCTTTGACCGCATGGATTTCGAGGTGCTCTGATTCCCTCCCACATTCCAAAGATGTACGAGTCAGGAGGAGTAAGCTTGTGGGCACGGACATGTTACGTTTGTGCCAGAAACGTGGTGACACTTGAGGGCTCCCCCACCCGCAACACATCCTCAGATGTGTCAGCTGTTGATACAAAATGATGCATTTAAGTTTCGCTGTACTTCTGACAAAGCAATCTCTTACGGCTCTGTGGTAGTTGTGATTAGAGGCTCAAGTTGCAGAGATGGGTTTGAATTGCCTCTCTATCACTGGACTGGTGTGAATGTAGTTTAATGAGACGAACATACTTGCCTGATAGCTTGATGTTGAGCGTTTCTGATTAGAGCCAGCCTTCGGCCTCCTGAGCTCCTGAGCATAAATTCCTAGTTCAATAGGAGTTGTTTGTCTTTGTTCTGGGAAACACAGTTGCTACCTCTCTGTTATGACCATTGTACTGCTTGCCTTGCTCCCACCCTGAGGTAGAAGTGTTGGTGCTTTTGTATCAGCTGACAGGATGTCACAAGTTTTTCCTGTTGGTTCATACTGGCTCTTGGGGAAGCAGTACCATTTCCCCTCTTCAATGCCCATGAATACTCATTTGATTTTGAATTGTAAAATAATAGAATCATACAGTGTAGAAACCGGCCTTTTGGCCCACCTCATCCATGCTGCCCATTTCTCAGTTAATATCACTTGCTAACATTGAGAAGGTTGTGGGAAATAGCCTCCAATCGAAGTACTTGTCCACATGCCTTTAAACATCAATGGTATCTGCCTCCCACTTCCTTTGCTAGCTCATTCCAGATGGCCACCACTCAAGATTGCCTCTGATCTCCTTTAAATTTCTCACCTAGCCTTAAACATGTGCACTCCAGTTCTGAGGTTCTACATTTCCCTGGCCAGGGAGAGAAAAGGCTCTTGGCCCTTAATTTTTAAAAACCTCTAAGGCAAATCCTCTGCTTCCAGTGAAAATCGATCTGGCCCATCCATTCTCCCTGGACCTACAGTCTTCCAGGTAACATGGGTGAATCTCTTGCTCCTTTTTGCAGTTTGGCAAGCAGATCTGTACCCAGTAGTCAAAGTGTGGTCTGACCAATGCTTTGTACAACAGTGACCTGATGTCCCAATTGTTTCATCCTATAAATGTAAGCATATCAAATGTCATTTCTGCTCTTTCCACCTGTAGCTACTATTGGGAGCCATTGATCATGTTCTAAAATCTCTAAAATATAATTTCAAAAGTCCCTGAAAATATAATTTCAGAAGTCCTACCAAAGCATGATGTCACAATGTGCTTTAACTTGTCTGAATTCCATCTGCCACCACTCAAGCTTTCCAACTGCTCTAGTTGATCTCCACGGTCTGTGGCTCTGATGTTTGTCATTAATCTGAGGGAGTAATTTGTAGCTGCCAGTACACCCTCTGGGGAAACGAGTGTACCTTGGAAGAATGGCATCTCATGGCAAGAACATGCAAGACTGTGTACTGATGGCAGGAATGGACTGAGCTGAGATCTCTGAAATTGAGATACCTGTTCATGGTGCTCTGTCTTTTCAATGGAATGGCCCTATACTGAAGTGTAACAAGATGCTGAACAGACTCCCCAAGAGGGATGCAAAAGTCATTCATAACTTAGTTGTAAACGCTAACCATACCTTGAGCTACATTGGATAAATGAGTGCAAAGTTTAAGCAGAGCAAATAGCATAATACTTTAATTGAACAGGCCTCATGGTTTAAATTTGCCTTTGATTAAATCTTAGACCTATCCTTAATCCAGCTTTTCTCTGAAGCAGAATTCCTCCAATACAAATACTCGGTGCTATGGCAAAGTTGCATAAACAACATTGAAGCCAGTATTGTCTAACTAGGCACAACTATGTCAGCATCTTTTTCTTGCAGGCTGAGCTCTTTCTGCTTTTATTTTTGGTGGTTAATTGCTTGGGTAACTTTGTGTATTCAAGAGATTCTAGTTGCCTTTGATAAATAGTCTCAGTGCATTAAAACTGTTCCAGCTTCTTCCCCCTTCCTTTCCAGTCCTAATGGAGGGACTTAACCTGAAATGTCTCCATAGATGCTGCACGACCTGCTGAATTTCTCTGGGGGGGGGGGGGGGGGTGTGCCTTGTAGGTCAAATGTTGCCTGTTAAACTAAGCTGGTCAGTCACCCAGCACCCTAAACAAATATTCCTGCCTGCCACATTCCAGGTTGCACGAGTCAATGCTGAGAGATGCATCAAAGCTCAGTGCAACCAATGCAAGTGTTTCAGATCTTGCAGTCACTGAAGGAGGTACAGAAGCCTTTGGTCATGTACCAGCCGGTTCAGGAGCAAACAAGTTCTTGAACTGACATGGATAACCACTGCTCTGAACTGGGTCTACACACTCACTCTCGAGGACTCTACAGCTTGTGTTTTATTTGATGACAAGACTTGGGTGCAGAATTAGGCCATTCAGCCCACTGGGGTTCTCGTGTATTATCTCTACTGCTTTCTCCCTGTAACTCTTGATCCCCTGACTATACCCAATGACTTGCTCTCCACAGCTGTCTGTGGCAATGAATTCCAGAGATTCACTATCCTCTGGCTAAGGAAATTCCTCCTCATCTGTTCTAAATGGTTATCCCTCGCACAGTTTGACTTTTGCACACAATTTGTTAGACTTTGTATGGCTTTATCATAAACTCTATTTTTCTGTAAATGACTAAGAAAATGAAGTTACATATTTACTTTGATAATTTAGTTTGAACTTTGAGCACGAAGCATCCCAAGCGCAATATTCTGAACAGTACCTGTGATCATAGAGTAACGTGGGATTCTAAAAACAGTATTGCTTCCTCTTTAGTCATCCTTAGGCTTTTCCTTATTCTGGGATGACTGTAATAGGTCAGATTTCATGAAGGATGAAATGTGGTATGGAGAGGGTCAGTTTTAATGTAGTTCAACGGCAGACTTCTGTAGAGTAAATGTATTGTTCCTGGCGAATGCTCCCTCTCTGCCGACAAGCTTGTTTCAACTGTGGGGGATTCCTCCTCTTGCCTATGTACCTATCCCCCACCATAACATAGTTTGCAGGTCCTTTCATTACTTGTGCAAACATTTCTCCATTTCACCAAGTATACTTAGTTCCTTGTCTCTAGTATTCTCTTGGCAATAATACCAGTCATCTGATAATGCACACGCCATTCTCCGCACACAGTGTAACCAGCTGCTTTTGTTTGTGGGAGCATAGCCTCTGAAAGAAAAATGACCCTGGTTTTACCTGTGCCAGAGGCTGTTTGGTTTTCAAATAACAGTAATCTTTCAGTTTGGACTCGTGGGGGTGGGGTAGAAAGAGCAAAGTCGAACTGAAACAAGGCTGGACAGGAGATTGCAGCAATAGGCAGAATACTGGCGAAGCATGAATCTGTGGAGAGAAAGAATGCCGTCAGAGGTCCACAGTATAATGAGCATAGATCGAATGGATAGCCAGAGACTTTCTCTCTTTACCCCCAACTCCCCCTGGACAGGAATAACTGATATGGTGGGGCCTGATTTTAAGGTTGTGGGAGGTAATGTCAGAGGCTGGTTCTTTACACAGTGGCTGCATGGAATGCAGTAGAGCAGGTACATGAGGGGAATTAAGAGACTCAAGTAGGCACATGGGTGATAGAAAAGTAAAAGGCAATGCAGGAGGGGAAGGATTAGATTGATCTTGGGGCACTTTAAAAAGGTGGCACAACGTCATGGGCTGAAAGGCCTGTAGTGTCATCTTCTAAACGGACAGTCAGAACTGTGGTTCATAACCTATGCAGAGTTTCAACACCATAATCCAACAGCTCCTTTCTCTTCCAACCCCCCCCCAAGACACTTTAATCTGAGTTCCACTAGCTGATTGTTTGTTCTGAGGTGAGGTTGCCTGTTTCTAAGGTGGAGCAGTCAATGTAGCACAAAGGTATTTCAGAAATGTGCTTTAATTAAAAAGGATTGCTGTGACTTCTGATTTGATTTAAAGTTTTTACTGGAGCATGTTAACAGGATAGATTCTGAGGGAAGTTTGGATGCCAAGAAGAATTGAATTTGAGGGCATGTGGTGGGAGTGTTATCTGGAATGTAAAAGTTCAACCTGCAGTTTCAGGGAAGAGGAATTAAAAGTTCAAATAAATTTGTTATCAAAATATATAGATATTGCCATGTGCAGCTGTGAGATTCAATTCATTTTCTTGTGGGCAACACAGTAAACCCAAACAATGGAATCAATGAAAGACCATACCTAACAGGGCGGACGAAAACAGTAATGAAAAATCAAACCTTAAGATAGTCCTTCAAAGTGAGTCTGTAGGTTGTAGAAACAACTCGGTGAATAAAATTAACCCCCGGTTGAAGAGGCTACTGATTGAGAAGGTAATAACAGTTCTTGAACATGGAGTTGTTGGTCCTGAAGTTCTTGTACAACCTTCCTGATGGCAGCAGCAAGAAGAGGGCATGGTCTGTATCCTTAGTGATGGCTGCTGCTTTCCTGAAACAATGCTGTGTAAATGTGCTCAATGATGGGGAAGGTTTTGCTCATGATGGACTGGTCTGTAGCCACTACTTTTTGGAGGCATTTCTGATCGAGGGCATTGGTGTTTCTATACCAGGCCATGATGCAAACAGTCAGTATACTCCACCATACATCTACAAAAGTTTCTCAAAGCTTGCACCTTTGGGAACTTAGAGGTGCTGCTATGCTTTCTTAATTGAACTTGCATGCTGGACCCAGGACAGATCCTCTGAAATGAATAACTGAGGCATTTAATGTTACTGACCCTCTCCATGTCTGATTTCCCCCAATAAGGACTGGCTTATGGACTTAGTTTTTTTTCCTCCTGATGACCATAATCAGCTCCTTGGTCTTGCTGCCATTGAACGAGAGGTGTTGTTGCTCAGCAAGATTTTCAAGCTCCCTCCTGTATGTTTGACTCTGTTAACAACCGTGGTGTCATCAGCAAACTTAAATCTGGCATTGTAGCTGTTCTTGGTCATAAGTGTAAAGCAAGTTAGAGCAGGGAGATGAACACACAGCCTTGTGGTGCACCTGTGCTGATGGAGATTGTGGAGGAGATGTTGCCAGTCTGAACTGACTTGTGTCTGCAAATAAGAAAATAAGGTACAGGTGTCCCTCGCTTTCCAAACATTCGCTTTACGACACTTCGCTTTTACAAAAGACCAACATTAGTACCTGTTTTTGCTAACCGAAAGAGGATTTTCGCTCTTACAAAAAAAGACGCCTGCTTTAAACTTGTGTTTGCCTCAAGACTACCATGACCATGAAGCCTTGCACGCGGGCAGTTGTGTGTGCATGCACGTACATGCCAATTTTCTTTTCTCTCTACAAATCAGTTTTGGCTCAATCTTCCTGATTCTGGTAAGTGAAACTACACTGTACATTATTTCTACTTTATATAGGCTGTGTATTTATCATGTTCCTACTTTTACTATGTTAGATCTTATGTGCTATTTGGTAGGTTTTTTTGGGGTCTGGGAAGGCTTTTTAAAAAAAACAAATAAATAAATAAAAAAAATAATAATAATAATTAAATAAAATAAAAAAATTTCCCATATAAATTAATGGTGATTGCTTCTTTGCTTTACACCATTTCGGCTTCCAAACAGCTACATAGGAACACTTTACCTTCAGATAGCAGGGGAAACCTGTATCGAATTGCACACAATGTATTGAGGCTAGGGCTTGAAGCTTATTGGTCAGTTTTGTTGTGAGGATGATGTTGAATTCTGAGCTGTAGTCGGAGTGTCCTGATCAATGCTCTACAGTTGTCCCAGAGCCAATGAAATGCTACCTGCTATTGACCTGTCGATGGCCAAGTTGGAGTGAATCCAAGTCGCTTCTTAGCTGGGAGTTGTGTCTCATCACTAACCTCTCAAAAGCGCTCCATGGTGGATACAAGTTGGGTGTTTGTACTCTGGGTTCCGTGGACCCCTTGGTTAATGATAAGGGTTGCGAGCCCCTACATGTGCTACTGGATGATGGTAATTGAGCCAGGATACCACACTCTTGTCGGCACCAGTATAGTTAAAGCTGCTTGAAGCAGGTGGGTATCAGACTGCTGAAGCATGAGGTTAAATATATCGGTGAACACTCCAACCAGTTGATCGGTGTAGGTCTTTAGTACTTGGTCAGATACCCCGTCTGGCCTGGACGCTTTGTGTGTTCACCGTCCTGAAGGATGCTCTCGTGTCGGCCTCAGAGGCTGAAATCGCAGGGTCATTGGAGCTGTGGAAGTTTGTGAAGGTTCCTCTGTTTTGATGGTCAGAGTGAGCATTGAGCTTGTTCTGGAAGTAAATCCTTGTCACTCGTGTTGCTTGGTTTTGCTTAGGAGGGGGTGATGGCATTCAAGCCTTGCACAGTTGTTGAGCGTCCTTCAGAAATTGCCACTTCAGATGTGAGATGGCTTTTGGAGAGATCGTACCTGGACCTCTTGTATTCAACGTGGTCGCCAGACCTGAATGCAGCTGATCTGGCCCTCAGCAAATTGCAGTTCACCCAGGGCTTCTGATGAGGGAAGGCTCTGAATAATTGTGGCAACATACTCGTTTACAGGTGTTTTCATAAAGTCTGACAACCACAGTATTCTTTCAGATCCACTGACTCTTTGAATGTGGTCCAGTCCACCAACTCAAAGCAATCCCATAGTAAATACTCTGCCTCTTGTGATGACCTCTGTTGCTCTGGCCTCTAGAGCTTTGCTCTTTAGACTCCACCTGTGTGCAGGTGGGAGGACGACAGCCAAGTGATCCGATTTCCTGACCTAGGCATGGAATGGTAGGCATTTCCAATTGCAGTGGTTGAGCGATTTAGGACCCTTGATAATTGGGCAGATATCTCTTCAAGTGAGCCTGAGTGAGGTCCCTAATGATTTGAAAGTCATTGGGGTAGGTTATTTGCTGATGGTGGCACTCAATGCTGTGAGTAACTGCTTAACATGGTGTACCGGTTCAGGGGATATCTAAATGTCACACCCTCAGACCGCTGGAAGAAAGAAATGTTGGTGTGTAGCCAGGTACAACAATGTGCTCAACAGTAAAATTGTTACTTCTGAGTTTATTCATGAAGGAGACCGGTACACTGACTGGGATGATGTAACTTTGCACCTAACTCCTGTGGGTAAATTGAAAGAAATTCAATGGGTCAGGCACCATTTGTGGAGGGAAAAGGACAGTTGTTATTTCTGGACCTTTCATCTCAGCCCAGAACATTGACTGACTGGCTGCCCATTTACTTCTGTAGATATTGCTGAACCCAGAGTTCCTTCAGGTTTTTGGTTCCAGAATCCAGCACCTCGTCTCTTGTCTCCTTGGGTTGATGGCTGGAATGCAAGTCTCTGGAAGCAGACTGCCCCATCTTGTTTCTGCTTGAAATCCTTTACCCAGATACAAACTTGAATTGGTTATACCCTCGTTCTGTGAGGGGCAGGAAAACCCTTCGCAAGGCTACAGTTAAAACCAAACTCTATACTTCTACCTTGAGTGGATGCCAGCAACATGCCATTTTCCCCCTCTGATGCTCCAGTGAGGTGAACTGTCATGTGGAAGGATGGATCTTGAAGTGTGAATTATGATGGATGTCCATCTTGATGTTGAGAATGTTGATGTAAACCAGCTGCTGAAATGATTTGCAAAGTGGATTGGTTACAGTTTGGGTCACTGCTTGGGGGCAAAGTAACCAGTTGTAATGGAGAGGAAATGCAATCTACTGCACACTGGTATCTAGCTGGAGCTGCAATCCCATGAATTAGTGTGTTGGTAAATTGGCACCGAAAGCAGTCATTCTAATGTTACTCTGCTCTTTAGCCCATTTTAATCAACATCAACTATCAAATACCCATTTTCACTAATCCCATTTTATTCCTGCCCATAATTCCAACACTCAGATTCTTCCATTCACCTATATAATAGAACAGGACTGCACTGGCAGGCCATTTAGACCAGGATGTCTCTGTCTTGGTGCCAATTTATATTAATTGCTGTCATCCTCCTGTGTATCATCCATAATCCTTTCAGTCTATCCAAAAGTCTCCAGCTCCACCAAACTGTCTGCTTCCACTGCAATTCCAGTAACCAAACCCCCCCCCCCCCCCCCACCAAACCGGCCTGCTTCCACTGCTACCCACTAACCTTTTCCAGGCACCTAATACTCTGTGCGCTTATTTTTATTTAAAAATGTCCCTTGCCTGCAGATGCCTTCTCACAACCATTCAAGATTGTTCAATGTCATTTCCTGTGTGCAAGTGTAGGGAGAACTTGTTACCCTGGATCTGATGCAGCACAAAACAAATTTGAAAAGATGATGCAATAATGGAAAAACATGTACTTATATGTGGCCTATATACATTGATTTTTATGTCCATAAAGTGGCACTAGGCTGTAAGGTGACTAATGGGAAATATAAAGTAGTGGTGGAGTTGGTGTGTGGAGGTGTTGATCAGCCTTGCTGCTTGGGGAGAGTAATGGAGTTTGGTCCTGATGTGAATGCTGTGTGGGACCCATAATATTACCAGCCCTTTCCTGTCACCTTTCTGTGTACGTGGCGTTGATGGCAGGGAAGCTGGTGGCAGTGTCGGGCAGTTTCTACTACCTGTTGTGGAGCCTTCCTATCTGCCGCATTGCAGTTTCTGTACGCAGCAGCAATGCTGCTTGTCGGGCTATTCTCTAATGCGTATCTGTACTGAAGAATGATGTGAGTATGGATGTGCAAAGTCCAGTGCTCTCCAGCCCCCTCAAAGAAGAGGCAAAAGTGAAGCAGGCCATCTAGTATTTGGCATTCTAGCCTGGGGAAGAGATGAGGTTGACGGTCAACTGTGTCTCGTAATTTAAAAACTCTCTAGAGCCAATTAACCTATAATTAGTGCATCATTAGTCTGTGAGGAAACCTACAGTCATGGGTTGAATGTCCAAACTCTACTTGGCACCAGAGATGAAAAATGAACCTGGGTCACTGCAGAGGAGAAACTGGCTCTCGTTGCCTGCACAGCTAATTGGATTCTGCTATGAAGCTCTGCCCTTGCTGTTGTGCTGAGTCTGGCCGAGGACTCTGCCCTTGATGGTTACGGTGGTCACAGCGTGATGGTGCGCTAAGGAGCTGTGTGCAGAGCCCACCTGTGTGTGGCCAGTCAACAGAGGCGGGTAGGAGCAAACTCCATCCTTATCGGAGTGCTGGAATCTGGCAGAACTTGCACTGTGCCAACTGACATCCCGGATCCATCTGTCTTTCCTACTTCACTACACAGGCTTTCCCCTTGACGCCAGCTCACTTCCCCCCTGCTGCCTACCTGTAGGTGACTACTGACCGAAGCCTCTGCGTTGAGAAGAGCTGTGCCACTTGCCATAGCCATGACAGAAGTTTTACCCAGGTTCACAGCTTCACAAAAATGGGCACCACACTCTCTCGCACTATCTTCAACTTTATTTCCCAATTCTTTATCTTCATGATTTAGCAGCTTGAAAGCCTGAATATCCAAATTTTTAAAGAACCGCTTCACCAGCGCTATGAGACCTGAGCCAATCACTACTTTTATATCCCCTCCCCAGTGGTGCTGCCACATTCTTGGACTCTTAATTCTACACTTCTCAGTTATTGTACTATAGATTACACTACTGTCTTTGCATGCATTTGCACTTATTGCTGTGTTTATTGGCTTATTCACATTATTCAGCTTCATAAATCAGAGTATTGAGTACAGGAGCTGGGATGTTATATGGCAATTGTTTAAGATGCTAGTGAGGCCAAATTTGGAGTATTGTTGGTCATCTACCTACAGGAAAGATGTCAATAAGATTTAGTACAGAGAATATTGATGATAATGTTGGGTCTTGAGGAGCTGAGTTATAAGGAATGATTTGAATAGTTCAGGACCTATTCCCTAGAAGTATGATGGAGGCCTAAATTGAGGGGTATAGATTAAATGTAAGCAGGCTTTTTCCACTGAGGTTGGCTGAGATGAGATCTAGAGGTCATGGGTGAAGGGTGAAAGACAAAATTTAAAGGAACATGAGGGAAATTTCCCTCAGGTGGTGAGAGTGGAACAAGTTGCAAGTGTAAGTGGTGGATTTGGGGTCATTTTCAAAATTTAAGAGATATTTGGATAGATAAGAGAGTATGGAAGGCTATGATTGGGGATGTGGAAGATTCTGTCTACTCTGGGGTTGGGGGGGGGTGGGGGGAAGAGATTGATCATCGAGCCAGAGCTCTGCAACACAAAAACAGAACCTCGAGTCCATCTAGTTCGAGCCAATCTGCTATTCTGACCTGCACCTGGATCATAACCCTCTACCACTTCCAGCGATGTATTTCTCCAAACTTTTAAAAATATTGCTGCTTCTGCTACAGTGCGTTTTACACTCACACCACCTGAGTGGAAAAAGTTTCCCTCGGGTTCCCCTTAAATATTTCACCTTTCACACTTAGCCCTTGAACTCTAGTTGTAGACTCGCCTAACCTCAGTTAAAGTTTGCTTGCATTAACCCCATCTGTGCTCATGATTTTGTATACCTCTTTAAAATCCCCCCCCCCCCCCCGCCCTTACAAAGAATGAAGTCCTAACTTGTTCAGCCATTCCTTAAATTCGGATCAAGTCCCAGTAATATCTTTGTAAAGCAACACACAAAATGCTGGAGGAACTACACAGGCTAGGCAGCGTCTATCACATTCTGATGAAGGGCCTCGCAATGAAACATTGACTGCTGATTCTTTTGTATAGCTGCTGCATGGCTGACTGAGTTGGTCCAGCATTTTGTGTGTTGCTTTTGATTTCCAGCATCTACAGATTTTCCTGTTTTTGGTCACCTATGGAAAGATATGGAGAGGTTTGAAACAGTACAAAAATTTGAGGATGTTAAGAGTAATTTAAAAGGACAGTGCAACATTGTGGGCCAAAGCTTGCCCTGTACTGTGCTCTATGTTGTAGAGGGGAGGCTTGGGATTCTACAGTCAAGAGTATTACTCCAGGAAGGTGCTAAGCAAAGTGCCAGTGTATAAACGACATTATTTGAAGTCAGCTAATGAATAATAAAATGATGCTTTGTAGACGATGAATACCACAACTTGAAGACTGGTGGCATAGTATGTCATCTAGTCTCTTTACATTTGAACAGATGGAAAGACAATTGATCCCAATTCTAGGACACTGCATGAGTGCTGCTTTTCATACAGAGGAGATTCCAGCTCAGTAATAGATGTCCAGTTGAAATAAGTTCATAATATATATTTTAAAAAAGTGCTTCAAGGACTACACTTGATATACAAGAGCAGTGTACGTGAAACTTAATCAAAATACTGTTGTATCACAGTAAGCAAGCACTAGGTAGGATCCCTATAGCTCCTGGGTTAAAAGCAATGAGTATTTTTTCAGCCCCTAGCATTAAGTGAATGCTGCCTGGCCTGTAACTGTACAACTGCAGGCACTCGTATCTGCTGTGAACTGCATTCACTGTGATGGTCTTAGTTTTTGCCTCTTTGTTCTAAAGATTATAGATCTGGTATTGTAGCCTTAATGGAGCCCTGGGTGTTCCAGATGAATTCAAAGTTGAACAAGAGGAAATGTTTTTCAATATTTTGTCTATAGTTGGGATGAATTTGTCCTTGAGCGAGCGGCTTCTCACTGTGCGGAGATTGTCTGGTCTGGTCTGAGCTATTATAGCACCGTGAAAAATAACAACTTGAACAGGGAACACTCCTCTAGGGAAATCCTCTGGTCCCTAAAGACTCTCGGTAAATGTGTTCAAGCTCTCAGTTACTCTCAATAAGTGTCGGGAGTCTGAACTGCTGAGTTCCACGGGGTTGGTCAGGAGTTGTGATGTCAAGTTGCATTTCTAAGACTTGTCAGAAACACTAAAGTTTTGACAGTTTGCAAGAGCTTTTTGAGCTGTCAAAGGCATCCTGATGGGTCTCACTGCTTTACCATTGTCATCTTTGACCCCACTATGAGGCCACCATGATTTTGGTGATTCACACTCCTGATCAAGTTTCAGAAGTGTATACTGTTCCCCACATGGCGTATCTAAGAGCTTCTTGCAGTTTTTAAAAACTAAGGGGAGGGGTAGTTGTTAACACCACACTATGCCCTGGGTAGGCTTGTCAAATTTTTTGCAAACTGTGTTTGTATGCTGGCAGAAGAGGAGCTTGCCCCACCATGTTTAACATTGTCAGCTAATGCATTGAGACCATGGTCTACCCAACAGCTTCAGAATTTCCCCTGCATCTGGTCCAGCTTTGTGATTAATATGCAAATGCACAGATCATAAGGCCTTCAATGAAGAAGAGACTTTCAGTGAAAGTCTTGGTCACATGTCCCAGGATCCAGTGAAAATCTTGTTTTGCACATTGTCCACACAGGTCCAAATTATTACACGGTACATTGTTGCCTTGCCTTCTACAGCAATGCAGAATAAAGTGCTAAAGTTAGAGGTAGTGCAGATAAACAATGTCCCTTTAGAATATAGATGAGTAATTTATTTCATCAGAGGGTGGTGAAACTGGAATTCAGATGGCTGAGACCAATTCATTGGGTATATTTAATGCAGAAGTTGGTAGGTTCTTAAGGACATGGGATGAGGGCAGGAGAATGGGTTGGGAGGGTTGATGAGTGTAATCCTGTGAATAGGCTAGAGTTAGATCGGTGGGTTTCTGGGTGGTGCCGTTCAGTAGGCCTGTTCTGTGCTGCATCTCTAAATTTAAAATGTATCAACCATGTTAGGTTGGCAGAGCAGACAAAGGGCCTAATTCTGCTGCTATGCCTTGTGGTCTAAAGTGCAAGATTGTGATCTGACTCCATTCAAGAGTCTGATAACCGGGTAGAAACTGTCCTTGAACCTGGTGGTACATGCTTTCAGGCATGTGTATCTGTCTGATGGGAAAGTATCGAAGAGGAAAATATTGAGGGTGTGTGAGGTCTTTGATTATATTGACTGCTTTACTGGGGGCAGCAAGAAGCCTCTCCTGATGCAATATTTGCATATTGCAAATCCTAAAACTTCTAGTTGGAGGACCATTGAATCACGAACAAACCTTAAAGATGGGTAGTATTTTGTGAACTATTGATACTGCAATATGACTTCTGGTGTGAAAATCATTCTGTGAAAAATAAATCACTTTCTCTGTTGTGAACCTTGGTGTTCGTTGCCTTTTTTTGGACAATGGGCTCTATCTTTCTACATTTACAGTTGAACAGTTGCCCATCTCTGCTCCCTGTTTTTTTTATTCCCCTCTGCCATTTATTTGCTTCTAGTATCACTGGCTGCAAAGAGTGGAAACATTTATTCTTCAGTTTGGTGTCTTGCCTCTTCCCAAGGAAAATACACTATTGCTGAATTGGCAGTCTTGCACTTTGGTGCTGTTTCAGACAGGATCATCTGCCTGATGAGATTCCCTGGAAAAATTACAATTGTTTGGCCTCCAGCACTCTGGTTGTCTTTACAATTCAATCAATGATTCCACATACTTTGAGTGAACTAGTGGTCACCAACCTGTCGATTGCGATCAACTGGTCGATCTTTGAGACTTTCCCCAGTAGATACCCGGCGGGGTGGGGGGGGGGGAGAAAATAAATACACAAATACTGTTGAGAGATTGGGTTGCAGGGTTTTCGTTCCATTCTTTCTGCCCAGTGTGCATGTGTGTACCTTCCCCGCACTACACAGTGTAATTCAGTGGTCCGATGTGAGTCAGCTGCACCTTTCCTCATTCCTGTCATGCCCACTGTTGAACTTGAACATACGCGAGATCATCAGTCATCTAAACGCAGTGATACCTTCATGCCAGGGATCACTGGTTGGCCTCGTGTGGCTGGCGGGAAGTGCCGTTGCTACCGGCCTGGAGCGCAGACAGATGGGCGCCGCCTCTAAACCTGTTTAGCACACCGAATGTTCATGGGGAACCCGGTGCTAAGATATTCGCAGACCTCATTCGGACTCAGGGTTTCGTAATTAGAGCAGCTACCTCACTGCAATCTACTGAAAGTCGTCCCTTGAGCTAAACTTTTGTTGGTGGATAGATCCTACAAGGGGGGTGGGTGCGCGCCCTGTCGCACTCCTGCTTGCTCTCGCCGGACTGCGACTGCTGCGGCCCTGGCACGGGGACCTCCGGCCCGGACCTTGTCCTCTCACCCCATCCACGACCAGCTGCACCTGGCCAAGGCATCTGGCGGTGGGCGGGAGGCTGTCTAATGAGGCAGTAAAGCCCTCAAAACTGCTTCGGTACCTTGAGTCCAAGCATCCCATGCTTAAAGACAAACCCGCTGAGTTTTGTGAGCAAGCAGGACAGAAGCTAAGTGTTGAGAGCCACGAAAACTAAATTGTGGAATAGACTGGACATAAGGAACCTGCTTCGAGTGTTGCTGTATTCCAGTCGTGATTAACAACCCTCCCTGTCGGCTGGTCCGCAAGAATATTGTCAATATTAAATCGGCCCGCGGTGCAAAAAAGGGTGGGTACCCATGGTGTTTATACATTATTTCTTCCGGGTTATAGGGTTTTACTTCTGGTCTTTTCTGCCCCAGTGTGCATGTGTATAACTAATCAATCTGGGGTCGATCTTGCCTTTCACTAAGGCCGAGGTAGGGGATCTTGGGCTTAAAAAGGTTGGTGACCACTAGAATAAACAATAAAATGTTAAAGGACATGTGGTGTTGTCTGTTAAATCCACTCCATTGCTTTTTCAGAGTTGGGCATTGAGTTGGTCATGACTGAATTGCAAATGATGCTTGGGAATTTGAGTGGGATTTACTAAGTTCAAGTCTATTGAATTCTTGTACTACCAGGTTTGATGCCCCCTCCAAATTCTATTTCCTAATAAGGCTGCCTCGTTCATACTGCCCTCTGCAAATGAGTGTTTACCCAATTCCCTTTGCTCAACTAAAATGCAAAATGCTAGTAGTACTTAACAGGTAGGATTTTAAAATTGCAGCATCTGTAGTTTGATTCGTTATTTTTTAACCCCCAACCGATCCTGCTCAACACTGCCTTGGTCCAAATGCTAACTATCTTTTAACATAGAAAACCAACAGCACAATGCAGGCCCTTTGGTCCACAAAGCTGTGCCGAACATGTCCTTACCTTAGAACTACCTAGGGTTACCCATAGCCCTCTCTTTTTCTATGCTCCATGTACCTATCTAGGAATCTCTATCATATCCGCCTCCACCACCGTCACCGGCAGCCCATTCCATGCACTCACCACTTTTTTTAAAAAAAATCTTGCCTCTGATATCTCCTGTACCTACTTCCAAGCAGCTTAAAACTGTGCCGCCTGTGCTAGCCATTTCAGCCCTGGGAAGGAAACCTCTATCCACACACTCAACGCCTCTCATCATCTTGTACACCTCTATCGGGTCACCTCTCGTCCTCCGTCGCTCCAAGGGAAAAAGGCTGAGTACACTCTACCTACTCTCATAAGACATGCTCCCCAATCCAGGCAACATCCTTGTAGACACAAGGAAATCTGCAGATGCTGGAAATTCAAGCAACACACACAAAATGCTGGTGGAACACAGCAGGCCAGGCAGCATCTATGGGAAGAGGTTCTAGTCTTGACGAAGGGTCTCGGTCTGAAACGTCGACTGTACTTCCCATAGTTGCTGCCTGGCCTGCTGCGTTCCACCAGCATTTTGTGTGTTGCTTGAACATGCTTAAATCTCCTCTGCACCCTTTCTGTGGTTTCCACATGCTTCCTGTAGTGAGGCGACCAGAATTGAGCACAGTACTCCAAGTGGGGTCTGACCAGGGTCCTGTATAGCTGAAACATAACCTCTCGGCTCCTAAACTCAATCCCACGATTGATGAAGGCCAATGCACCATACGCAGCCCTAACCACGGTGGGTTTTTTGGGTGTCTTGTACTAATTTTTTTCTACCTTGTTGCCTGTTTAACTAACGTTACATATTAGCACCGTGTGTGAATTGTATAGCACCTAATGGGTATTGCGAAAAGTTTCCATGTACCATTTGATATTACTCCAGAAGGGCCGTAACAGTTTGAGCCTGGGCTCCAACAGCAACTGTTCTCAATATGAGCTGCATCCTTGAGGAATGTTGACTGGATCTGTTAGGTCAGGCAGTATCTGTTGAGGGAAGTGGGCCAGTCTGGACACAGAATGTGAATGGTCCACTTCTCTGGGCCCTGCTGCCTCAGCAGGTTTTGTTTTAAGCCTAGATTCAGTATCTGCAGTTGTCCCCAGCTGTGGCAATGGAAGATCAGAACCAGGCCAGGTGTATTATCACTGCCGTGAGTCGTGGAATTTGTTCTATGGCAGCAGTACAGTGCAAGACATGAAATGTACTATAAATAAAATTAAATAGTGCAAAAATAGTACTGTAGTGTTTATGGGTTCATTGTCCATTCAGAGAATTGATCGTTTTGACTGCTGGTACGTTTGCTTCTCTAGTGGCGTCATAACCCTGCCGTGACCTGGCCTTCCGTCCCATTGCCCAATCTGAATCAGATTTGTGTAACTGATTCGTAACCTTCCTCCTTCGCTATCAGTCTCACTGTCCCATGTAAGAGTGGTAGAGTCCATTAGTTTTGTTCTGTCATTGTCTGAACTGTCAAACATTAATTGGCTGGCTGCAGAAGCAGGCTTTCACGGCATCTAAGGTAAATTGGCAGCCAGCTGACTAGATCCAAATCATTTGCTCTTGTAACTTCTGATGGAAGTCCTAGGCATGAACAAGTGACTAATTAATTTGGTGGAATCCTTGTACTTTTGAATCCTTGGCTGTTTTTAATGTGTTTTCAAACATGCATCAAGCTGCTTTGGTATTTTGATGTCTGCTGGCAGATTGTACTGTTTCAGCATTGAAGTTGAAACCTCAATTACTTGTGTATTCATCCTTTGCCTGTATTTAAATGTAGTTGGATGGGAAAAGCTGCTCAGATACGACCGAGCTGTCAAAACAGTCTCAACGCCACTTCTGATTCTTTTTCTTATTCCAGTGACAGATGGGCAAGCAACTTGGAGTGCTTTGCAATGTGCACACTTCCAATGTGCATCAATAAGCCTTTTCATTTGGATTGGACTGTTTAGTTATGACTGCCTTGTGTTGGTTCTTTTTTTCCCATTTGGGGGTGAAATAGTTATTGTGTAGAAACAAGTTTACTTATGTGCACTCTGGAAATGACTTTTTTTAAGCTTAGAAACCAGACTGTGCAGATGCTGGAAATCCACAGCAACACAAAATGCTGGAGGAACTTAGCAGGTCAGGCAGCATCTATCGAGAGCTACAAAGCGTCGATGTTTCATGCCAAGACCCTTCCTCAGATCTGAGAAGGAATGGGGGCAGGGAAGGAGCACAAGCTGGATGGGTAAAGCCTTGTGATGGGTGGCGGGGCGGGGGGGGGGGGTGAGTTGAAGCTGGGAGGTGATGGTGGAAAAGGTAAAGGACCAAAAGAAGAGTGTGGACCATGGGAGAAAAGGAATGAGGAAGGGCACCAGAGGGAGATAAGGGAAAAGGGGTAAGAGGGGAACAAGAATGGAAAGAGATAGAAGGGGGAGAAATTATAAGAAGTTTGATAAATTGATGTTCATACTGTTGGGTTGGAGGCTAACCAGACGGAATGAGGTGTTTAAGAATAGTTATTTAGGTATTTAAGAATATCTAGGGTAGTAATCCCTTGGAGATGGTATAAACGTGCTGGTGAAATTCCTCCTCAGTTTGCCTGAGGTGTGGATGGCTGAGATACCACCCAACACTACACTGCTTTTAAAGCTACCTGCCATTCTGTAACTGCACGAGCCATGTATTATTGTTTGTCTTTTGTGTCAATGACAGCAGCACATTTTTTGGTAAATGCCTCTGTAATTTAGGTTCTCGGTATTTGCGTTACTGTTTCCTGCGTTTTGCCTTTTGCGCATTGATTGTCAGTCTTTGCAGTTTTCCATCAATACTATTGTATTTCCATTCTGGGAATGCCTGCAAGAAAATGAATCTCAGGGTGGTATATAGTGACAGGTATGTACTTTGAAATGCTAAGAAGGTAATACTTTTTAACTGACCGGATCACTGGGCTTGGCTGGTTTTTGGGGAATTTTCGTAATGGCATTTCCGTCAGAGCAACCTGTCAGATGTGTGGTTACAGCTCAGGGATTTAAATCTGCAGTCGCAGAAGTAGTCGTTGCTGTTCACTGTTTAGACATTTTTATTGTGAACCTTTAAATCTCCCACTTTCCATAAATTTCATGTTACCAGTACGCTTCAGTGTATCCAAGCTGTTGCCTGTTCTAGCACAAACACCTCCTGCAATAACTGTTTTGGTTCCTCAGTCTATGCTTCCCGACTGGAGGGATCTGTGCACCTGCACTTAAAATTCCTCTGCTCATAACCTGTTGTCATGTATTCTCTTGTTTATCCTCCTGCATTGCAACTTGAGCATGTTCAATCTGATAACTGTCAGCAGCATAAACACACCTTCTGTCTACCCAGACCCAGACTTGCTTTGATCTACAATATTATTCCAGTATTCTACTGAGACTCAGTATAATTGTATTTTGTAATCCTTTTTAAAATTGGAACTGTGATGCTAAAAGCATAGCTATAAAGCCAACGCGCACCCAAAGCTGGTGGAACCCGGTATGTCTGATAGCATCTACAGAAAAGAGTAAGCAATGGACATTTCGGACTGAGTCCCTTCATCAGGACTTGGGGGAGTGAGAGGAGGGGGGGAAGAAAATGGGCATCTTCTCTCCCCCACCCCCCCCCCACACTCCCTTCCCTCTCAGTCCTGATGAAATCTTTCTGCCTGAAAGATCAACTGTTTACTCTTTTTCTGTAGATGCTTCCTGACTGAGTTCTTCCAGCATTTGTGTGTGTGTGTTGCTTTGGATTTTCAGCATCTGCAGATTTTCTCAAGCTTGCTCTAAAGGCCAACATTTTGACGATTTGTTCTTTCTTTGTTAGGTCCGCACACTTTTTGTCAGTGGTCTTCCCATGGATATTAAACCACGAGAGCTATACCTACTGTTTCGGCCTTTCAAGGTAAGTTGGAAGTGTAGATTTATGTATCTGTGCTGGTTCCTAGCCTGGGTTATCAGGATGTCCTCCCTTCCAAGGTCATTTAACCAAAGCAATCATTTAGCTCCTGTAGTTTATAAATATCAAACTAACAACACCTGACAGTTATGCAATTTGATAAATATTTTTAGTATTCCAAAACTTGATGTTCCAACTGCTTCACTGAATTTATTCAAAGGTTGGTGTTGAAGAGCTTGCAATATTGTGCTGCACTGACTTTTACTTGGAAGCAAATTCTCAGCTCTCCAAAGAGCTGTGAATCCATTCCTTGAGCCCTGGTCAAAAGTCCTTGCAACCTTCCAGGGCCACACTGCCAATCTAACAACTACTGATCACCTTTTTATTCTTTCTCCACTCCCACCCCTCTTTCCTACTGCATGCTTGCACACTAGAGAATCTTAAAATGGTCAATAACCCTGCAGCATCTGTGTGCTTGGGATGCAGAAGCAAACCAGGAGACCCAGTGGAAGCCCACACAATCACAGGGAGCACTGCCATAACGCTAGCAACCCAGGTCCAACTGTAGCGTCTAGAGTTGAGCAGGGAGTTTCCTCTAACCAAACGTCCTGTCTTTTATTCTATGGGTAATGCATAGTGATTGTATGTACTTTGAACTTTCAGTAAGGTTCCCACTAAAGGTTCTACTTCCGTGGTCCCTTGGTTCCATTTAATATCAGAATGTATGCAGTATACAATCTGAAATTCCTACTATTTGCCGACATCCACAAAACAGAAGAACCCCTAAAATAAATCTAAAATATTAGAACCCCAAAGCTCCCTCCCACTTGTTCCAGCAGAAATCATTAGCCCCTGTACCACAGACCATGCAAGCGATATGTAGATACAGGAGCTTGAAGTTAGTTTCTTCCCTTCTGTCATCAGTCCATGAACATTACCTCACTATTTTGCTCTTTGCACTAATTTTTATATTGTAATGCATAGTAATTTTAAAGTTTTATTTGTCATGTGTACACTGAAGTGTCTTTGCATCATATCAGCAAGGATTGTGCTGGGAACTGCTACAAAACAAATTTCATGACATGTCGGTGATGATAAAACTGATTCTGATCTTTGCTGAATGACATAGCTGGTCTGTCATTAGTGGTGTAACTGCAATTGGTGCATAGTACCAAAGTCAAGGTGCAAATTACTGTGTAGCTGGCACTACTGTAGAATATTTTTCTTTCAGGACAATTTAATGAGGGAATGAGTTTCTTCACTAGCAAAATTAGAACAGCCTGTATAAACATGTTTGGCTTTAGTTACAAGTGGAACAGAGGTGGTCTCCCTCACTACTTGTTTCTCCTTCCTCCATGGGGATGCTTGTCTTCTGAAGACTGTTAGTTTGCATGAAGAGGCCTTTGTACAAAGCTTGTCATTCCCTGGCTAATGTCTTGGACTTCATCATTTGGCAGACTGGTATGCGAGTGTGTTTAATAAACTGAAAATTTAATTGGTAGATTAATCCAGCAGTGCTGACTGAGTCCTTCTGGTAGTCATAACAACAGCTGTCAATCTTGCCACAGCCTTTTGGCTTGCTTTAGACCATTTTAATTGTGCAATGGAATAAACTTTAAGACTTAGCCTCGCAGAGTAGCTTTTAAATCCTGTTCCTTCCAATGCAAGGATTTAAGTTGTTTTAAAAATTGGTCATTATTGCAGCGATCAGTGCAAGCCCAGATGTGCTGAGTGGTGAGGAAGATTTTGCCAGTGAGCTGCATTGTCTGCCGCATTTCATTGGGGTGTGTATTGTAATGGGTCATTCTTGGGTTAACACGCTGCTATCTTGAGGCTTGCACTTGAGTCAGTGACTTGTTTTAACCCTGAGCTTTGCTTTGATCGAGAGCCGAAATTGTGCTTTCAATGTAAACCCAACCTACAGAGCAAGAGGAAGCAATTTTCAATAGCTTTTCAAACAAGTCTTTAATCCAAATAGTGAAACCAGTCATTTCAAAAGTTGCCTTGGAAATTCTGCCAAGTTCCAAATTTGAAAGTAAGCTTATTATCAAAGTATGTATATGTCACCAGATGCTACCTTGATTCATTTTCTTGCAGGCATTCCTGACAGAACAAAGAAATACAATATAATTAAGCTCTACATGTGCAAAGACTGACAAACTAATGTGCACATACTAAAAATAATAAATATTGAGAACATGTGTTGTAGAGTTGATAGAGTCCATAGATAGTGGAATCAGTTCAGAGTTGAGGTGAGTGAAGTTATCCATGCTGGTTCAGGAGCTTGATGGTCGATGGGTAATAACTTACTGCCACGTATACCTCCTTGCCTAATGTTAGAAGTGAGAAGAGAACTTGTGAATGTTGCTTTATTGCAACAGTACTCTAATAGATGTGCTCAGTGGTGAGGAAGATTTTGCCAGTGAGCTGCACTGTGTCTACCACGTTTTGTTGGGGTGTGGATGTGTATTGTAATGTGAACGATGTGGAGGAGCAAAAGGAAGCCCCTGCAGTTCTTGGCTTAATGAGCCCAAGAATGTACAGGCTCTTATGCAATTTAGTTCCCCCTGCAAAGCCAGCAAGTAAGATGTTTAAAATTGTTACAATTTCTCAAAAATCATTTGAGCCCTAAACTGGCAATAGCTGAGAGATTCAGATTTTACAAAAGGAACCAGTCAAAAGATGAAAGCATTTCTGAATACATAACAGAGCTGTGCAAACATCCCCAGTACTGTGACTTTAGAGATGGACTTTTGGTTGCATTATGGGATAGGCCTGTATGTGGCATGCATTGTCAAAGCACTCAAAAGAGGCTACTGTCTGAATGAGACCTAACCTTAGAACAGGCATTGACCATTGCAATATTGTTAGAGCCTGCAGCAAAGGATGCAGCAGAACTACAGAAAAGGTGGACAGAATGTGAAATGCACAAAGTGTCCCTGAATGGTGCAAATGCCAAAGATGTTATTGATGTGGCCAATCCTCCCATGATGCAAATGACTGGTTCAAGGAACAAGTTTGCAGAGAGTGTCACAGACAAGGTCACAGTGTGCAGTCAAACAAAAAGCACAACCAAGGAGAAAAAGCGGCCAGTGAAAAGTTTCTCTCTCAGAACTAAGGAAATGCATATATAGAGTGACCGAATGTGAAACGGACAACAGTCTGAAGGTGAGCTGTCGTGCTAGAATTGCGTAGTATTACTGAAGCAGATCACAAAATCATGCGGATCACCACGGATGTCTGGTGTAGAACTGGATACAGGGTCAGCTTTGTCCGTAAATCCAGAGGCTGACTAGAACAGACTGTTTTCTAAGATGCCATTAGAGAAGACCTCAGTGATGCTGAAGACTTGGAGGTGCAAGTGTCTCCCAAAGGCCAACTGAAAGTAAATGTGACGTGTGGAGGGCCAGCACTGAACGGTTGTGAAAAATCCAGCTAGACGGGCACTCAGGAAAGCTGTGTGTGACATCAATGGGTAATGGCAGCCCAAATGTAGCACTGACCAGACACTGACACAGCTGCTTAATGCTAATTAGAAGGTGTTTGAGGAGAATTAGTAAAATTCAAAGACTTATGAATCCCAGAATTGAATGGGATAAAAAAGCAACACCAAGATTCCATAAAGCGTGTCCAGTGTCTTGTGTGCTGTGTCTTAAAATGGATGCGGAACTGCAGAGATCTTCTCTCCAAGGTCGAGTGGAGTGATTGAGCCACATCCGTTGTCCAGTGATCAAGAATGGACGATCTGGAGCTATTTGCATATGTGAGGATTTCAAGGTGAGCATTATCCCAGTGCTACGTACCGTGCAGTATTCCCTGCCGTGGATAGAAGATATTTTTGTTTTGCATCTTTGGCAGGCAGGGAGAGGTTTTCAAAGATTGACTTGTCACAAGCCTATTTGCAAATGGAGATTGAGGAGTCGAGCAGGAAGTTCCTCACAATCAACACTCACAAGGGACTGTTCCAGTATAATTGTCTCGTTTGGCGTCACATCAGCACCAGCAATTTGGCAAAGAGCAATGGGCCGAGTTCGCCAAGATAGCCCAGGAGCACAATGTTACCTTGATTATATCATGACTGTCAAAAATGAAGGGCTCCTCCAGATCATGGTAAAGTGCTTACCAGGCTGAATGTGTATGGTCTGTGCACAGAGATGAATGAAATCTCACTGTGGACATGTCATTGACAAGCACGGCTTACACAAGTCACCAAGATTGAAGCAGTGCTACAAGCACTCAAACTGGAAGATGTGTCACAACTTGGGCCTTGTAAACTACTGCCACCAGTTTCTCCCTAACGTTGCCCCAGAACTGCATGCATTAAATGCACTGTTACAGACAGGAGCAAAGTGGGGAATGGTCAGAAAGATGTGAAAAAGCATTCGAGGGAGCCAAGTAACATTAGATGAACTGTTCACCCATTGTGACCCATCCCTGCACATCAGACTGGTGTGCGATGCGTCCCCTTATGCCATTGGAGGGTTTTATCAATTATGAAAGATTGACTTGAGCACCCAATTATGTTTGCTTCAAGATTGGTGATGAGTGTAGAACGCAACTGCGCACAGATCATACAAGGAGTTCTTGGTCTAGTGTGCGGAATAAAGAAGTTCCACCACTACCTCTACAAACGAATGTTTACACTAGTGACAGATCTCCAGCACCTAGTGTCCGTTTTCAATCCCTGGAAGGAAATTCCAGGGATGACTGCTACCCGGTTAGAACACTGGGCACTGTTCTTTGGAGCCCACTCTTATGACATAGAGTTCAAGGGTACCAAATAACACAGCAACACTGATGGCTTGTTGCCTCTTCCACTATTGGCAACTGAAGAAGTGTTTCTTCATACTATGACCCAGCAGAAGTGTTCCACACCATATTGGTGGACCAGTTGCCGGTAACAAATTCCAAAATACAAAGGGGAGCAAGGAGTGGGCTGACATTGTCAAAAGGCTGTGACATCACCATGCAAGGATATCCAGCTCATGGTAACCTTGTTTCCAGAGTTCTTGGTGAGATGAGACCAAATGTCGGTGTGTGCCAAGTCTGTGTGGATCCCGTTGTGGTTTCCTCTAAACTCCTGCACCAGTGTGTTAGAAAATCTGCATGAAGGATGTAGTCAAAATGAAGTTTAACCTGGGAATAAATAAACTGGTTGAAAACTTGGCAAAATCTGTTCAAAATGCAACCCCCACAGGCACTGTGGTCCATTTGTGGACTCCCTATTGCTGTGCATGCTCATTTAGAGTGGCCAGAGGTTATACTGGTGAAGATGACCACCTCGGCAAAGTCAATCTGCACTCTGAGAATGATCTTCACTAGAGATGGGCTTGCCAGAATAAATTGAGTAACAACAGACTCCGTACACATCAGAAGAATTCTGACTGTTCATGAAGAAAAGTGACGGCAGACATTTCTGGTCGGCTCCTCACAACCCGGCAACGAATGGGTTAGCTGAAAGGTTTATCAAGACCTTCAAGTAGTCCACTAAACTGATGGACGAGGAGGACAATCCTCTGCAGCACAAGGTGGACATCCATTTTGTGTATCGGAACTCTGTTATCAGACCAAAATGTCAACTGTTCATTCCTCTCCATAACTGATGATCAGCAGAGTGAATTTACAGCATGTGAAAAATCTCTTGTATCTGGGAGAGTGGTGCAAGGTTTTCAGTGGGAGAGAAGGTATTGTGTAGGGATATTAATGTTAGTCCCACCATTAACTAGTCATTAGTCAGGCGAAGTAGCTTAACATCCAATAATTGGCTTTATAAAAAAGTCACCTGGGCTAATTTCAATCATGGACATTGTCCTGTGTTTCTCCCACTTGCATCTCAATCAGAATCATGTTTATTATCACTGACATGTCATGATTCTGCAGCTGCTGTACAGTGTTAGACATGGTGTAAATTGCAGTAAGAAATGTACAGTGGCTTTTGGTTAATCTGGCAAGCTGCTATTTTGGTACAACTCGAGAAGTGCAAACACTAATTCAGAAAACAGCCGGGATTCCCTTTTTTTCTGATACCATGCCACTTCATTGAGACAGCAGGCTGTTGCTGAGGTTTCAGTCACATGCACTTGTGTGGATGTGAGACACTACACTGTGCTTGGAGTGTAAAGTTTTTAAATAGTGTCAGGTGTGTGTGTTCAAAAGGCAGTAATTTTTGTCACTGATAATTGGCGAGAAATGAGCAGTAAGATATTTCAGAACTGTTTTGCTCACTGAGATTTCAAGCATTCAGGCTTGAAGATGCCAGAAAGGGCCTGGAGCGAAAATGAAAATTTCACTAATTCAGCATGTTTGGAATTACAAAGAATTTAAGGGTATCGCCTATAATCTTTAATCTTACAATAAAAATAACGATTTGGACAATGCAATTGTTCAAAGAATTGTATGAAGGCAGTTCATTATCTGTCTGTTCTGATTTTGTTCATTTGTAGCCAGTCCAAAAAAACATGGCAGTATACACTGGATGAATTCCACCATCAGAATCTGTTTAATCTTACAGCATATCATGAAATTTGTTTTTGTGGCACTGGTACAATGTAATACATAACTGAATTACAGTAAGTGTGTATATATAATTGCAAAAAAAGTGAGGTAGTGTTATGGGGTCAATGTCCAATCATTAAACTGCTGGCAGAGGGAATAAAGCTATTCCTGAATCATTGTGTGTGCCTTCAGGCTCCTGTACCTCATCCCTGATGGGAGCAATGAGAACAAGGCTTGTCCTGGGTGATGGGGGTCCTTAGTGATGGATGCTGCCTTCTTGAGGCATTGCCCCTTGATGTCCTGGATGCTATGAAGGCTCATGCTTATGCTGAAGCAGACGGAGTACATAACTTCAATCCTGTGTAGTTAACCCTCTCCTCTTCTTTTCCCACCCCACCCCCCGCTGTACCGGATAAAGCCTTTCTCCATGGTCCATCTGTCTTTGACTTTCCAAATCTCCTCAAACACCTAATGAAATGTAGCTGCTGTTGTCTTGGTAATTGCATTGTTTTGTTGTCGCCAAGATAGCTCCTTAGATGTTGACACCCAGGAACTTGAAATTGCTCACTCTTTCCACTTTTAACAACTGTTAGAAACTAATCCAGTTTTACAGCTACTAGTATTGGTAGTGTTCTAATTTGTTCTGTAATTTATTTAAATACATAATTTGTTATTCAGCTAAACTTTTTATACATTAACTATTTCCGTGAAACTTCAGCTGAGTTAGCTGCTTAATTAGGCCAAAATGTGCATGTCCTGATATACCCCAATTGACTGAAATCCACTATTTTAAAATCTATAGTGCAAAAAATAGTAGGTAATGATGGGAGAAGGGAAGAAACTGTTAATAAAACATTGAGTCTTTAAGCTCCTGTACTATTTCCCGGCAATAATGAGTGTCCTAGGCAGTGGGGATTATTAATGGACACCAACTTTTTGAAGTATTGCCTTTTGAAGATGTCCTTTAGTCACAAACCTGCACATGGAGAGCCTGGAGGAAAAAAAAAATCTGTTGGAGGAATTGGGCAGGTCAAACCAGCATCTGTGTGTGACAAAGCAATCCTGATGATGGATCTCCGCCTGAAAACATCAACAGCTTGTTCTCCATAGATGCTGCCTGACTTGCTAAATTCCTCTAGCGTGTTGTCAAAGGGGGAAAAAATATTTTTCCTCAGGTGCTGTCTGCTGCTGAGTTTTTTAGCATTCTGTTGAATTTCCAGCATTTTCTTTTTCCCCACCAGGCTTTTAACTCTGCTATGGGACTTGTGAGCACAACTTGATTGGTACCCCTTCCACAAGCATCCAATCCCTCCATTGAACAGTTGCAGCAGTGTGTACTGTCTACAAGATGCACTGCAACAACACACCAAAGTCCTAAGGCAGCACCTTCCAGACCCATGACCATTACCATCTAGAAGCACGAGAACAGCAGAAACTTGGGAACACCACCACTTGGAAATCCCCCTTCAAGTCACTCACCACCTTGACTTAGAAACGTATTGCTGTTCCTTCATTGTCGCTGGGTCAAAATCATGGAATTCCCTCCCTAACAGCACTGTAGGTGTACCTACACCCCAGGGAGTACAGCAATTCAAGAAGGCAGCTCATCATCACCTTCTCCAAGGCAGCTGGATGGGCAATAAATGCTGGCTTAGCTGGTGACACCCACATCCCAAAAATGAATTTAAAAAAAAAACATTCTGCTAGTCTCTCAGAATGGTTTGTTGTCTCTCCAAAGCCCCTTTGCCCCACAACCCTTTAAGAATGTAGATTGGCCAGTTATAAAAGCTGACTACAATGCTGCCTTTAGATTGTGGTGTTGAGATGTGAAACTTAATCCCACTAAGCTTTTGCAATCAGACTGCTCTGAACAGCCCCACAGATTTTTAAGGAGGCCTTGGCATTAGATGTTCTGATTCTTTGATGCACTACTTAGTGCCCAAGTAGTTGACGTCAAGAATCCAAATAAACCGGTTGAGTAATTTGGCTGGACAATGTATATCTGTGTTATTTAAATTCAAAATATTAATTTAGATTGGAGGGTAGTTTAATTGCAGTCACCTTGACCTGAGTGTTTCTCTGTCAAGTCACAAGTTTTGAAGTTCATTTCTAATCTTCACTATGTACTTTAAGCAGTAAGTTGTATTTTACTCCATATAATTATTTTTCCATCAGGGGTATGAAGGGTCACTGATCAAACTCACTTCAAAACAGGTAAGCATTTTTCTTTATAACGATATTCAATATTTTTCAATATTCTGAAAATGAGAATTTTCTGTGTTTTTATTTTTTTTTAATCCTGATCTGTTGGTGTCTAATCCTAGCTGCACCTAAGCATTGGAATTTATAGGGCTGATTTATTGTCATCTACATAATAAGTCTATTGTTTTTTTTTTTGGTTTGGGCCAATGTTTTTCAGAATGTTTTTAGTTCTCTTCTCTTCCTCCTCCCCCCCCCCCCCCACAGAGACAGCGAAGGAAGAGAGTTGACTCTTAAACTAATATTTTGAAGTATTGTTCACGTGTAGGTTTTTGAAATGAACTGTTCCTTATCTGGTTTTAAATCCCCAAACTGAATGGGGATAATATCCAATATTGCATCCCTGTGCGGTAAAATTTAAGTTGAGAAATTATTTCTACAACTGGACACGATGTGTTAACCCAAGTATAATAATTTGTACTTCAGTAAGCTTTAACATTTTAGGGGTTTGAGTTTCAACAATTTTTCAGAATAATATTCCCAAATCATGTCTGTGTGTAGTTTGTGTTGAGGTTTTCTCCCTTCAATCTGAAAACTGGCGCTGGATGAAACCCCTTGAACAATTCAGTAGTCCCATCCTTTATATACCATGATAATTTACAGCCCAATACTTTAACTGCATTCTTTGACCACCAGTTTGTAATGTAACTTTTATTTTGGCTGCTTGGTTTGTGGATTTCGGGGTTTGGACAGGGGCCTGTAATGTTGTCCATGCGGTTACTGATTTTATCATGCATTTTCTCACTGTTACATTGTGAGGTCTCTTCAACACTGCTTGGAGGCTTCAGGACAAAAGTTTTATGTGCACAACCTCTGCCTCACTGCTCATACCCCCAACACCCCCCCCCCCCAAGGCATTCCCAGCCCACATGCATCCTTGAACAATTCTGGCAACATCACCTGAGTGCATGCCATCCGCAAAGAATTTGCCTTCCTTCCTTCAGCATTATTGTTCACTATTCAGTCCAGCTTCTGCTGATCTTTGGGGCAGGTTGTCATCCTCCCTTGTTATCTGGTAGTTAAGACAAAACTGGTTGTAAAGATTGCATCTATGATGCATGCAAAGTCTAGCACCACATTTGGAACACAGGAACAGGACCTTTGGCCCACAATATTATGCCGAACTAATTAAATGTCAACTAAACTTAATTGTGTGGATAGCCAGAGTTGTTTCCCCAGGGCTGAAATGGCTAACATGAAGGGGCACAGTTTTAAGGTGCTTGGAAGTAAGTACAAGGGTGATGTCAGGGGTAAGTTTTTCTTTCCACACAATGGTGGGTGCGTGGAATACGTTACTGGCGACGGTGGTGGAGGTGGATACTATAGGGTCTTTAAGAGACTCTTGTACATGGAGCTTAGAAAAATAGAAAATGCAGTAGGGAAATTCTACGTTGCTTCTAGTGTAGCTTACATGGTCGGCACAACATAGTGGGCTGAAGGGCCTGTCATGTGCTGTAGATTTCAATGTGAACGAATCCCTTCTGCCTACACAATGCCCCTACCTTTCCATTTCCCTCACGTTCATGTGCCTATCTTCAAGTCCTAATGTACCTGACTGTCACCACCCCAAGGAGCACATTCCAGGCACCCAGCACTCTGGGGGGGTGGGGGGGGGGTGGTAATCTTGCCTCTGGCAACCCCTTTTGAACTTGCTTCCTCGCTTTAAATGTATGCCCTCTAGTATTAGACATCTGGGAAATGCTGAGCTGATTCTGAAACCTTCCAGTGAAAGATGTTGCCATAGGTAGCTTTCACAACTAGAGTTAGGATGACTTGCAATGCTTTCTTAATGCCATAGGTTAGAGCAACATCTAAGCCTTAATGTCAACAGAAAATGGTGTTCCTGTTACAGGTGAGCTTTTAAAGGTCAGTTCCAAAGGCTAGCGGTGAATTTAGGAGTCAAGTTTGAATCTGTATTAGGCAGAGCAATATTGGACTAGTTGTGGGAGATGGCTGCAGGTTCACAATTTGTGATTGTGGACAAGTACATGTAAAGCTGGAAAGGAGACACTGTAAAGCCCCATGAGACTCGTAGGAGATGAGCAGCATTCCCAAGAAAAACATTAGTGTTTTTATGAGAACACAATAGAACAAAGTCCATTGTAATACATAGTGGTCATACTATTGCTACACTGATTTAGTAATTAGGACTGTGCAGGTTGGATGAAGGGAAGTAGCTGTTCTTGAACATGGTGTGGGACTTTCAGATTGTGTACCTCCCTGCCCAATGTCACTTTCAAAGCTGGACGCTGGCCAAATTTTTTTTTAAAAAAAACTACTTCCACGTGAATATTTTGCCGTATCTAGCAAAGCTTTTTTGATTTTGTCTTGGAGTTTCAAAATGACTAGGGTTTTTATTGCTTACTGTAGATAAGGATAGTAAATCAGCTTCAAGTTAAGTTGCACATTCCCTGGAGTCAAATCTAATTTGTTCCAAACAATGAACAGTAGGTGCCTAGAAATTCTTTTGGTGCTGATTCTCTCTGTACTACCAGGCAACATGCATGTGTTACTATATACTGTAGCCTGTGGTGCTCTGAAATTGATTTTGATTGAATGAATCTTTCCAGTCACAATACATACTGACACCTGTGTAACACATCTAGTGTATTGTCTGGGATTCATTTTCAGACAAATGTGTCTGCTATTTTAATAGAATATTTTTGATCTCCATTTAAAGGTTATCAGAAGTTCATGTACCATTTTGCAAAATGTTACATGCAGCTTTAAATGGAGAAGATCTAATTCTTGATAAATGCAGTAAATATTTCACTTGCACATATATTCTTGCATTTAACTTGGCTGACACCTGCGTAAATACCAGCTAATGAACTGTAACCTTCAGGATTCTGCCATTCATTTACAGCCCTGGCAAATGTACACCCATCTGGTTATTTAATTCTAAATCTGGAAATGATTTTTCAGGGGTTTATATTCTTTAAGTTGATCATGTGTCATTTGGTGCAGCAGTACTTGCTGAGCAAATCACTGGAAATTGGGCCCATGTGTTAATGTACACTGACTTTATTGCTTTGCTACCAACTAAACCGGTAAAATGGTACATCTTGGGTATCAATCCAGTGTAGTTACTGAATTAAACATCCAACAACTTTCACCATCCCAACAGCTGTACCCTCCTAAATTTGCTGGTATTCAAATTTTTGAGAAGGCTCATAATTTGGCCGGACTCTACAGTTCTAGAGATTTACAGCACAAACAGACCCTTGGGTTACCTAGTCCATGCTGGACTATAGCCACCCTTGATCTCTTAACCCCGCTAAGCCTAAAGAAATTCCTGCACTCTGTTCTAAAGGGACATCTTCAAATCTGAGGCTTTGCCCTTTGGTCCGAGACACCCCCACAATTGGAAACATCTCCATATTCACTTTGAGACCTTTTGAGTCCCATTTTAATCCAATGTAGTCTTTTATCTTTCAAATACTTTGTCTCCAACATAAATATTTAATGATCTGGCCTCATCCATTCTTGAGATAGCAAATTCCAGAGATTTCACCATCCCCTGAGTGAATTTTGAGACCTTAAAATGGCTGTCATAGTTTTTCTTTCCATATTCCCTCATTCATCATTCTCCACCTATGGAAATATCTCGACATCCATCTTGCGGTTGTCTTGGGTTCTTGTGTTTGAATAAGGTTCCTCTGCTTCACCCACTGTTCTTCAAATCCATGATATTGGGCCATAGTTTTCCATTTTGTTGGAAGAACTGTTTAAATAGCTTTTGAAGTGTTGTCAACAATTAATAAGGGTCCATGGCATTAAAAACAGTTGGGAACCCCTGGCATTCTTGCATGGTGGAAGCACAAACTGCAGTCAGCTAAACCTGCCTCACTGTACCCTGCTTTCAGACTTCCCAAGCACTTGACATCTAGCTTTAGGCCAAGGGTTCCCAACCTGGGGTATGCGGACCCCTTGGTTAATGGCAGGGGTCCATGGTATAAAAAGGGCTGGAAATCTCTGTTTAAGGCAGAACAAGATTGGATTATTCATTCCATTCGATCAGTGGACTGGACTAACACTTTACCACAAACACAATACTGAAGGAACTTGGTGGGTCCCGCAGCCTCTGTAGAGGGGAATAAGCAGTCCATTTTCTGTCAGACCATTTATTATGTTGGATTGAGTGATATTGCGATCCAGAGTTTTAGTAGTCAAGAATGAGGCTTAAAACTTGGTTATGGCTATTTATTAGGTGTTAGAATTTTAAACTCTAATCCAGACTACTTCAGGTGCTGATGGAGAGTTTTAGTCTGAAACACCAACTGTTTATTTCCTTTCACAGTTGCTGCCTGTCCCACTGAATTCCTCTAGCATTTTATGTTTTAAGATTTCCAGCATCTGCAGAATCTCTTGTCACTTGTGCAATACATAAAATGCTGGACTTTTTAAAATCTGGATGCCAAGTTTAAAAAAATATATATATATAATTGGCATATCCTATTAAGGCACTGGGTGAAACTTTGCTCATATCTCCAATCTGCTATCCATCCAGTGATATTTGAAGTGGGTTGCATAGAGCTCTTTCCAATAATCTAAGTAAAGTAACAACTTTATCAAGAGCACATGCCAAGTTTAGAACAAAGCACTTTATCCCTGCAATTGGAACTTGGTCCAGAGCTTGCTAATAATCCTGCCAGAGTTAGCAACACTTTGTATTTGATCAAGACTGGGGCATTCTCTCTAATGTGTATGCTTAATGCTCAGGGTTGTGAACCCCTGCCTCTCCATTGCTGTGGCACATGAGGCCCTCCTGCCCTACTAGTGCCTGCAACAATAACTCAGTGTGGAGAGCCCACCTCAGAATGGATAGGCTTTGGAGGGGAGGGGTGCGGAGGTGTGGCTGCTCAGTTCTGAGATATGGAACTCGAGCGGGTGCGGGGTAATGACTGGGACTGCCAGTGGCTGCTCTATGATGTACTCCCTGAATACTATAGTGTCTCTCCAGCTCCTGATGGAAGTAGCTGTCTCCTCTGTCTCTCTCTCCCCAGGACATGGATTTCTGTGGTAACACACTCAATGTGTGTGTCTAAGGAAGCAGTCATAGAACAGTGGCTGAGGCATATTAGAGAATGATGCTTGGTAAGCAGAGCCTTGCATTTAGGGTGCAGATATGAAACACGGTAACTTTCCAGTCTATTGTAAAGAAAAAAAAAAGGGGAACTTACTCACAAACGAAACATGGGCTAGATCTAAGTAGAAGCGACTTTTCCAAAAATTTCATGGAACTGGGGTTTGAGACCAGCTTAATTTTGCAAAGGTGGACAGAGAAAAAGGGGGGAAATGCACAAAAGTAATGTTGAATGAACAAAGTGATCAGTAAAAGCATCCTGCAGATCTGTATGGAGAATGTTGATCAATTACAGTCAGAAATGGGAGTGGTGCACAGAAATGAGATCATTTGATTACATTGGGGAGTTTCTTCAAGGAAGGATCCAATATAGAGGAGACTCAGTGCAATTGGTGTTAATACTTTTCTGGGGTAAGAAACTGACTAGATTTAATCCTAAAAAGCTGCATTGTTCCCAGAAACTGGGACATTGGTTATTTTTGAAAGTTCCGGGATTATGGGCAGTCTCTCTTTTGATCAGTCCACTCCACTGGAAATAAGATATAGACCAGTTGACCTATGAGTGATGGGGAAAATGCTAATATTGATTGCCAACTTGAGCAATCAAATGCTAAAGATATAATCTTGGATAAAGTCGTATAATTAAGTTATAGTTGGTTATTAGATGTAATGTAGTATTCTATTAACTGTAATAGAGCTGATATTGAATCAACTCTATTAAAGTTCATTTAATAGAGCACTTAAGACTGATTTCAACAGCTCTATTTCCTCTGGTAGAGTATTTCAGTGTTGACTCTGTCTGATCCTGTTACCATGTATTTTGTGGCAAATCCTGCTGGACTGTTGCACTGGAAGCTTAAAGAACTGAGCCTGGGAGCACCAAAGTGTGTGAAATGAAGTGCATGGGATTGGGGCTAAGTAACCAACATGGAGAACGGATCAAAAGGAAAGGCAGTAAGAATAGTTAAAGTGGCAGGCAATGACTAGTGGGGTATTTGTAGAGCAGTGTTAGGGCTTAACTGATCAATGTATTGATGTTGCTTAAGTGAGGGGATTAAATGTAATCTATCCGTGGTTGTAAGTAACACAAAGCTTGGTGAGAGTGAGAATGCAGAAAAGCTCTGGTGTAAAGCAGACGGTTAGGGAAGTGAGCAAGTATGTGGCAAGTGTAGTTATAGAATGGATAAATGTGAGACTGTACACTGGCTGCTGTACATGTGTGCATAGCTACAAGACCTTTTCTGTCTATTCCTTTTCCATTGGGGCCTGGGTGTCCTTGTATACCAGTCAAAGTAGGGCTGGAGATGTACCAGGTGGATGAGGATAGATGGCCTGGGAACCTTGGAGATCTCAGTTATTAAGGCTAGAGATGTCTACTGGTGAAATCGTGTCTCACATTGTGCCAGTTTTGTCTCATTTATGAGGAGCAATGTTCTTTCTATGAAGGGAATGCAGAAAATGCTCATCAAAATTGGTTTGTTTTTTGGAATGGTAGGACTGAAGCTGGGCTGGCTTTGTATTTGAGAGTTGTGGAGAATTGGGGGGAATTTCAAACCTACACCTCAAGTCTGGACAGGGTAGATGCGATAAGGATGTTCCTGATATCTTGGGAATCCGGTGGTTCAGTCCTACATGGTTTATCCGTCATTCTTAGTAAGACATGTAGAGCAGACATTATATCTGGTGTTGACCTATGGAATTGCTTGCTACTTAAAGCAGTTGAAACAATCATTAAGCAGAATTCAAGTATATTTAAAGAAATTGAGGAGTATTAGAAGAAAGTGGGTACTGAATTTGGATGATTAGCTGTGATACTGGTAGGATGGGCTTGTCTACTTGAATGTTGAGTCAGAGGGGCATGTGCATGTGGGAATATGGACGGGAGAAATGAGGCCTCCAGTTATATTCTGGGGCTAGTGCTAAGTAATGTGCCAGTGTAATACAATTCATGTGCTTTGAAAAATCAAGAATGCTATTTTACAATACTGGCATGAAAACAATTTGGGACTCCTGTAAAGTTCTTTTGTCATATCCCCTGTAAATTCATTGCACTTGCCCCAAAGCTATACTCTCTAGATTTGGACACCCATCTATGGGGGAAGGTTCCCTAATATCTTACTTATCCACGATCTGTCCTGCTCCAGGAAATAACAAAACCCAGCCACTGGGTACATTTCCTCTGCAACTTCATGTCCTTCCTATAATGTGACTCAAATTGTTCAGTCATCTTGCTATGGCCTGACCAATGTTTAAAAATTTGTACCATAACCTTGCTCTCATTACCACATCCTAGCTAATGAAGAAAGGTATCCATATGCCTTCATCGTATTTGGCTTGCTCCAACTTCCCGTATCCTTGGCCTTGTGCACCAGGATCCTCGCTTGTACTTCCTCAGGCCCGACAGTTCATTGTGTACATCGCATCACTGCACTTAACACTGTTAAATTCCTAATGTAATTACTGTGCCTATTTTTCTGATCAATTCTGACCATCTTCCTCGCTGTCAACACCAATTTTGGTATCCTCTGTGAACCTACAATTTTCATTTCGTATCAATCAGTCTGCTTCCTATTCCCAAGCCAACTTTGGATCCAACTTGCCTTGTATCTTAGGGAGACTAACCTTCTGGAGCTGATTTCTTGTAGAACCTTGTCAAAAACAAACTCTTGCCATGTTCAAAGTTTGCCTCCTTCAGTATATGCATTAAATTTAAATTCTCCAAAATGTGTGGATAACACAAGAACCATTGTTATCATACTCAATCTATCAGAAAATTATGCATACAGTACACCCCTTCTGGTATTGCATGCATTCATCTTCCTGCTGAATCCACTGTTCTCTTTGGGTTCTCTGCAGAAGAAAGCTTGTTCACAGCTTTGATTTACTCAGTGCTTTTAGCTTGAAAGTTACCTTAAATTGTTCATCTGGTGAAGATCAAATCACTTGCTTTGATCAATACCTAATCGTTGTACACCAGAGCATTGCATGCCACTTTTTTTTGATGGACAAACTATCAGATGGTTTAACACTCTTTCTGATTTCATCAAAGCTTCAGCATGGACCTTCCTAATGGACATCACCCATGGTCACCAACAGGGTAAATGTGCAAGAGGAGAAACTGTTTATTTCAATGATGTTTTGGTCAGCTTTGCCTAATCGTATAGACATATATATTCAACATTTTAAACAATTAACTAAATTTGATATGGGTGGGGCTGATCAAACTTCATTGTTCTCATTAATGAATACAAGCAGTTCAGATATACTTTTGACAAATCCCAACAGTGAAAAATTGTACTATGGGTGGAATTGCCATTTGATTTGGAGTTTTGCTAAAGGCCACTGATGTTTTCAATCTCTTGTCTTCCACTGAATTGGTCAAAAAGGCCATCTAGGCTAATACATGACAGGTGCAAAAACCAAACTTTCTATAACCTTGGGGGTTTGTGAACCTAAATGATAGTGCTGGTTAATTTTTCTTTGATCTGATTGTAGTTCCAGCACCATTGTTTAATGGCTTCCAATGGGATCTAAAATTGGACTAAATGTAACCTTTCAGCTTGTAAGCTACCCCCATCCTTGTCTCAGTTGCACAGACCTCCACTCCAATGATAAATTGTTGGACTGCAGTAATCTTTCTAGTAGAAGCCAATCTTGGTTTCAAACACAAGCAAGCTTCACCTAAGCCCATATGATGTACTGCAAGTGGTGCTGGTCCGGGAGATCTTGAGTATATTCATTCACTGTGAACTGCTAAAAGCCAACATCACATGAAATGGCAAACAAGGAAATTAAATGAGCAACCATTAACATCTTTAAAATTCGAGTTCTATCTGGGGTGGGATCCCTATTTGAGCAATTTGAATGCTAATTGTCACTCCATTGTGCTGTGAGATGCGATTTCTGTGATGCAGCAAATTCAAGTTGGTTTCGGCCAAATGGACAAATTCAATGCAGACTTGAGTCACATCTCTGTCCCTCCACAAGCCTTTGTAGGAGCTTTTGTTTCTACTTGGCATGAAAAGCAGAGCAGTGAAACCTAAGTCTGTCTTGGTATGTGATATGGTTTCCTTCAGATTTAAAACAACTGAGTTGGTGGAGAATTTCCATCTCAGTCATTCATTGTGACCTGATGCTGGAAGTACAGTGACTTCAGTTTACCAGAACATGGTTTGAATTGTGCTTTTATTCTCAATTACTTGCCCTTTAGCTACATTGACAGCCACTTAGTATGGGAATTCTCATTTGGTGGGCGTGTGTAGGGGAGTAGTGTTGCAATGGATGATCCATTTCTCTCATACCATAGCAATTAGATTTTCAGAAATAACCATGAAATTTGATGAGTTTATTAGCCTTTATACTAGGCTGCAATGGAATTTCTTCCTCATGAAACTAATTTCAACCCGTTGATTTGACTGGCAGTCATCAGTGTCGGGCATCCCCTAGCCATCTTATCCTTGTGTCATTCTGGTTGGTTTGGATAGTAAGTACCCCTCTGGATCAGAGTTGAGAAGATGGTGCTTTTGTGAATGTGAACAATAACTAACAAACTTAGTGTGTTAAAGTCCAAATATTAAATCATCCAAGAGCATACATTTTGAGGAATGCTATTTCTGGTGTAAAATTTTCAAGAAAAACTAATTGTACTTGGCCATCAGATTCCTACAGTTTTGTGGCAGTCCAAGTTTCCATATTTAAACTACAGAAGAGGCCAAATGGGCCATTCAGTCTATGCCAACTGTATGATTCAGTTTGACCCACGGCCTGAACTTGCTGTAATTTTCTCTATCAACTTGGCTACTGTTGAATGTCTATCCAACGCTTTTAGTGCATGAAGTCCCAACTAGCAGAGATCATGGTGTGGCACTGGCAGTTTTACCATCAGGGAAACTAATTCCAAGCTGATAAAATTTGGTTCTGATGCATTCAGCTGCATCAGTCTGACAAGTCACAATTACTTCCCTGGGGAGGTGTAGCCATCCAGAAATCCACAGCTATTGTGGTAGGTGACCAACAGGGTGAGATTTGCTTCTGTTAGCTAGATGTGAATCTAGGGTGGCATATCACTGGTTGCCAGGATTGGGAATAGTTGTGGGTATTTGGAAGTGGAGGGGCAAACAGCCAAAGGTTGCTCATGGTGCTATTACAAGGAATTGCTTCCTTTAACATGTATGTGAATAACCAGGTTATAGGTTAAAGATGGATTACTCAGGTGGTAATCTCTGATCTACTAGTGCTGGTGAGTATAGGAGGATAGGTCAGATGAATGGTGGCTAAGGGGATAGTGAGGAGGGAAGGCTTTAAGCTTTCTAGGTTGTGTGACTTCTGCAGGAAGGTATTTGCAACCTGATCTATATGTCTAGTATTTTTGCAGGGAAGCTGGGCGGTACTGTTGGGAGAATTTAGAAAATATTGGCAGGGAAATGGAATATGGATTTCCTTACCTGTAACATCTTCCCAGTTGGACATCAAGTCTGTACAATTAGTGCCAGACTTGTGCATGCTTGCTCAGATCAAAGAGATTAGAGGTTAACTGCAAACTACAAGGGACATAATCAACAAATGTGCATGTGATACTGCTAGAGACAGTCGGAAGAAAAGCAAGACTTGCAGGCACATTTCTGCTTGGAGTCTTCGGGTGTGGTTTTTTTTTGGGGGGGGGGGGGGTTGAATTTGCAGTTAGATGTCCATGCCTGAGGGAGGATGTCAGCTTCAGATGAAGCCATGTGGGTAGAGATTGGAGACAATGTGATCACTTTGAGAGGATGTTCATACCACCATCAGGAAGTAAAAGCAGAAGGGCATTTGGTAGGCTGGGGATTTCAACTTGATGGTAATTTGGATTGCTTTAGTGTGAAAGGCTTGGTGTGCAATTGTTGATGTGAATGCAGGAAGACTTTTCTTGAGGCAATGCATTGATCTTGCTAAAGGAGGCAGTTCTGAATCTGTGGTGAATGTGGCTGCAGTAGATAAGTGGTTTAACTGTCAAAGTATTATGATGTTTACCATACGCTAAGCTTCAAGGTGTTTTCTTGAAGGCTTAAAGGTGGTCTGAAAATGAAGAAACTGAATATGCTGGAGGTGGGGGGGAGAAGAGAGAGGGGAGGAGTGGAGTGGCAGAAGTAAGACTGGAACAAGTGGGCTGGTTCAGTATTGTAAGACAGTCGAAGTAGACTGCATCAGCCACTTCCAGGCATGCCTACACCATGGTGGGCAAATTGAAAAGGAAGATCTTTGCAAAAGGGAAATGTTTTGGAAGGTGGAGGGACCATGAATTATCTCCTGGCAGACAAGACTGAGGAAGATACAAAATCATTTTAAATGGTAAGAGGATAACTAGAGATGGGTGGTCTTAATACTACCTTTTTGTGAATACAGACGGGAGTATTGTACTTGAAGTTTTGTAAAGGGTTGGGGGCGGAGTGAAATTTTACTGCATTTTGTCATTTCAAAAGGTTGTTGGCTTGGTGAGAATGCATTCCAAACTGCTGGGGCCCTGCCAGAGTCTTACAAACTTTATAGGTAAGATGCCAGAAGATGGGTAGCCTTGTTCAAGAGCAGCAGCAAAGATGCAACAGATTAAATCACAGACCTGAGTGTCTGTATTGTCAGTGGTAGGCAAACTGTTGTATTGTGATCAATCTGCATTTGGAAAAGCAGCAATTAATCAGATGGTCAGCAAAGCTTTAGGAGATCCTGTATGACCAAGTTGATATTTTGGAAGAGTTAACATTTGAGGAAAATGCAGATGATGTAGTATGCATAAATTCAATAAGGCCTTGTTCCCACTTGGAACAGTTTAAAGGATCAAAGCCTGCATGTCCAGAAACATCTAGTAAATTGGATCCAAAATTAATTTGTGGTATGAGTGCAGCATTGTTCTGTAGTTGGGGATCCTCTGGCTCTGTACTAGAATCTTTGCTGTTAAGTAAACTAGCCAAGTGAATATATACTGAGAGTTCGTAGATATGAACTGGTGGTGCTGCTGATTGAGGCTGTTAGGGTGCAAACACGAGGAAATCTGCAGATGCTGGAAATTCAAACAACTGTTAGGGTGATGAGTTGGTATGATGGGCAGATTAATGAATTTAATCCTAATATGGCAGCATGGTAGTGTAGTGTTTAGCACAGTGCTTTACAGTACCAGTGACCTGCGTTCAATTCCCGTTGCTGCTTGTAAGGAATCTGTACATCCTCCCCGTGACAGTGTGTGTTTCCTCTGGGTGCTCCGGTTTCCTATCACAGCCCAAAATTGTAGGTTAATTGGTCATTGTAAATTGTCTCATGATTAGGCTAGAGTTGAACTTGGAGTGCTGGGTGGCACAGCTCAAAGGGTTGGAAGGGTCTGTTCCACACTGCAGGTCAGTAAATGTACAAGTGATCAACTTCGGGCAAGGGGCGGTGGGGGTGGTCTAGGTGTTGAAAGTCAATGGTGTGTCCCTAGGGAGTATGGAGTAATATATTAGTATATAACTTTGTACACGTGGCACAGTAGCATAGTGGTTAGCATAACTACTACAGTGCAGGCAGCCGGGGGCTCAAATCTGCCACTGTCTGTAAGGAACTCATTCTCCCTGTGACTGCATTGGATCCTTCAAGTGTTCTGCTTTTCTCCACATTCTGAAGCTTTAAGGTTAGTAGGATAATTGGTCGAGTGGATGGAATTGAGTGGTACAGACTTGTTGAGCTGGAAGAAACTATTACAGTGTTTTTTTAAAAAAAAAAAAACACCACCAAGTCAAAAGTGCTTAAAGACATGGGGTACTTGCATAAATATAAAGGTAGAGGTATTGTACTTGAAGTCACAGCTGGAGTACTTTGCACAGTTCTGGTAGCTGCACTATAGTTGTAAATTGTGTATGGCGAATGCTGCTTCTGCCATGCCTATGACCAGCTCGGCTTTGATTTTGACTTTATGATCGTACTGGGGAGGGTGAAGAGAAGTTGCCTTGAAGTGGAGCACTTCAGTTATGGCAGGCAACTAGATGGGCTGGACTTGTTCTCCAGCAGTTTAGTAGTCGGGGAAGAGAACAGAACCTGAATGGTATACAAGATTAGGAGGCATGGAGTAAACGGCAGGGAAACTTCCCCATGGCAGAACTGCTTAACGTTAAAAGGTTGGTCTTCATGAGAGCAAGTGGTCCATTCAGCCCACCTAGTCTGCTCTGCCATTTGATCCTGGTTGATTTTATTACCCCCTCAAACCCCTTCTCTTGCCTTCTCCCTGTAACCTTTTGATAACCTCTGCTTTAATTATACTCAATGACTTGGCTTCTGCAGCTGTTAGTGGTAATGAATTTCAGATTCCCCACCCGCTGCCTAAGGGCATTTCTCCTAATCTGTTCTCAAGGGACGTCCTTGCATTGAAGTTGTGCCCTCTGTTCCCAGACTCTCCCGCTGTCGGAAATGTCCTCTGCACACCCTTTCAATATTTGACAGGTTTCATTGAGGCCTTCAAAGGGGCTTCAGTAGGTTCAGGTTAGAGCAGATCAGAGTAATAACTTGTGGCTTGAATCTGGAGTAGGCTGCCCAATAAATAGAAGCAGGTACTCTACTGGGACTGGAAGATGTAGAAAGACACTTGCCAGTTACCACCACCTGGCCCAAGGCTGCCCATGCCTTGGTGATTTGGAGAGGTAGTTGATCAGAATGGACGTGGCTGGTTTCCGTGCTGTGACTTCATGTAGTGCTTTATCTCTCAAGTGCTGTCAGGCGGCTCTCCAGTATTTTGTATATGCTGCAGCTCATTAAAACATTCTTTGGATTCCAAATCTCTCCAAGCTAGTTTCCTGTGGAAGATAACAAATGCTTCTCTTCAAATGTTTTGCTTTCTGTGCCCATGTTTAGTATGGACTGTCATTTTAATTGAAGCTTAATACCCCAGTTTCCAAACATGAGTGATAAATAACCTCATTTTAACTTGTGTATAATTGCTTTCATACTATGGCAAAATTAAGAACACAAAAAACAACTACAGCACTGTACAAACCCTTGGCCTACATTGTTGTGTTTACCCTTCAACATTATATTAAGATATTAATTCACTTAACAGCAAATTGGTTGCATTCCTAACTCAGTACTGAGCAAATGGGATATGAACTGCGTAGAGAAACTAAAATTGGGGAATAGGTTACTAAAACATAGAATATTACAGCACACTACCAGCCCTTTGGCCTACTATGTTGTGTCAATCTTTCAACCCAGTAGATTAATCTAACCCTCCTCCTCCCCCCCCCCCCCCCCCCCAAAACATAGGGAGTCCATTTTTCTACCATCCATGTGCCTAAGTTTAAGTGGCAGGATATTCCTCGCACAAACTTTTTTTTTAGGAAAACTCGTTTCTGACCACCCCCCCCCCCCCCCCCCCCCATGTTTTCTCTAATCACCTTCAAATTATACCCCCTGGATTAGCCATTTCCTCCCTGGAGGGTTGGTTTGTGTACGGCTGGAAAGGGGGTAAAATCTTGGTACTAACTGTAAAATTGGAAATAGTGTACGACATTCCCAACAGGCAATTGACTTCTCATCTGGGAGGTTGCAAGTTTTGCCTTTCAGTGGTGGGCGTGGGACAACTGCATGAAATCTCCAGAAACTAATTCTAATTAAACCTGTCAACTCTGCTGGCAAGAGCTGTAGGAGACCTTCAGCTCCGATGCAAGGTGGGGGGGGGGGGGGGGAGAGGAAGAAAGCATTAATGAAACTGGAATGCTCTAAGGCTACTTGTGGCAACTACATTAGTGAAAACACCACAGTCAAAACTTAAAAGGTATCCCTTAATAAAGAAATCCACACTGCCCAGATCAAATAGGCTACACTATAATCCTTGATTCTGAATGGAAGTCGGTTTGTGACTTTTGAAACTGAGTGTCAGAAACTTGTCCCTAATTCGGTACTTGTGCTGACCTTGGCCATTTAAACCCACCATATGGGGGAAGGTGGGGATCTTCAGATTTATTATCAAAGTACATGTGTCATCATTTACAACCCTGAAACGTTTTCTTGTGGAGATGCACAGTTGATTCAAGAGACCGGTGGAATCGGTGAAAGACCAGCACCCAACAGGACGGATAAACGTCTGATGTGCAAGAGGCACTAAACTGTGCAAATACAAAAGAAAAATATAATAAATATTTAAGCAAAAAATATCAAACATGAGAAGTCCTTGAAAGTGAACCCATAGGTTGTGGGCACAGTTCAGTAATGGGGCAGGTGAAGATATACCCCCCAGTTCGAGAGATAGTAACTGCTCCTGAACTAGCTGGTGTGGGTCCAGAAGCTGCTGTCCCTTCCAGCAGCAATGGCCAGGGTACTGGGGTCCTTGATAATGGATCAAGGACCACCAGCCTACCAATTCCTGTGGCTATCTTGACTATACCTCTTCCCACCCTGTCTCCTGCAAAAGCTGTTTTTTCCTCTCTGCTCCTTGGTCACTGCCGCATTTGTTTCCAAAATGAAGTTTTCTTTTCCAGGATATCAAAGCTGTCATCCTTCACAGGATGGGGTTTCTGCTGCCATTTCCCAGAAACCAGTGCTCACCCCATCCTTCTCTTGCCTTAACTGCGACATGTCCTTGCCTAACATCCCATGAACCTCTGCATCCAACACGTCAAACCACCAACCCCATCTTTTACCTCCTCCACACCCTCCCTCCCCAACTACCTGCTTTCCACAAGGATCACTCCCTCTGATTTCCCTGTCCATTCATTCTTTGCGCTAACCTCCCTGCAAGTGGCCAAGTGCTACACCTGCCCATTCACCTGCTCCCTCACCTCCACTCAGAGCCCCAAACAATCCTTCCAGGTGAGGCAACACTTCAACTGCAAATATGCTGGGGTTGCCTGGTGCTCCTGATGCAACCTCCTCCACATTGGTAAGACCCATTGTAAATTAGGGGACTTTATTTATTTTTTTTTAAAGCACCTCCACTCTATCTGCCTAAAGTGGAACTTCCCTCTGACCTCTTGCTACTCCTCAAATCCCTATCACCTCTCCTTGGTGCCCCTCTTTCCTTTCTCCTATGGTCCTCTTTTCTCTCCTATTAGTGATTCCTTCCTTTCCAGCCCTTTACCTTTCTTGCCCACCTGGCTTCACCCATCACCTAGCTATCCTCCTTCTGCTCCACCCTACCTTTCTATTCTGGCGTCTTCCCTGTTCTCGGTGTCTCAGTCCAAAACATTGACTGTTTGTTCATTTCCCATAGATGCTGCCTAACCTGAGAACGTCCAGCAATTTGTGAGTTTTGAATTGAATTGACTTTATTTCTTACACGCTTCACGTGCATGAGGAGTAAAAATCTTTACGTTATGTCTCCATCTAAATCTGCAATCATAGTAATTTATAATAAATGGAACAGTCGATGTAATATAGTATACACTCAAGATCAGCATGAATTAAGCAGGCTGATGGCCTGGTAGAAGAAGCTGTCCCGGAGATGGGTCCTGGCGGTACCATTTTCCAGATGGTAGCAGCCAGAATAGATGATCCTATGGGTCCTTTTTACACATCCATCCTTGTAAGTGTCCTGAACCATGGGAAGTTCACAACCGCAGATGTGCTGGGCTGTCTGCACCACTCTGCGGAGTCCTGTGATTAGGGAGGTACGGTGCCCATATCAGGCAGTGATGCAGCCAGTCAGGATGCTCTCAATTGTGCCCCTGTAGGATCTGAGGGTCCATACCAAACTTCCCCAACTGCCTGAGGTGAAAGAGGCACTGTAGCTTGTGTGTACATGCGATGGATGATGCTATCTTGAGAACACTTTGTGCAGACGTGCTCGGTGGGGGGGGGGGGGGGGGAGGACTTTATCAGTGATGGACTGGGATGTATCCACTACTTTATGTAGGATTTCCACACAAGGGCACTGGCATTTCAAAACCAGTTGGTAGACTCTTCTGCACACCTATGAAAGTTTGTTTCTAGTTTCTAATTTTTTGTGAATTGCCCTCCTTTTGGCGTGTCATTACACAAAAGCATCTACTGAAGTATCTGCACTTCTGGTTTGAAACCAATTTTTTTGAATCCTAGCTTGTAAGTCATCTCGCTGAATTGCTTCCGTTGGATTCTATAAAAACAAATACTTGCACTAGCGTCAAGATGGCTCCAGTCATTTTGTGAGTTATTAAAGTGCGTGTTTAATTGATCAGTATCCAAGTGGACTGCAGAACATTCTCAGTTTCTCTAGGGGAGTGGTATTGTGGCTTTGATTCTCAGCAGAGTATAAAAGTCTGGCCAAGGAGTAATATGCAGGAGTATTCTAGCAAATGTAGGCAGTGAGTCTTATGGGGATGATTTGAATTTCACTTTGAATAATTGGTATGGGAGCATTGCAAACTACAGGGAATTATTCTGTAGTAAATGTTTCAAATTGCTCATTCTTGGAACCAAGCTGGTTAGATTTTTGGTTGCCAGCAAGATAGATGACGGTTTTGCTTCATAGGATTATGCAGGGGCAATGAGGTGACATTTGTGGTACTTTGGGTGGGGGATATCAATTGGGTGCCATTGACCAGCTGTTGAGGCACAGTGTGGCTTGTGATAAGATGTTATCCAAGCATTCTTCTGGAGAAGGTTCTTGCTGGAATTTTTATTGTGCATCAGAAGATACTTTAATGACCTTAGCACTGAAATGGCTTGGGTGGAGGAGTTTGGATAGAGACCAGTGAGTCTTTTGCATAGGCTCCCAACCTTTTTTTGATGCCATGGACCAATGCCATTAAGCAAGAGGTCTGTGGACCCCAGGTTGAGAGCCCCTGCTCTGGTCAGAGATCCTCAGCTTCATCTATAGCTTTCAGATTCGGAGTGATTCTGCAGTGATGTTTCTGCAAGCTGAAGGGTCATAGTGATCAATAATTCCACATGTTGAGTCACTAAGTTGGCAAATAGCAACGCTTGGCCTTGTCTAGTTCGCAATGCCAGATCAAGGGTGTCTACTGCTGTTTCTTTGACCTGGCAATTCCTTGCCTGTTATGTGCATCTGGGTGGTAAAGTCAGCTCCGAACGATGGCAGAATGCTATTCAGATCTGGGGTTGTTCAGGAGGCTCCTAGCATATCATATATGGAGTAGACATTACAGGTACCTGTTTTCTTGCAATTTGGCTGTGAGTGGGTAGCCATTGCCCACAAGCTATCAGGCTTGACAGTGAGGTCTTGATCCAGTGACAAGTGTGATCAATAGCAGAGAGAAGGCTACATGGGAGATGGTGTCCATTGGCTTGCTTGTGGCTGTAATCCCAATTCCAATACCACGCCTGCCCCCAACTGAAGCCATTCATATCAGAGGTGCAGAAGATGGAAGCCAGTGATCTCCAGTGCTGGTTACTTGAAGTAAATGACTGTGCTGGCTCAGAACTAATTGGACAAGAGCTCAAGAGCTATGAGGTAATATTGTATCTGCTAAAACCCTGGTGAGACCATACTTGTAATATTGTGAGTTCTGTTTGCCACACAAAGGAATATGGAAGCTTTAGGGAGGGTCAAGAGGTGGTTTGCCAAGATGCTGCCTGGATTGGAGAGCTAGAGGAAAATGTGGAGCGAAGGAAAATGGTAGAGGTGTATAGATGAGGGGCAGAGATCCTTTCCTTCCCCCACCCCCAGTGGAAATGGCTAACATGAGGGAGGTGTGATTTTAAGGTGATTGGAGGAAGGTATAGGGAGGATGCATAAGTAGGCCTTTTACAGAATGGTGGGGTGTGTGCTTTGTTCTGCCAGGGGTGATTGTAGAAGCAGATTAGGGGGATTTAAGAAACTCTTAAGCTCGTGATGATTAAGAAATGGAAGGCTTTGTAGGCAGGAAGGTTAGATTTCTCCTAGAGGTTAAAAGGCCAGCACAACATTGTGGTTCTAACTTTGGGTAAGGGGGCAATTACCCAACATCTGAAATGGGCTCTTGCTCCACATCTGTGGATGTTTTGGGGTACTGGACCTCAATGTCCCATGCTTCAAATGGAGTGAGGCTGCTGGTATTCCTCTTTGGGATACTATAGAGAAAAAGTCAAAAACCACAGATATCTAAGTTCTAAGACCTGTGGAAGTTCTCCCTTGAAGGAAACCTCCAAACCGTTGGGTCCAGGTTTTAATGGATATTAAAACAAATGGTTTATGTAGGATTAGTGTAAACAGGTAAAGCTTTATTTGTCGCGTGTGTCAAAATGTGATGCAGTGTGAGGTTTAAAAAGGTTCGGTGCTTTACGGCTCTTTTGGCGGGCTGCAATCAGCATAGCCGATAAAAGGGTGTAAGTGGAGTGACCGTTGTTAGAGCAGGGTGTTATTGCAGTGGTCTGGCTTTGGCAAGAGCAGGCAGAGGTTCTAAGTAGGTTTCTAGCAAGTTTCTTTTTGTTGGTACTTAGCTAGTGTACTGAGAATGGGTCTGGAGGTAGTGGTATGTTCCTTGTGGGATGTGGGAGCTCTGGGAGACCTCCAGTCTCCCTGATAACTACATCTGTACAAACTGCATCAAGCTGCAGCTCCTCGGAGACGGTTGTCCAAGGAACTGGAGCTGCACCTCAATGTCCTTCGGTTCGTGGAAAAAGAGATGATAGATGGGAGCTACAGAGAGGTCCGTCACCTCTATTGTAGGAGGCAGGTACCTGGGTGACTGTCAGGAGAGGAGAAGGGAATGGACAGCTAGAGGCAGAGTTGCCCCCTCTGGCTGTTCCCCTCAATATGGATACTATTGTGGGGTGGGGGGGGGGGGGGGGGAAACCAGGTCTCTGGCACTGAGTCTGGCTCTGTAACTCAGAAGGAATTGGGGGGTAGTGGAGGAGTGCAGTAGTGATGGGGAATTCCATAACTAGAGGAGCAGATAAGGGCTTCTGTGGATGTGGAAGAGACATCCGGATCGTATGTTGCCTCCCAGATGTCAGTGTTGGGGATATCTCAGGTAGATCCACAGCTTTTTTTAGATGGGGACGGTGAACCAACAACATAGGAAGGGAAAAGGAGAGATCTTGAAGAGGGGATATAGGGAGTTAGGCAGAAAGTTGAAAAGCAGGACCTCCAGGGTAGCAATCTCAGGATCGCTGCCTGTGACACATGCCAGTGAAGATGAGAATAGGATGATTTGGCATGATAGCGCAGGTGTGCTGAAGAACGGGGGCAGAGTTTCAGGTGTCTGGATCATTGGACTCTCTTCTGGGGAAGGTAGGATCTGTACAGCTGATCCCAAGGGGACACCCATATCCAGGATGTACCCTCTGGGGAGGGTTTAAACTAATTTGACAGGGGTATGAGAACCAGAGTGATAAGACTGAGGATTGGGCAGCTGGTATAAAACTAGATGCAATGTATAGTGAAACTGAGGAAGGACAGACAGATGATAGGACAAAATTGCAGTCAGGGAAATGATTTGAAATATAATGGCCAAAATCAAAGGATGGTAAATACAGGACTGAAGGTGTTGGATTTGAATGTATGCATTACATGGAATAAGGCAGATCTTGTAGCGCAGTTGGAGATTGGCAGGTGTAGCGTTGTGGGCTCTGAGTCATGGCTGAAAGAAGATCATAGTTGGGAGCTTAATATCCAAGGATGCACAGTATATCAAAATGACAAGCAGGTAGGCAGAGGGAGTAGAGTGCTTGTATAGGTTTTTTTAAAAAGTGTCTGTATATCCTGAGAAAGTGGGGACAAAAGAATGGAAAATGTAGAATCCTTGTGGGTAGTTAAGAAACTGCAAGGGTGGAAAAGACCCTAATAGGAGTTGTATACAGGCCTGTAAACAGTAGCTAGGATGAGAGCTACAAATTTCAGCAAGATATAGAAAAGGCATGTGTTTTTTAAAAGTGTTTTGATAATTATGGAGGATTTCAACATGTAGGTAGATTAGGTAAAATGAGGTTGGAGCTGGATCCCAAGAGGGAATTTATAGAAGCCCACAAGATAGCTGCTTAGGGCAGCTTGTGGTTGAGCCTACAAGGGGAATGGCAGTTTGGGATTGGGTATTATATAATGGCCAAGATTTGATTAGGAAGCTCAAGGTAAAGAAACCTTTCAGGAAGCAGTGTTCATAATATGATAGAATTCGCCCTTCTGTTTAAGAAACTAAAATGTGATTTCTCAGTTTTACAGTGGAGTAAAGGGAATTAGAGGCATGAGAGGTGCTGGCCAAAGTTGATTTCGAAGGGGATGCTAGCAGGGATTATGGCAGAACAGCAACGACTGGTGTTTCTGGGGGAAATCTGGAAGATGCAAGAACGATGTGTCTCTCAGATGAAGTATTCTAAAGGAGGATGAGACAACTGTGGCTAATAATTGCAGTCAAAGGCAGCATAAAAGCTGTAATGTGAGGGCATGTAATGTAGGAAAAATTAGTGGGAAGGTAGAGGATTGGGAAGCTTTTTTAAAATTAACAGAAGGAGACTAAAGCCATAGAGAAGATGAAATAGGAAAACAAAAGTGTTTTAGTCTTCATCGTAGAAGAGACTAGCAGAAGTGAATGTCATTGCTATTACTAATGAGTTGCTTGGTAAGGTGAGAAGGCTGAAGGTAGATAAGCCAATTGTACAAGGGTTCTGAAAGAGGTAGCTGAAGGTTTTGGTAATGATCTTACTGGAATCACTGGATTCTGGAATGGCTCTGGACGACTGGAAATTGTAAATGTCACTAAAAAGGGAGGGTGGCAAAAGAAAGATAATTGTAGGCTAATTGGCCCGACTTCAGTGGTTGGGATGATGTTGGGATCCCATTAAGGATAAGGGATCGGGGTACTAGGAGACCCATTTTTAAAAAAAAAAAAATAAAAAATTGTCCAAAGTCAGCATGGTTTAAGGCAGGGGTGGCCAACCTTTAATGTTCCATGCATCAATTTTTTTTTTCACGCTCGAGTTCCGTTGCACCATACAACTCTTGTACCCCCACAATTCTTGTAAAAAAAAAAAAAAAATGTTAATATAGAACTCGTGTGTGGAAAAAATAGCATCTGAACTCGTGCATAGAAAAAATTGATGTGTAGAATGTAAAAGATTGGCCACCCCTGGTTTAAGGGATAAACTTGCCTGACAAATCTGTTGGAATTCTTTGAGGCAGGATAGACGAAGGAGAATCATTGGATGTTTACTTCAATTTTCTGAAGCTCTTTGACAAGATTTGCATATGAGGCTGCTTAACAAGCTAAGTGCCCAAGGTACTAGTAAGGATAGAAGATTAACTGACAGGAGGCAAAGCGTGGGAATAAGGGGCCTTTCTGGTTGGCTGCCAGTGACAGGCTGCAGGGGATCTGAATTGGGACCATTTTTCATAATATATGAACAACTTGAATGCCAGGTCGTCACTACCTCCTCCCATAGATGCTGTCTGGCCTGCTGAGTTCTGCCAGCATTTTGTGTTTTTATTTATTTCTGGCATCTGCAGATTCACTTGTGTTGCCTTTGAATGCCAGAATTGATGACTTTGTGGCCAAGTTTGCAAATGATACAAAGATGGGTGGGAGGAGTAGGTAGTGTTGAGGAAGCAGGGAGTCTGCGGAAGAACTTGGGCAGATTAGGAGAATGTGGAAAGAAGTGGCAGATGGAATATAGTGGCATTTGTATGGTCATGCACTTTGGCAGAAGGAATAAAGGTGTTTGACTGTTTTGAAAATTCAAAACTGAGGTCCAAAGACTTGGGAGTCCTTGTGCAGGTTTCACTAAAAGTTGAATCAGTGAGGAAGGCAAATGAAATGTTAATATTAATTTTGAGGAGACTAGAATAGAAAAGCAAAGATGTAATGCTGAGGCTTCAAGTCATTGGTTAGAGTATTGAGTAGTTTTGGACCATTTATCTAAGAGATGTGCTGCCATTGGAGAGGGTCCAGAGGAGGTTCATGAGAATGATCCCAGGAATGAAAGTGTTGACACGTAAGGAGTATTGGATGGCTCTGGCCCTGTATTCCCTGGTGTTTAGAAGAATCGGGTGGGGGGGAGGAATCCCATTGAAACCTTTCAAATATTGAAAGCCTAGATAGAATGGTTGTGGAGAGGATGTTTCTTCTACTGAGAGACTATAGGGCCAGATGGCACAGCATCAGAATTGAGGGATGTCAATTTAGAACAGATAACTTTCTTTAGCCAGGGGTTGGTGATTCTGTGGAATTTATTACCACAGATGGGTCTGCAGGCCAAGTCTTTGTGCATATTTATGGTAGAGGTTGATGTTTAATCAGGGTGTCAAAGGTTATGGGGCAAAGGCGGGGCAAAGGCAGGGCAATGAGATTGAGAGGGATAACGTGCCACAGTAACGTAGTGGTTAGTGCATTACTATTGCAGCCCAGGGCATCGGAGTTCGATCCTGGTGTCCTTTGTAAGGAACAGCACACACAAAGTGCTGGTGGAACACAGCAGGCCAGGCAGCATCTATAGGGAGAAACGCTGTCGACGAAGGGTCTCGGCCTGAAACGTCGACAGCGCTTCTCCCTATAGATGCTGCCTGGCCTGCTGTGTTCCACCAGCATTTTGTGTGTTATTGTTTGAATTTCCAGCATCTGCAGATTTCCTCGTGTTTGTCCTTTGTAAGGAGATTGTTTATTCTCTCTGTGGAATGCCTGGGTTATCTCTGTGTGCTCCAGTTTCCTCCCACAGTCCAAAGACCTACTGGTTAACAGGTTATTTGGTCATTGTAAATTGCCCCATGATTAGGTTAAGGTTAAAATGGGGGTTGCTGGGCAGCACGGTTCAAAGGGCACTATCTCTAAATGAAGAAATCAGGCATGATGGAATGGTGGAGTATACTCTGGCTGACTGGCCTAATTCTGCTCCTATGTCTTGTGGTCATAAAACAATACATTACACTGTTTTTCAGGTTGATGTGCCTGTGACAGAGCTCTGCATTGATTCAGTGGACCAGTGTCTGTTTCTGTGCTGTATCATCCAAATTTGTTGAGAAAGCAGTGCTATTCTTTATAAACCAATACTTGTCAGCTTGATTTGGGTGTAGGCTGTGTTGTCATTCTGTGAACCATACATAAGGAAAGTGGTCTAGGAAGTCCAAATGAACAGGAGATGTCAGGCAAAGAAGCTTTTTGTCTGGACTAAAGGATTGGCTTTGAGGGTGCTTTTGTGACTGGCTCTTTTGTGGCAGCTGAAACAACTGTTTTAAGTTTCCATGTGATCTGCTTGGGTGGTTTTGCCTTTGACAGAAAAGGAAGTATTGCATTGGAAACTAATGATGCTCGGGGATGAACTTGAGGAATTGTCGGCAATCTAGCTGAACGTGAGTAGGAAGATTCGTTTGACGGGAATTCGAAGGAGGATGAGGACCCAGAGCACCAATTACTGGAAATTAGAATCTGTTATGTGATAACATCACTTTGCAAAGAAGTCACTGTTTATGAAGGGGAAGCATTTAGCAAAATTAGAGGATGTAATTAGTAGGGTAGATGAAAGCAAGCCAGTGAATGTAGTGTGTCTGGATTTTCAAAAGGCATTTAGTTAAGGTACTAAAAGTTGTAGAACAAGATGCAGGTCAGAGGGTCAATGGACGAGCAAGGATCTATAAAGTTAGCAAGGGGTTGTTGGGGATTAATGCAGTGTGTTTGACTAGTTACGATATCCTTAAAGCAGCAGATTTTGCTGATTTTTCTCCTCCCCCTCTCCCCCCCCCCCCCCCCCCCCCCACAACCAAGGCGAGGGCATGTTTCGGCCTGAAGCATCCAGCAATTCCTTTCCAGCCATCCCCACAGATGCTGCTTGGTGTGCTGAATCCCTCTAACAGATTGCTTGGCATATGGGAAGGTCAAAATGCAGCAGGTTGGGCAGTATCGGTGGAGGGGAATAAGCAGTCGACGTTTCATCATTGCTCAAAAGGTCTCGGCCTGAAACGTTGACTGCTTATTTCCCTCCATGGATGATGCTGATCTGCTGTTTCTCCAGCATTTTGTGCTACACAAGATTTCCATCATTTTTGGAATCTCGTGGCCTGATATGTAAAGCAGAGTGAATTGGAATGGCAAAAAGATGCTGGGTGAAAGAGTTACTTGGGCCACCCAGATAGGAATGGTGTTTAAAGATTGTGATGTTAGTACTTCAAGTTCTTGTCCTTGTCACATGGTGACAGCAGGGCTAGACCATTCAGCCCCTCATCAGCCATACAGCATGAAAGCAAGCCCTTCAGACCAATTGTCCCATGCTGAATCGTGAATCCTATCATTGCACAAACTCTCCACTTGAACGTGGGATCAATCCAGGCTGCCAAGAAATCTTATTAACCAAATAAGTGTGGTGCTTATTCTGTCAGTTTTTTTTTGTAGCCTCACGTCTTGTTTTGCTAGGTTGTAGTTTTCTTAATAATATCACCAGCCTACATGACCTGGGTGCTCATCGTGTTAAATGAAATCAGCAGAGGGCTGATATTGCCATTTATGTCACTGTCAAATGGAATCATCAGCCTCTTTATATTAATGAACAGGATCTTGAAATTCAGTTTCTTTTTGCTCCTGTGTTCTTTCTTTCACTTTATTAAGGCTTAAATCCATCCAAGTTAATTCTATGATCATTTAAGGTTTAAGGTTCACATGTAATCTAGTCCCATTTGTCCCATGCCCCACTAAACCTTTCTTAGCCATGTACTTGTCAAAGTACCTTTTTAAATATTCCTGCCTCAATCACTCCTGGAAGAAGTTGCCCCTCAGGTTTCTATTAAAACTCTTTCTCTCCCTCTCTTCCCCCCCCCCCCCAAAAAAAAACCTATGCCCTCTAGTTTTTAATTCTACTCTATAAACTAACATTGTAACTTTCTTGCCTCTGCCCCCTAACCAACTTCATGCCTCTTGATTCCCTTAAATCCTTTGCCCTGAATATGCTCAGCAACTGAGCCTCCACAGCTCTTGGTCTCTAATTGCAGAAATTGAGCCTCAAATTCAGAAACCGACTTTTATTTTAAGCTCAAGAATCTGACTGTGAAGTAGTTGAAACAGATCTTTAATAAGCATGGTTCAAAGTACGTCTTAAAGTATGTATACCTTCTATAAACTTGATGTGTCTCCTTGCAGGCAGCTACAAAGGAACCCATTTCAAAAAAAACTCATACCCCCAATCTGCAGAAAGAAAAACAAACAAATCATGCAAACAATAAAAGTAAGCAAATAGCATTCGGAACAAAGTGAGTCCTCAGGCCCGAAGCCGGGTGCAGGCCTCGGCCTCAGTTCAGCGCAGAGCTGAGTAAGTGTCGCAGAGCAGAACCGGCCCGACCCTCGCCTCTTGTCCGGGCACCCTGCCCTCTCAACCCATCTGGCCTGGTGTTTAAATTGTTCAAACATCTGATTGTTCCTCACAAGAGGACTAGGATGATTGTGTGAAGCATAAACATCGTGGATGGCTGGTCTGTTGTGCTCAGGATGCTAAAATGCAAGTCACTGAAAAATTTCCAAGCACTAGCAGGAGGCAGGGAAGGGGCTGACAGGCTCGTAGCAGTTCTTGGTTCTAAAAGTGGCATCTCAAACAATGCAGACTTCCAAAATTGGGCAACATTCAGTATTTAATCAACTTCTGAACAGTTGTAAGGTTTTATTTTTACCCATTTAAACACTTGGCCAGGATGGGTAAAATTGCCAAGTAGGCAACAGAGCTTGGTTTTGACAAGGACTTCAGTTTGTGGACTCCTACCACTTTGTGACATTGCTGCTTGACATCTGCCAGGAACTTCCCCAGGGTCTTGTTTAATAATTTCTCAAGACACCAGGATGTAGCATTTCAGCCCAATGAAATGCCACTCGCCATCTGATGTCTGCTTACTGAGTAATGCAAGTCCCTCCCGCAACTCCTTCAGATATTCTGGATCCTTGACCTTTGTCATTAGGTATATGAAAATATCTTATTTAACAATACATCTTGGAAACAAGTCTTTCTGATTTAAAGAGCTCATGTTGCCCAATTGCATCCATGCAACCCATTAACCTACAAATCTGTACGTCTTTGCAATGTGGGAGAGAATTGGAGCATCTTGCTGAGATGGAGAAAACATCCAAACTCCTTACAGTAGTTGAATTGAACCCGGGTCACTGTCACTGGAGCTGACTGCTATGCATGTGTGCAGCCCTGATTAGTGATGATATTAAGTGATCTTGTAACCAAAGAATAAGGAAGGATCACTAACTCGGAACACTGAGTCATGGACTCTTGCCTGTCCAGAGTGTTTCCAGACTTGCTTTCATTCAACCCCCATGGCTCTCTCCTAGATGGGGGGTTGGGGGGGGGAGGTGTTGGAAACTCCCTGGAAAGGAATGGAAGTCCGATATCCTAACAGGAGCCTATTCACATGCACTTTAGAGTAATTATGTGGATGGACCTAACCTTCAATAGGAGCTCTATATTTTCAGTCTTTCACAAGAAGCTGTTCCAGATGCTTAATCCTAAAGCATTCCATTTATCAAATGTTCTTCCTGTCCAGCTGTCAACTGTAAGCACTTTGTCCTAAGGTTAACCTAATGTATATTCCTTCCATATGTATCTCCTCATTTGCTATCTTGTATTTCAGCACCTCGCAATATGAAAATGGAACTTGTACATTTTAGTCATAACAAGTGATGGTTTACCAGAACTTTTCAATGAAAGTGGATATCACCAGAGGATTCCAGTGAGGTGGTTTCGCACCATGTGATGTCGATTTAAATTAATTGACTATTTCCAGCTTCTTAGCAGCTGACAAGTGATATTTTGCCTTAATATGGGGGTATTTGATTAAATAATTTAATGCCACATATTTAAATTCTAATCGCTTCCCTATTTCTTTTCTAGCCAGTTGGTTTTGTAACATTTGACAGCCGATCTGGAGCTGAAGCAGCAAAGAATGCATTAAATGTAAGTAACAGTCTGTTTGATGTATCCTGGGCCATTTGAATAATAAAAAAAAAGGGCTTTTCATATTATATTAAATTCCTATTGTGTTCTTGTTGTGAAGGTGACCACAATTAGACATGTCCCATCACTGGATTGTGTGAACTTTCTTCAACCACTTTCAATTACTGTATACACCAACCCAGTGTCCACACAGACTTTTTTTTTTAGTGAAAATGAGACCATGTGCGTTGCCAGTCTTGCAGAATGCTTTTTGCACATTGAACTTGCCAAATCTACTGTCCAGGTTGGAGGCGATGAATACTTTAATCCTATTGGGTTAGGACAAAGTTGGATCATGTCTTCATGTCTTGGAATATCAGATGTGCTGGTAAAGTCTTGAGCTGATGTGGAAATATTCTGGATGGGCTCCATGATATAAAATCATCATTGGGCAATTATTTTGGTACTAGGTCTACTGGCCCAAAGTTGGAATAATCCTAATCTTGGCCTGTACACCGTGGAATTCAAAGCTGAAATGTGGTACTAATGAAGATAATGGTGGCCATGAAACAGATGGTTAGTGAAATAGACGAATCCTGAAGATCATTTGGACTAATTTCTTTTAGGTGGCCATACTTTTGTATTATTTCCTTAAACACTTGACGTTGTAGGTTCGATAGCTGAGAAACCAAACCAATCCGTCCACTGCTACTTTCAGTGTAAGGTGTGATTTAATGCCCCACATTTTCCTGCAGCCCATCTGCGCTGGGGTGGTTTCCAGTAAGCCAGTTCCTTGGGATGTGGGAGGAATTTGGAGCCTCCAGATAAAACAGACAGGAGATCAGGATCAATCCCATGTCTGTGGAACTGAGGAGGCAGCTGTGCCACTCATCCCATCCTTTTGAATTTTGGAGATGGAACTGTTATTGCCAATCGGTGTTCCAGAATTCTGACTGCTATAAACTCGGTCACAAATAATGATTAATCCTTGAAAGGATCCTGTGGTCCAGCAAACCATTTGGTACAAGGGTAATGAGGGAGGAGTATTAAATGTACTGACATTGGAGAAGGTTCAAAGGTGGTTTACAAAAATGTTTCTGGGATTGAAAGGCTTTTATAAGCAGTATTTGATGGTGCTGGCCTGTACTCACTAGAATTTAGAAGAGTGGGGGGGGGGGGGCAGCGGCGTGAGATCTCATTGAATCCTATTAAATGTTGAAAACCCTTCATTGGAAACATCCTCTCTATTGTGGGGAAATCTTAGGACTAGAGGGCACAACATCAGAACAGACAGATCTCCATTTAGAATAGAGATGAGGAATTTCTTTGGCCAGAAGGTGGTGGAATTTGACACAGGTGGCTGTGGAGGCCAGGTCATTGGGTATACTTGAGGTGGAGATTGATAGGTTCTTGATTGGTTGGTGTGTGAAAGGTTACAGGGAGAAGGCAGGGGAATGGGGTTGAGAGGGAAATGGATCAGCCATGATCAAATGGCGGAGCAGACTCAAGCCAAGTATCCTGATTCTGCTCCCGTGTCTGGTTTGGTGAAAGTCTAGTTGACTTCTTCATCCTTTCCCTCTGATTTAATTAACCAAGCATCTAAATGGATGGCAGAGGCAAAACAGGATATGTCAGATGTTCAATCCTGTAGCATAGATCATAGACAGACCTACATTATTGATCCCGAGGGAAATTGGGTTAATAGGAATATAATAAGAATAGGTTAATAGGAATTGAGAGAATAGGAAGCACACAGATGAAATTGATAGAAATTGGTAAATTGAAAAGGTATGAGAAAATACTGGTACAAAGCGTTAAGAGTGGGGCACATTGGAAACTGAGTATTGGTAGGGTCAAGAGGAATTTGCAGCTGTCTTCATGGGGGCAATGCTGCACTGTACTGACATTGGGAAGGTGAACTACTATATGAATCACTGTTTGGCACAACACTAGAGGAAATGAAGTGGATTAGTACCTTTTTGAAAGTAGATGATTTACCTTCATCTGGTGTTATAACAGGCTACTAAAATGAAAACTCGGTGGTAGACCATTTAGAAATGATTCATGATACAGACGGACATACTTTATTGATCCCGAGGGAAATTGGGTTTTGTTACAGTCGCACCAACCAGGAATAGTGCAGAAATATAGCAATATAAAAACCATAAATAATAAATAATGCCAAGTGGGAATTAGTCCAGGACCAGCCTATTGGCTCAGGGTGTCTGACACTCCGAGGGAGGAGTTGTAAAGTTTGATGGCCACAGACAGGAATGACTTCCTGTGACACTGTTGCACAAGAGCAGTATCAAAAGTTTGGCTAACATTGTTATAACGTGAAACTAATGGCAGGCCAGTAACTTTAGTGGTGGGCAAATTATTAATAGTACTGTGAAAATTAGATATTGGTTTGTCGAGAGTAATTGTCATGGTTTAAAACTAGTAATTATTTTTTTTAAGATTTTGAAATAGTTTAGATTGTTAGCAGATTTTCACAATGTCCTGTTTAAGTGGGACAGTTATTTTATTTTTATATATATATTTTTAAAAACACTGGATTTCAATAGTAGGAATGCAAGGATAATTGTTGGATGATTTTGCAGCAAGTTTTCCAGTGCAGTTTCATGGGTAGCATAGCTGGTGCCTGGCTGTTTCTACTATTTAAAATTTTGTCTGCTGACATTTCCCAGGACAAAAGCTGACAGTGATTGACATTTGACTGCAGGAAATGCATGGACTAGTCGGTGACTAGAGAAAAGGACAATGGAAGTAATGAATTTTGGATGTGCAAAAAATGGAAGGGAGTACAAGATGGGAGATAAGGGAGAAATGTGAGATGCAAACAAAGTATGTGTAGGCCACTTGAAGTTTTGATCCTACTTTGCAGTTCAAAAAGATCATTGCAGATCAACCTTTCAGAGTTCCTGCCTGAACTTGGAAAAACTTTAAAGACTTGGGGAGGGGGGGCCCCCATTTTTTTCTTCTGTCTTAAATAACGTTTTTTGAATCAAATCTCCTGCCACACTTCTAAACTCCAACAGCTACAAGCCTAGCTTGTCCAACTGGGTAAAGAATTCATCCATTCCAACTGTTCAACCACTTTAAAGATTCCTTGCAGTATTTAGTACTAAGATATTAGATTGCCAGTGCTTTATATAATTGAAGCATAACCTCCTTTGTATACATTCCATGGTAATAAAAACTAATGCTTTTAATTGTTTGCATATGATACTGCTGGGCACCAAAGTAGTGTAGCAGTTAGTGCAACACTATTACAGCTCAGGGTGTTTTGGAGTTCAGTTCCGTCGCCATTTGTAAGGAGTTTCTATGAATCCTCCCTGTAGAATGCATGATTTTTTTCCCCAGGTCCTTTGTTTTTCTCCCACAGTCCAAAGCCATACTGGGAAGGTTAACTGGTCATTGCAAATTGGCCTGTGATTAGGTTTGGGTTGATTGGGTTTGTCAGGAGGTGCTGGGGTAGTGTCTACTCCTCACTGTTCCAATCACTCAATCTTTATCACTTTGTAGCCTGTATTCTCTTTACAGTTTTCCTAACTTGTCATCAGAAATATTAGCAGCAATGCATCGTGCTTTGCAAATCATTATTTGTATATAAATTAAGATTAGAGCCTGCCCCACCAATCCTTGGGTTATACTCCCTTTCATCTTGATAACAAAGGGTCACTTGTCTAATCATCAATGTTGTATTCCCAATCCTCTGTGCATGGTACTATATTGCCTCCATATTCGGTTGTTATTGTTTGCAATCTTTTGTGGCACCTTGAATCCCTTCTGGAAATGCAAGTATACTGCATCCACTGGTTGCTTTAATCCACAACATGTTACTATCTAAACTCCAACAGGATGTTTTTCTGGCTCTTAAAGATGAACACTAGCATTATTTGTCACACACATTGAAAAATACAGTGAAATGCAGCATTTATGTCAATTTGGTGAGGATTGTGCTAGAGGCAGTCTGCAAGAGTCTTGGCTATTCTGGTGCTAGCATAACATACGGCCAATGAACACTAACTGTGCATCTTTGGAATGTGGGAGGAAACACACATGAGTATGAGGAGATGTACAAATTCCTTACAAACAGCAGGACTCGAACCCCAATCAGTGGTAATGGTGCTGTAAAGTGAGTGCACAAATTGCCGTGCTACCACGCCACCCAATTCAGCAAACAATTAAACTCCGAAAGAACTTTCCTAAGGTACAAAAGTCAGTATTAAAGGACTTGCATTGAAGGTGAAGGGTGGGAGGTTGAGGTTTTTCTTGCATGGAGGTTGATAGGTGGCTGGAATGGATTTCCTGGGGGAATACTGGAAACAGATACAACAGTGACCTTTTGGAGGATGCGAGGTAGACCCATGAAAATTCAGGGATGGTAGACCATGGATCATGTAAATTCAGAAGAGCATTGGTTTAATGCAACATCGTGGTTAGCATAGACATTGTGGGCTGATTGACCTGTTGCTGTTTTGTAGTATTCTAATAAATTGACTGACATATCACTTCAAAGACAATGTTGATGCTGCCAGACTATCTTATTATAGCTTCTGATATTGAGTTTTGTTTCATTTTTTTTGAATGAAAGAATTACATTTGCACTTTTGTAATCAAATTTCATAAGTTCAGGACAATTTGAACCTAATTCATCAGCTATCTCTGTTGCAGCCACTTTTAAGAAGTCCATCAGGATTTGGAGGCTTGTCAGCCCACATCTCCAAGCTGTTCAGTACCACATGTTAATGAATTCATTTTCCTTCCAATTCCTGATTAATTAGTTCTGAGATGTTAGTTGTATTCTCTAGTGAAGACTAATGCAAAATATTTGTTTAATGCATCTGGTGTTTCATTTTTCATTAACTCCCCAGGTTTACTTTCTATAAGACACATGCTTATTTAACTGTGAACATAATCTTTCTGTATTTCTTCTACCTAGCTTTGTCTTCTGCATTCTTAGTAAGCTTTTTCTGTGGATAATTGTGCAAAGGCAGGTGATATTGGAAAACTGTACAGTCTCTTAATTTGATGCAATTGTTAATTTTTGATTCAACAATTAATGTTGAGTTATCCACTTGAATTTTTCTTGGAATGTTTCCATTCCACCCAATCTCATTGACTGGTCAGGATGAGTCCAGGTGATTATAAGGTTTGTTAGATGTTTTTTTAGGTGGGATACAGAATAGTAAGAGTGACATCTGTGCTAGAACTGTATACAACACTTGCTTGGCCATGACTTCAGGAATGAGAAGTAATGAGAACTTGAGGAATCTCTGGGAAAAGCAGTTCATCCTCTTCTGTCCTGAATCTATTTTTCCCAAATTAGAGGCTTTGTCCCCTAATTCTAGTCTCACTTACAGTGGAGACGACTTGCATGCCTTTTATCTAATCCTTTCATGTGTTTCTATAAAATCTACTAGAAGACTGTTTCTATCCTGCTGTTACCAGACTCTTTAATAGACCTTTTTAGGTTTAAAAAAAAAGAACTCTTGTTCTCCCGATATAACTTGCACCTTATTTATTTATCTTAACTATACTACTATTCTGCATTGTTTTCCTGTTGACTACCTTAATGCTTCCATATGGAATGGTCTATTAGATAGATTCAATCTGGATTGCATGTAAACAAAGGTTTTCACTATCTTGGTACATGTAACAATAATATTCCGGTTTCAAGATGTAATTACATTAGAAATCTCCTGGGGGATGCTTCAATGTTGCCAGGAATGGATACTTGAGCTAAGGGAAAATTGGATGGCTCTTCAGAACGGTAGGCTAATTTTTGCTGTATAAAATTAAGGCACCTATATCACCAAAGGCTTTTTGCCCTGTTATGAAAGTACCACAGCTCTGAGGGGCCAAAGGGTGCGGGACCAGCCCCCTCCTTTAAGAGAATCGCAAGATCGCTATTAATTCAGGTCTTGGACCCAGGAAATGAGAGACAATGCCACGGAGTTGACCATTGTTCTTAGAGGCACCTGTGTGAATTGCAACTCTATAGTACGTGCCAGCTATCAGGGACATGGACACCCTCGGGCAATGTGGTGTGGGGATGACCTCACCCTACCTTGATTGACGTTTACAAATCTGCCAGCCATGATAAAAAGGAGACTGCTGGAGGCGGTACTCCAGCGACGCACCAGACGGAGACCATCGCTCATTCCTCTCGTAATAACGGGAAGCTGCTCGGAAGCCACGTGTGATTTGCATCCCCTAGCTAGGGAATCGAGTGGCTAATAACCCCGAAAAGGATTTCGGACTGACAACGAGGAACTCCCGTTCTCGATCTCACGCTTTGAGTCCAGAAGGCTGGCAAGTTTATTTTCTCTCTCCAACCCATGAACACCCAGCGGTCCCTCAAGCGGCAAAAAGCCCCCATGAACTGGCGAGACTTTTATATTTCAATTGGACAAATCGTTTAACCCCTAGACAACGATAGAGCTTAGTTCTTATTGAGTAGTACTACCCCTGCGCTTTAGATTGAGTATTGACGACGTATGTTATCTGAATGTTTGTATTAACCTTATGTTTGTGCCCCTTTATAAATAAAAACGTTTGAAAATGGTACCATCAGACTTCAGCGGACCTCTCTATCTTTGCTGGTAAGTGATCCAGTTACGGGATACGTAACAGCCCCATTCTTTAATGCAACTATGGGAAATTAATTTTAAGTAATAGGATTAGAAGAAACTTTCTTTAACCCACCCAAAGGTTGGTGGTGGCAAAAACATTCAACAAATCTTAAATACTTAGTACTGGACGTTACATGCAGGGGTGTAGATCCGATGCAGAAAGATGGGATTAGGCTGAGTAGTTTAACTAGCATAACTATGGTGTAAGACCATTCAGCTTCATCAGTTCCTCCATCTTTGACCATCTTCAAAGACTTTCACGTTGTGCTTGGAATTAAGTACAATCCCAAGAAATCCCAAGTTTTAAGATTTGGTATATGAGCCATAGAAATTTCCCTATTGGTTTCTGGTTGCCTCATTGCAGATGTTGCTTTTGACATGTGGCCTGTTCTACACTCGTTATCTATTCTTACATCAATTCTTGGATGGGCCCATTAATGGGTCAGTTGACTTCCACCTAAAAGGGAAACTTCCAATCCACTGCAGAGACATATTAGTTTGATAAAACCTCCAATGAAATGCCTTTTCTTTTATCTTTAATGCAGTTAGCTGCATGCATGAAAAATTTGGCTCATTGCTACCAGGGATGCTTAACTTGTGACTTCTAGCTTAGATCAAATAAAATAAGGCAAAAAGTTGTGAATTGTGTACATTCTGGAGAATTGAACTTAAAGTTTTCTAGGTTTTGGATCTTGGTAAATTTGCTAATGCCAGACATGAACACTAATTTCTGTCAGTCACTTTAAATTGTTGGTACTGGGGTATTCCTGGCATGGTGCTCATGATTGATCTTTGACTTATAAGACCTTGATGTGACATAATTAAACTCGCTCTGAGAAGTCTGTCCTTTGATTGTTCTCTAATTAGCATAAAGTATCTCATTTAGCCTTTCTCTTATGACTGCCACTTCTCCATTGAAGGGTTTCGTGTGTACATGAACCCAATGGAAAGCTTTTTACTGGGATTGATCTTTGCATGATTGAAATACTAGTTTAAAATGCCCACATCTTGATAGCAAACATGAAGTGATTTATTGTTCTGTAATGGTTATGAGGGGTTTAACAAGCAAGTGGATATAATGAATGAACACAGGTGAATTGTTGGCACTGTTGTGGCTTATGATACAGTGATGTTTTGGATTGTTTTGGGTGCTTTCCCAACCCTAAATGCATTTGGGTTACGATTTGGATGACAATGCCTTGTAGGGGATAAACAAGCTTCCAACAACTTCACCCCTACTGTTTAAAATTCCTCCAATGTGATCTGCAGACAAAAAAATTGGTTATGATGTTAATATTCTTGAAAAGTTTTTTTGCTGATGTTTGTCCAATATTGTCCCATCTAGATTTGGGGATCCTTGACTGAATGGAAGTTGAGTTTTGTAGTGACAGTACTCATTTGAGTGAGTGGGCTTAAAAAATCCAAACCTGCCCATAGTGAAAACTGAAGGCAAGTACCCAGGTATTCATAGGAGAAATATTCCTGCCTGGGCTGACTGGTGTATCTTAATATTGTCAAATCTACGCCTTTTCTAATACCTACAGCTCCAAAAATATATCTCCCAAAATCTCTTGGATCTTACTGCCTTTTGGTATCTCGTATTAAACCAGCTTTTATGTGAAATGCCTGAAGATAGCTTCCAAAGTGCTTTAATGGACCCCCTAACACGCTGTTCTGAAGCTTGTCTGCCACTTCACCTGTACTTCCCTGCTTCTATAATGTGGCTTTGGATCTCAGCGAGGAAGTACAAAAGTGGAAATTCATCTGATGCAACACTGACATTGAAATATTTTGTTAGGTTCAATTTTCAATGTTTTTTGCATCTGGTTTCACTAGAGGTTGCATCAAAAACTTGGAACTTGGTTTGGGAGTTTTCATTCGATGTTACTTGGCTTCATAACTGGTGCTTCCAAATTTGTATCTTAACTGAGCTTTATAGGAGTATCTATATCTTTTTCTCTATGGAATTGGTAATATTTTATTGTGACACTACAGAGTGAAAGATTTGCTTATTGAGTCACAGCATGGAACTGTCCCTTCCAGCCAGGCTGTCCAGCAGCCAACCTGTTTAACCCGAGCCTAATCGGCGGACAATTTACAATGACCAATTAATCTACCAACCAGTATGTCTTTGGACTGTGAGGAAACGCACGTGATCACAGGGAGAATGTAGAAGCTCCTTGCAGACAGCGGCAGGAGTTGAACCTGGGTCACTGGTACTGTAAAGCATTGTGCTGACTGCTACACTGCTGGGCCAGCCCATATTCATTGAATTGCATCAAAGCTTCTAAACACAGTGAAGTACGTCATTTGTGTCGATTCAAATCGGAGCAGCCTGCAAGTGTTGGCACTATTCTGGTGGCAACATAGCATGCCCACAGCTCACTAACACTAACAGCAAGTCTTTGGAACATGGAAGAAAATCAGAGCAGCTGAGAGCTTGTAGTCAAGGGGAGAATATGCACCTTCTTGCAGACAATGGCAGGTATTGATCACGGGGTCCTGCAAAGCATTTGCAGTCACCGCTACACTTACAGTAGGTTGTCAGCCCAAATGCAACTAAATATAATCCGGCCGCAATTGATCTTGGCCTGAAAACATCTGTTGAACATTGTTGGTCTTCATACTGTCATGCCATAATAGCCTCCAAGCACAGACAAACTGTTTTATCTATTGTTCCTTTCGTTGTGCCATAGCCCCATCCATCTGTCGGCAAGAGCCGAGATCCAAGAAGGTGTTTCCACCCAACTTGCTCTTCCACTCCCTTTCAACTTGAACTTGGCAGCTAAATACCCTGAACTTGGTTATCCCATCCATGCCCTGCTAGTGTCTACCAGCATCACTGATGTAATGCAAACTCCTACAGTCCAAAACCCCTCTATCCCATCTGTAAATTCCTTGAGCTCGTAATGCAGAACTGGATCACTTCTGAAGTATTGAACAATGTTGGTGTGTCCTTAATCTTTGGGTTGGTGGATTCAGTCTAATCCTGCAATATGATTAGGTCCTGTAAGGGTAACCAGACTGGCTTATTTACCAAACCATCTCTACAGCAGGGTATGAGGATTGTTGCTTATAAACATTGGTTCCTGGGGTCAGATTCAATGCAAATAATACCATCCTAGTGTGTATAAAATAGCTGTGCATTCAGCAGAACTGCCCCTTCTACTAAACATCTGTCCAATGTTTCTTGTGTGGAGAGTATACAAGTAATCCACTGTTGCTGGGGATTGACTGTGATTTCAAACCTTTTCCCAAGCCTGTCCATCCTGCAGACTTTACTAAGCACCTTCTGTCCTTGTGTGCGGATTGAATTACTGTAGTTGTTGGACAGTTCCCAAGTGTGTACGTCTCTATAATATAAACAAATTGGTTTATTGATGCGTGTGCTGAGGTACAGTTAAACTCTTCGCATGCCATCCGGACAGACCATCTCATCACACTGCACTGAGGTAGTACATCGGAGTGAACAACAACAGCACATACAAAAGTTTCAGAGAAAGTTCAGGTAGATAATGATGTAGATTGAGGTCAAAAACATTTTACCGCACTCGGACTGTTCAATAGTCTTTTAACAGTGAGATGCAAACTATTATTGAGCTAAGGGGTATGTGTTTTCAGGCTTTTGTATCGTCCCCTCAATGGGAGTGTGTCGTCTGGGGTCTTTAGTGTACTTTAGAGACGATATACAAAAAGTCTACAGCAGGGCTGCTGGTTTCTGTCGTGTGCTGAGCTGTGTCCACAATTCTGCTTCTTTGTCAATCGACTATCCCAAGCACACTCCAAATAGAGGGCCAATTGATCAAAATACAAGGCATTATAAGGAAATGGAGTACATCTTCCTGTGTGTATGTAAGGGAGGGGAACATTCCAAGACAAGACTGTTCATGCGCCCATTGGGGCGATGGTTGCTTGGCTGAATGCCAGTAGTCATTTGCCAAGAACCCAGATACAAACAAAATCTCCAGTTGTAGTGTGAAGTGGGATGATGTATTGTGGGGAAAAATCTATTGGAATCCTTGACTGTAATGAATGAGGAATAAGAGACAAAAGAAACTGCTCGATTCCTGGGCTACGTACAATATCTCTAACATAATGGATTGTATCCTCAAAAGTGCAAATAACCCCTTGATCAGGCAATGGGGTATCTCTAACTCAAAACTTCATTTTTTAATCAACTTTTAATTTTTTTGCTTGTATTACTCCAGTTGATTTTTGTGAATGTTCCATAATAAGGCTATATGGTGAGCCTTTGTCTCCAATAGGCATGTGTCTAATGAAACCTGAGTGGTCCTGAGTTGAATCTAGCATGTATCTCAATGTCTTTGAAATTGTTCTTTTGGACTTGTTGGTTGAAATTTACTTCTTTTAAAAAATAGGGTATTCGATTTGATCCTGAAAATCCTCAAACTCTCAGGTTGGAATTTGCGAAGGCAAACACGAAGATGGCCAAAAGCAAGCTAATGGCTACACCCAATCCCACAAACATGCACCCTGCCTTGGGAGCACACTTCATTGCACGGGACCCCTGTAAGTTACTTGAGTTTAACCTTCTGCAATTACGATATTCTTTTAATGTGTGTCTAGCGTTCCAATATAGGCCATGCGTCATGACAACAGCCTTGCCAATTCCAGTTAAGGAGATGGAGTACCATGTGCATGACATTGGCTGAATAATGAATTTTGTTATTGGGTGGCATGGTAGACTAGTGGTTAGCACAACGCTTTGCAGTACAGAAGACCTGAGTTTAATTCCCGTGCTGCCTGTAAAGAACTTGTCCATTCTCCCTGTCACCATGTGGGTTTCCTCCGGGTGCTCTGGTTTCCTCCCACAGTCAGACTGTCTGTAGGTTGAGCAATTTGCTGTACAAACAGCTAGCAGTTGGTAGGTTAATTGGTCATTATAAATTGTCTTGTGATTAGGCTAAGATTACATTGGGGGGATTGCTGGGCAGCGCGACTCAAAAGTCCAGAAGGACTTCTAATGTGCTGTACCTCAAATGAACAAATCAATGGGAAAAGTATGAAATTAAGGAAGAGCCTTTTTTTTTCTAGCTATAGCTCCCCACTACTTTCTCCAGCGTGTTGAGTTGGGATGCTGATTACAGATTACTTATGTCAAGATGAGGCACAGTAACAGGCCCTTTGGCCCAACACGCCCACACTGCCTCATTACACCCATGTGACACTGATCTGTGCATCTTTTAAATGTGGGAGGAAACTGCAGCAACTGGGGGAACCCGCATCGTCACAGGGAGAACCTACAACCTCCTTACTGACACCAGCAGAATTGCGTGTGGGTTGCTGGCGCCGTAAGTGTTATTGCCAGCTGCTACACTACTGCTCTAGCTTATTTCTCCAGGGTTAGTCAGCTGCACCCTACACATGGCTGAAAGGTGCACTTCAGTTGTGGTGGACTGATGGTCTGTCTTGAGGTAGTCTCATAGCACACACCTGTCCCAAGATGTACCACTTAACACAACCAGACTGCTATCTGGCAGATGGTGTGCATGCGGGACTCCTTGCTTTTTGCGAGCACGGTCTCCAACATTCACTCGTTGAAGTGATTTCAGGCTAAAAGCAGCAAACTCAGGTTTCAAGATCTAAGACATCATCACTTCCAAAGCTACATACAGCGTTTAGAACTCATTTCACTTTGTCCATCATCTCATGAAGCACCGATCTTGCTGAATGGACTTTGGCTGTCAAGTTTCCTTTTGACCAAGAGACCACTTTACCTAAATATTGGAAACAACGATGGGCCAGTTTTTTTTTCCATTACCCGTGTTAGTGCCAGTAATTCTGCAGAGTAATCAGGATGTGTTTATCACCCTTCCACCCCACCCCTTTTCCTAGCCTCCTAGAATAAGAATGGAAGCTAGGAGCAGATTAGGTTATTATTAACTTGGAATTGTCTTGAATATTATTGGAATAGAGCACCTGGTTTGACTAAGTTGATAATTATTGTGTTGAATACAGAATTCACTGCACCTTAATTAGTATGAAGGAGGACAGTGCAATTGTAGGCAGCTTCAAGGTTCATGGATAATTAAGGAAATCTACAAACCGAAGTTTCCAGTTGTAATTATCTTCAATTGAGCAATTTTCAATGATTGCATGTTATTTCCTTCAGTGAATGTTATCACAATTGAGCTGATTATGGTCTGTAGGTTTAGTCTCCAGTTGCAACAAAGAATTTTCCCTGCCCATCACCCCTTTCAACCAATCCTGCGGAATATTGGATCCCAGTCAAAATAAGCCTGGCTAATATCTTTGCAGTTGCTGATAGTATTTTGCTCAGAATAGCCAAGGGTTGGTTCTGGTTAGAATGGAATGGGGGGAGGGGTGGTATCTTCAACCTTTACATTTAGATTGTGTGTAATCAATGTCTATTTCATCCTATTGATGAAACTGTTTAGGATCGAGTGATGTGATCTATAGTGAGCACTTGTCAATTACCAATTGCTATGTGACGCTCAAATTGTCATGTTTAAATCTTCAGACACTTATTATAACTTGAATAGAGATGTTTAAAGAAATAATTTCAGAATGGAAGCAATCGGGTGAAGGTGCAAAGATAGATTTTGACTCTGTGCTTGCAACTGTGTGAGCTCCAGGAGTAATCTCATTCCACCTTGTGCTCATCAGTTTTCCTGATTCTCCTACCAGCCACATGAGTTAATTTGTGGGAGTGGGATAACCTAGCACATTGTGGGAGGAAACTGGAGCACTTGGAGAAACCCTACAGGCTATAGGGAATATCTGAAGCATGTAAAATGCCAGGAGTAGGAATTGAACCTGGTTGGAGTTATGCCTCTTTAAGCTTGACTGTCAAGAGAACTTACTATCCCTTAGCCAATTTCTTGGCTTAAAATATCTCCAAGTTGCATGTTGTAAAAAGAGAACTGTTTTCTACTTCCCAAAGGAAGATCCATTGAGCTGATCATTTAAACCCTTTCAATTAATTGACAAGATTAAGCCTCTTAACTGAGGGTGTGATATTCCTTTCATTTGAAAATTGTGATTGAGGAAACCAGTGGAAAGATTGGTCAGGCCCTGTAAGATACTACATTTATCATTTCTTTCAAAAGCAAAGGAATGTTTCTGATCAGAGCTAAATGATCTACATTTATTAGTTGGAGCCCAATCTTGATGAAGGATTTTGATTTTTAAGGAACACTTGGTTAATGCAACTAGATCTTAATTGGTCTACATAATAAAGTTTGATTTGGATCATAAATCTGCAGGTCGAGTTGAAAGCATAGGCGGACTGCAATTAAATTGAACAGTTTTATATTTAAAACTGGAACTTGCACTCTTAAAATGAGTGATTGGTCTAAAGCTGAGGCTTTAAATCGTTGGTCAGGCTGCACTTAGAGCACTATAGGCAGTTTTGGGTCAAAGGATGTGCTGGTATTGGAGAGTCCAGAGGAGGGTCACATGAATGAATGGGTTAATATGAGGAGCATTTGATGACTCTGGGCCTGTACTTGCTGTAGTTTAGAAGAATGAGGGCTCGGGTTCTCATTGAAACCTATAAAATAAAGTGGATGTGTTGAGGATATTTCCTATAGTGGAGGAGTCTAGGGCCAGAAGGTGGTGAATCTGTGGAATTAGTTACCACAGATGACTGGAAGCAGGGTCATTGGTATATTTGAAGCAGAGGTTGGCAGGTTCTTGATTAGTAAGGGTGTCAAATGTAATAGGAGGAAGGCAGGAGAATGGGCTTGAAATGGAATGGCAGAGCAGACTTTGGGCCAACTGGCCTGATTCTGTCCTATGTTTTATGGACGTGCTCTTGTGATGCTTTTATTAGATTGCCCTGAGTTCTGCAGGCAGATTTGCATATGCTAGTTTTTTTTTTAAAGTGCTAACTTTTTTAAATAATAAACTGCATTCTTTGGCATGTAGGTCCTGAGATCAAATTATTAGGATACAAGGTGTACATTTAGTACTAGGTTAGCATTAACATCAGTAGAATGATTCTTGGATCAAACATATTCATGAATGGGTGTAAGTTTCACTTTTGATATTCACAATATTCTGGAGGATTCTTTTGTTTCTGAAGCTCCAAGTTTCATGTTAGTAGAATTAGGTGGAAATTTATCCAAAGAACAATGTATTGCATTTTGCTGCAAGTTTTGGGAACCATTTTAGCAGGGAACTGGCAACCAAAAGAATTAAAAAGCTACATAACAGTGAGCTGATTCATTCTTGGCATAGAGTCAAGAACTTGAAACCTAATCTTGCTTTTCTCTGTACCTGCTCTGGTACTGAAAGCAACAGATAAAGAGCAACTTTTGTATAACTTTTTGAATTGGGCTTAATTAGCCAGTAAGCTAAACATTTCTTGACATCTGAAACCCTGCAAAATGTTTGCCATTTCCTTCAGGCAGTTCTGTCAGCAATGATTTTATACCAATGAGCTGCTGTGAGAATGTTTCAGGTCAAGGTATGGATATATTTTATTGCTTGACACACAGCAGCGGGTCACAATTTACTACACAAGAAATAGTGAGGTTAGGGCAGGTGCTTAATGTTCAATATCTAGTTTTGGAATTGGCCTTTACTTCAGTGAAAGATTCCATAAAATTCCTTTAAACAAGATTTATTCTGAATTGTAATACTTTGGCTAACAAACAAGGGCTTAAATTTGGCTGTTTAATTGTGTGCAGTTTTGCTCAGCTGACAAATTCTAAAACTCCGTGCTGGGTGCCAACTTGGCTTAAGCCTGAAGGCTTCGGTCTCAGTGCAAGCCATGGTCATGTCAGAAAGCACATTCCCAGAAACCAAGTCAATTCTTTTATGAAGGAGTGGCTTCTAAATGAGTCAACAGTGCATTCTGGTATGTGATTTAAACCATTCTGGGGGCAGCACTGAGATGCATCATTGCTGTGGTGACTCAGGCATTAACACACATCCAGAACTGCTGCTTCATTGCTCCAGTTCAATCCCAATCTCTCGTGCTGCCTGTGTGAATCCCTGTGACAGTGCAGCTCCCCCCCCACCAACACACAACTAAAAAGTTAGTAAATCGCAAACAAGAGGAAAATCTGCAGATGCTGGAAGTCCAAGTAATACTTTTCCAGCATCTGCAGATTTTCTTTTTTCCATAGATGCTGCCTGACCTGCTGTGTTCCTCCAACACTTTATGTGTGTAAGTTAGTAACTTGTCCCAGTTGTGTAGGTGAGCTCCAGAATCTGGTTGAGGGGAGGAAGATGTGGCCAGAATATGCTGTACATTTTGTTTTAATAATGTTTGAGTAATCTTGTATATATTTGATTAAGTACTGTTTAAATAATTATGGGTTGATTGCACTTGTTACGCTACCATGTGACACGCATGTCTCGCTTAAAATTAAACTTGAAGTTAAGCCTGTCTTCCCAGATTCTGTCTTTGAATTAGTTTAACAACAGAATGGGATAGAATTATTGAAAATGGCTTGGTGGTTGGCGTGCACTTGACCTGTTTGGACATTGACTTAAAACATTGGCCCATCTTCCTTCAATGAAGCTGCCTAACACTTCTACGTTTTGTTTATTGCTCTGACTTCTAATTGTCCAGAGTCGGGGGCGGGGGTGGGCGTCGGTGTTAGTTGCGGTGTAAATCTTGCATTGATTTTTTGACGTGACTAAAAATCTCTTCTTTTTTTCAAAAAATGTGTTCCATGTTTCAGATGACCTTGCAGGAACAGCACTCATCCCTGCATCTCCAGAGGCCTGGGCTCCCTATCCACTGTACACAACAGAACTGACCCCTGCCATCCCACATGCTGCGTTCACCTACCCTGCTGCTGCTGCTGCAGCTGCTGCACTTCACGCTCAGGTAACTAATGGTAGCTGTGTCAGCAACCCAGCACCTCCAACACCACTCTGCACAGGTCCTGGTTTATTCCTTTTAGTCTGATCACTGTGCAACTTTAAAAAAAAATTTTTTTTTGTACCTAATCGATCACAGTTTTCTTACTAATACACAAAGGCCCAGTCCAATCGACTGCATCAATGCCAACCCCCTACTGCATTGTCAGATTTGCATGGATCACCTTTACTTTGATCTAGCGGTGGGGTGGGACATGAAAGGTGCTGTCACTGGTCTAGAATGAGCTAGACACGCCTTATTTTCAGGGGTCAGAGGCTTGTGGTTGTGCAGGATAAACTTCAAGCAAGAATGGATTATTAAAAGAAATCAGTAAGTAAATCCAGATTTTTATAAAATTTCAAACTGTATTTTTTTTGCGTTTTGCTCATAGGGAGTTCCTTGCAGGCGAATTTCTTAAACTCTCAGTTAATGATTTGGGGGGGCAAAAAGACATTAGTAAGCTTGCAAAGTGTTTAAGGTCTCTATGGGAGCTGGTTGCCAAGGTTCTCGATCACAAACCAAATGTGAAAAGGTGCACATTGTACTCCCTGGTTCTTGGACTGGGAATGGATAGTATTGCTGGGATACATAGCAACCAAGGTAGGTGTTTCCTCCTGTGGTGACTTGGATTGTGCTTGTATGCTTCAAACAAATATATCCTGTATTATAGTATATGAACATATTTCCCTCAGTTGTGTTCCACTGAAGCCAGTGATTTGCATTTACTGTATAATTATAATAAATTTCCACCTAATTGAAAGTGTAGGCCTTGAAGCATATTCTGACAACCCTCGCAGTGTGATTTGGCCTCCGTAAGGAAGAAAGGTGTGGAGGCTGTGCTCAGGAGAATGTCCAACCTGAAATTTGTACCAGTAAATACAGAAATGCTCAGAAAGGAACTTCCTTTCTCAGGGGGTCCAAGACAGATTTGGAGAGCAGTCATTTAAAATTTTGCATAGGAGTTAACTGCAAGGAAACTGCCACTAATTTGCCAATGGAAACTTTGGGGGAATTTCAATACCAGTCAGGTTATCAATGTTTTCAGTTGGATGGTATCTCCAGGCACACAAATTGCTGCGTAGAGGGTGGGGGTGTACTACGAGATATGGGCAAATGTTTTTGGGTCTCTTCATCTGGGATGATTTAGTCATTTTTTAAAATTATTGGACCCCAGTGGAATGGAGAAGCTCTGGAAATCCACCTTGGAGATGTGTTGAAAAGCATGTGTACTGCTGAGCATTTTTGACCAGCCGTTTCTCCTTGAGCATTCGATTGTTCAGATAACATCATTCTTAGGATATTGCTGTGCAAAATATTTTTCCATGTGTGATAGTATTCCATTGGCTGAAAGTACTGCCCTGAGTCAACCTTTGAGGGATAGATTGTTGTTGAGACACCAGTTGGTTGTGTGAATTTTCATTGGTTAAAGTGATCTCCACATCTGAAGTATCACCTGTAGACCAGATATCCAGAGATTTGGCTAATTATTCTGAACACTAGAGTGTTTCAGGTTTTAACTTGGTATCTGGACTTATTTTGGGCGAATTCTTGGATAGACCCCAAATGCATCTTCTCATACAACCTATCACTACTTGCTGGCCTAATCCCATCATTGGAGCATGTTTGCTCTCCAACTTTACCCAGGATTAGTGACATTTTTAAACATTTGACTACAAATTCTTGGAGAAAGAGTGGTAGCAGGCCCTTTTGGCCAAATAAGCTTGTGCTGCCCAATTACATCCATGTGACCTACCAACCCAGAATCTTTGGAATATTGGAGGAAATGTATAAACTCCTTACAGGCTGTGTCAGGAAATGAACCTGGGTCACTGATACTGTAACAAAAGCTGAATGTCTCTGAGCACACGTCTCCCATGGTCCTTCATAGCACTCACACTCAATGTAAGTTTATTGTCAGTATGTGTATGTTGCCATATCGTACTTTGAGGTTCATTTTCTTGCAGGCATTGAAAGGAAATTTAGAAAAACTATGGAGTTTATGAAATCTATACACAAGATTTCCTTGGAGGGTGGAGTTCTTCACTTCAAAGTTCAAACTAAACTTGTTTTCAAAGTATATGTATGTCACCATATACCCTGAGATTCATTTTCATGTGGGCATTCACAGTAAATGCAAAGACACAACAGAATCTATGAATCTATGAAAAAGTGCACAACAAACAACCAGTGTGCAAATGATCTTCAAATACATAGATTAAATAATAATAAGCAAAAGATATTGGGAGAGTGTGTGTGCGTGTGCACTCCTGTTCTATCTCTCATGGCGGCAGTGACGAGAGCATGGCCTGGATGCTGGGGTTCTTGAATACTGCGTTCCACCGCCCCCAAGACCATGCTCCTTGTAGATGTGCTCAGCGGTGGGGAGGGCTTTACCCATGGGCTGCATCCACTACTTCCAGTAGGATTTTCTGTTCTTGGGCATTGCTCTTTCCATGCCAGGCCATAATTTATTTATTGTGTTACAGCACGGAATAGGCCTCCGGCCCTTTGCACTCCTCCACCTAGACATTTTACAATGATCAATCAACCTACCTACCGGTACACCTTTGGATTGTTGCGGGGGGTGGGGGGGGAATGGAACCATATCACCCGGAGGAAACGCACACAGTCATGGGGCGAATGTACATCTCCTTGTGGTGGTGGGAATTGAACCTAGGTCACCTGTACTGTAAAGCGTTGTACTAATCACTACGCTATGTAACCAGTCAGAATACTCTCCTCTGCATATCTATAGAAGTTTTGTGTTTCTAGTTCCTAATTTTTGTGAATTGCCTTCCTTTGGCACGAAAGCATCCATTGAAGTTTCTGCATCTCTGGTGTGAATTATTTTTTTTTAAATTGAGGGCTCAAAAGAAAATTTTTTTAAAGCAATTTATTCCTGGCCAGACTTTGTGCCCCCTGCTAGCCGGAGGCACTGATTTGTAAGAAGGAACTGAAATTCTTGAAGTAGTTTTCTTGTGATAAAAGATTAATGAGATCTCTTAGTGAAATAAAAGATGCAAAGTAGGAGGCTTGATGGACTGTTTGAGAATGACTTCCCTTAGTGGGAGTCGTGGCTGGACTGGAACTAAGTGATGATGAGTATTCCTTCAACCCAACATTAAAGATTGAGGAATTCAGAAGGTTATGAATCTTGTTTATTTCATCTATGGATGTAGAAGTGTTCGTTTGAAGCTGTGATCTGTCTTGTTTGGAGGTAATGGGTAGAAAATCTATTTCAGACTAACATTTGGGTAAGTTATCAAATGAATTGGAATGTCTGAGTATTTTTGTCCTTGTTCACTGAACTTCACTAAACTACACTGAGTTATAACTTGGCGTGCTCCACCCAAAATCTGCATTGAGAGTTGCCCTCATTTCAAGTTAGTGTGGATGGCATTTTTGCAATGAAATTCTAAATGGCTTTATCCCAAATGCTGATAAATAGGGAAGTTATTTTGGAATGGGAATGGTCTGTTTGCTACTTCATGTGTACTGAGGATTTCAACTTTGTCTAGAAATAGATAAATAACTTATTCAATTTAGAAGTTGCCCAAATCCCTGTGCATGTGGAAATTATTTTCACTTGATCTGCAGTGACATTGACCAAGCTGGAAGGGGAAATACCAAAGACAACTTTGTCTTCCTTAACACGATGCTGGAGGAACAGTGTGTCAGGCTGCATCTATGGAAAGGACTAGAGTTGACATTTTGGGCTAAGACCCTTATCAGGACTGAAGGATCCTTAAGTTATTGGATCTTGTATAGGAAGGTGGGCCCAGCTGGTGAACCATTTCTGATGCAATCAGTCTTCATAAAGCTCATCGGCAGTGCCATTTTGTTACTTTCCCGAGACTTGGCTATTTAGGCAATTGTAATGACCAACTTTAACACTCCAGTAATTGTTTGCACTACTTGTCTCATTCAGCTTAAAATAACTTTTCAAGTCTAAAGAATAGACATGGAGTTTCCTGATAAGGGCCTGGATTCCTTCTACAGATATTGCATATAAACTGCTCTGTAAAGGAGGATTAGCATATGTTCTGCAAGATTGGGGTGGTACTGTTCAGAAGGAAATGAGCTCATTCCTGTTTTTATCATTAATTAATAGATTAATGAGGCCAATTAGTCACTGGCCACTTCCTTTTGCAGCTTATTCCATCTAACTGGTGAAGTGTTTCCCCATGTGTTCCTATTAAATTTCCCCTAACCCTAAACTTGCACATTTAGTTCTTGATTTTTTTTTCCTTGCCCCAAGACTCTTAAATTTTTTTTACCTTTTTATAAGATCATCCTTCATTCTCCTGTGTTCAGGAATAAAGTCCCAACCTGCTCTTCTCTCCATAACTCAGTGCCTCAAGTCCCAACAACACCCTGTAAAACTCCTCTGCACTCGTTCCAGCTTTGAATAGCTCCCACAGATTGGAAACTAGCAATTTTAGCCATGAATAAGAGGAGAATTAGAATTAACCATTGTAATATGCAAAATGCTATAATCTGTTCGGTGGTAACAGTTCATTAAAATAGAATTGGCTAGAGTTAACAATGGTCAAATGGCCTCCTGAGCCAAAGTCAAAATTGACTTCCAACAGAACAATCCTATCCTATTACCCTGTAACCCCTCTCCACACTGTGATACATCTGCTCTTTAATGCAATTATCTAATCAGCTAATGGTGTGGCAGCAACTCAATGCATAAAAGCATGGTCGAGGTTCTGAGCAAACAGAATGGGGAAGAAATGTGATCAAAGTGAATGACATGGTATGATTGGTGCCAGATGTGGAGGTTTATCTCAAACTGCTGATCTCTTGAGATCTTAAACGCACAAGTTTACAAAGAACTGTGGTGGGGGGTGGGGGGGGCGGGGGAGAACAAAACACAAATCCATTTAGCAGCTGCTCTGTGGGCAAAAATGCCTTGTAAATGAGAGAGGGTCAGAGGAGAATGACCGGACTGATTCAAGCTGACAGGAAGGCGGCAGTAACAGAACTAGCCATGAGTTGCAGTAGTGGTGTGCAGAAGAGCATCTCTGAAAACACAACACAATGATCCTTGAAGTGGATGGGCTACAGCATCAGCAGACGGCAAACATGCACCTAGTGGCCATTTTATTTTGTAGGAAGTACCTAATAAGTTGCCATTTGAGTGTATGTTCCCTCTTGCTGACTAACCATTTTAGTTTCTGCCACTTGGACTAAACTTGTGACCAAAGGGTAATTTGCAGCAGCCGATGAACCTATGAACATGTATTTGGGTTATGGGAGGAAACCAGAGTATCTGAATAATGCCTTTATTTGTCAGGAGAACATTCAGCATCTGAGACTATGGTTGAACCTGCCTCTCTAGAGCCGAGGTATGGTACTAACTATCCTCCTCCTTCCACTATGAAACTAGCTGAGCTCATTAGTGGTGGACTTGGGTTTCCAGGAGGTCCTAAAGGATCCACACACGAGCCAATTAAATGACTGGATTAGGACAAGCAGGCAAATGGGATTTGAAAATCAACTGCAAACTGAAGATGCAGCAAGAAATGGTGTTGGGTCCAGTCTACACCAATCATTTGAGTGACAGTATAAATCGTAATATTCAGGTTTGCTAATATAAATTTAGGTGGCAATGTGGACTGAGTGGTTTGCAGGGCAAATTTAAAGGTCTAGATAGGGTAGATAGATGGGCAAGGAGATGTGGTTGAAAAAATTATTTCAAATAGTGAGGGATGAAATTTGAGGTCCTTGTCCACCAATCTGATTATACCAGCACAAGGAGTAAAATTTATTTTATTGAGACACAGCATGGAATGGGCCCTTCAAGCCATGCCACCCAGCAATCCCCCATTAAATCCTAGCCTAATCAAGGGACAATTTACATTGATTTACCTACCAGCTGGTACGTCTTTAGATGGTGGGAGGAAAGAGGAGCCCTCGGTGGAAACCCATGTGGTCAAGTCACGGAGAATGTACAAACTCCTTACAGGCAGCAGTAGGAATTTGAACCTGGGATGTCTGCACTGTAAAGCCAGTGATGCTGTGTGGTGTTTTTGGGTTTGAGTGCAGAGAATGAGATTGCTTTATCCAGTTACATGCAGCCTGGGTGAGACTTCAGATTGGGTGTTGTGTACAGAATCTGGCCTCCTAACCTTGATCAATAACTTGTTTGTAACGGAAAAGCGATGAAGTTTCAAGATTGACTCCTGGGTGGTGAGTTTGCGTGAGGTTTAGCAGAACAAGTCCATGTACCCAAGCTTAGAAAAATGAAGGAAGATCTCAGAAATATCAAGCCCTACAAGAATTTTGCACAGGGAAAATGTGGACTGCTTTGTCTGGCTGAATGAACCGGGGATTCTAGTTCCAGTCATTCAATGCTGAGACAAAGAAACTTTGGAGGGTGGGTGTATTTTTAATTCTCTAGCCAAAAGACTTTGATTTTTTTTTAAACGAATGGGAAATGGGATTATAGGTTAGTGCAAGAAAAACAAAAGTGTGCTACCCACCATGAATGGTAGAACAGGCATGAGGGGCTATGTGGTCAGTTAGTAAACTAATTTTGCATGCAGTGCTAATCCGCTTTAATGGAGCCATGTCCTTCTGTTTCATTTAAGTCATAATCTTAAATTGTTGGAGCTTCTTAAATACCTTTTGCCTTTTTCATTAAATACCTCTCAAGTGTGGAAATGCTCTCAAATGTCCTGGATATCAATCCTGGTATTGATTAGTTGCTGTTTTTTCTAACTTGCTGTGCTAATTTTGTTTGTGTTTACTTCAGAGCAATCTGTCTGATGCTGTTAGGAATTAAAAGTAGGGATCTTTGCAGGGTATGTCAAGGTTCATGAGATGGAGTGAAATTCCAGGTAATCTATGATGTAATATACCTATTTGTTAAATTTAGTGTCTAGTAGTGAACATCACACACACTCCTGGATGTTAAATATGCCAGAGTAGTGGTGCCATTTCTTACCAATATCAAGTTCCAAACTTGCCATGGAGAGGTTGGAAAGGCAGAATGAAGAAATAGTTATTGGAGACAAGGCAGATACTAGAAATCTTGCAATACAATGCTGGAAGAACTCAGCAGGTCAGGCTATGGAGGGGAAATAGACAGTCAACGTTTTGGGCTGATGCCCTTCATCAGGACTCATTGAATTATTGGAAAATGGACAATGGAATGTTTGCTTTTAAAAGCAAAGTGTAATCACTGCCTGATGAATTGAATCTGGGATCTGCTTCAGCACAGTTACTTTTGCCAGGGTTCCCTTGGTCCTAATGCAACAGCATGTCCATGCACAGAACTTTGTACATGGGAATGAGTTTTATTCCGTTTAAACTAAAAACAAAACACACAATGCTGGAGGAACTCAGTTCAGGCAGCATCTATAGAGAGGAGTAAACAGTTAATGTTTTGGGCAGAGACACTCCCATAAGGAGTTTAACGAAATGGACAGAAGGCAATGAGTTGTGGGGAGGGGTTCCTTTTCACTCCTAATGAAGGGTCTTGGCACAAAACCAACTATATAGATGCTGCTTGACCTGCTGAATTCCTCCAGAACTCCAGTATCTGCAGAATCTCATGTTTAAATGAAAAATTAAATGCTTTTCATTCAGGCAGTGGCTGTGGAGTTCATTAACCTAACGCATCAACTGCTCCTCTACCACAGACACTACCTTCTGAGGAACTTGGGCATCTTTTGCTATTTCAGATTCTCAGCTTCTACAGGACCACTGGAACTTGTCTGTTTTGCTTAAACCAACTTCAGAAATCTTGTTGAATGCATAACTGGAATTGAATCAACAGGAATCGGAGGGGCTCTCCACTTGATGTGGTGGGTTTGGTATATTCTGAAGTTTAAGAAAAAAGATTGTGCTGATAACTCTTGAGTCTGAGCTGGGGAAAGCTGTCCTGTTTTGTGTCACACGTGGTGCAGGGCTCAGAAGTGAGGCAAAGGAACATGGAATTAAGTTTAAATTTTCTTAGGGTGGAGATGGAATTGCTTTAAATGCCTGAGAGATGTGAACAAACTCTGAATGGCACTGACTACCTGTAAAGGAAGGGATACCTTGGAGATGTTGTTTGGGCTAGTGAAGTGAGCCCTCTGTATCTCGGCAAGGGGCAAGTGACCACAAGGAGAGGGAATGTTGGGGTGGGTGGGAATGGGGAGAACCATGTTCCCCATCTTGAAGCATGGGAAGGAGATTGAAGAAACGCTGGCTCTGCGATGTACACAAAACCAGGGAGCAAAATAAAAACCTGGAGCAACACAGTGGGTCAAGCAGCCTCTGTGGAGGGAAATAGACAGTCGACGTTTCATCTGGAATGGATCTCTACCTGAAAAGTTGACCATTTCCCTCCACAGGTGCTGCTTGCCTGGCTGAGTTCCTCCAACATCTTGATTCTTTTCAGACATCAGAAATGACAGATGCTGGAATTTGGATCGTGACTTGCTTCAGCAGTAGAACTTCTGCAGGACACGTTTCACTACTTTTGCGTGCAGACACTTAGGTGAACCTACCTACTCAGAACCCTGGGGTCGTGAAGCAAATTGCATTCTTGAATCTTAAACTAAACACATTCTTAGTTATCCAAGTTTCATTGAAGCCTCAGTGAGGTTTAGTTGAATAATAGTGAACATAGAACTTTCTGCTTCAATCAGTTCAAATTGTTCTGATATCCTGAGATTTTTGATAGGTCTTGGCTTTCCTGTTTTATTATGAGCTCTACACTTTGAACTGGGAGTGCATTGATTTTCTGGAAAACTTCAGACAGGAGCCTCAGTCATCTTGGCATTGGAGACCATTAAAAGGACTTCCTGAATTGGTTCCAAATCAGCTGGTTTTGATTTGAAGAAGTTCACCTGATCTACTGGCAGTGATTAGTTCCCTTGAGCTTTGGATTTGATGTAGGTTTTATTTGGGGGGTGGTGGGGGGTAGAGATGGGAATGTGGTGGGGATCCCAAAGTTTGGTCTCTTTGTTTCATGTCATCAGGAATGTATTTGCCATGATTTGTGTAAATAAGATTCAACAAATACTTTCATACTATCTTCCCCCCCCCCCCCCCCACAGTAGTTAATGCTCCTAAAAATTGGTAAATTCTGTTCTGATGAGAAATTGATCAGGACACCTGCCTTCTAACCCTTTTTATGGGTCTCCTAAAACTCCTTCCAGGAAACTGGCATCTTCTCACCTGATGCAATTGTTTGTCAACTACTAAGGTGATAACAAACGTGGACTAACACTAATGTTGGTTAGTGAGCAAGAGCCTGTTTGAGATGCCAAAGTGTTGGGATGGACAGTACTCTTTGGGCCCTAGGTCATGGTCTCTTGGGGTTTTGCTATTGCTTGTGTGGTGGGGGTTGATGGTTTTGCTGCTGCTTGTGGGTGTAAGGGAGGTTTCGGGGTTCTAATGTCATTCTTTGTGCTTTTACTATTTCATGAATGTCTGTGAAGAGTAACGATTTCAGGTTGCAGACGAAATACATCTCTGATATTAAACTGAACCATTGAAATGTTGTCCTTTTAAGGACTGTGACAAGGTGCTGGTTAGAATGGCCTTCTGAATATGCTTGAGGTAGCAAGGATAATTTAATAACCTTGAGCTTTGTCACTTGCTCCCTTTTGCTCTTTGGGCCTTGCTAATTGGTTTGTGACAATGAAGTTCATGTTGAACCATTGTTAATGTCCATCCCTCTTGCTGTCTCTCTTCCACTGTTGGATGTACCATTCATATTTACTCTTGCAGTTCTGCACAACTGCTCGTAAGCACTAATTATTTAACTACACGTGCTAAAATGGGTCATTCCTACCATCTTGAACTGCACGGTTACTTGTAATTAAAATGTATGAACTAAATTAGATTATGCTCAGTTTTAATTCCAACTGAAATTATTTCTCATACACTGTTGCTATGCTTAATTATGTTCTTGCATACTCATGGTTGGCTGGCTTCAAAAGTAAATCCTAAATGAGCCTTTTTAGAATTTTGAACATCTTTGCCAAGTTTTATCACTTTAAATGCAGTCTGTCACATGCATTTTTCTTTAATCACGGCTGTAAGGTTTGCTTGTATTTTTAGGAAGCTTCCCCGCTCTTGGGTCCCATCTCCTGCTTGCTTTGTGCTGCGTTTATATTTTAAAAATTAGAAAATGGGGAATGTTTCCTTTCTTGATATTTCATTTTGGAGATCAGCAAAGCAGAAAAAGACACACTGTGCAGTGCCAGAAGTTGTACCAGGACATGGTCATGTCCAATTCTCTCTTCAGCTGAAGGCCCGCCTAATACTTGTGCTTCACAACTGCTTTGAAATTTCACCGTGACTGCTGGATGCTCGCTTTTCTTTATCTTTAAATTGCTGTGCTGTTTTACAATGTGCTTTTAAGCATGCAGGGTGTGAGTCATTCCCAACACATCTGCAGGGAGAATACCAATGAGTCTTTATCATTCACTGGTGACTTGCAACCCAGCTCTGTATTTCTGAGATTTAGATGGTCAGTCAAACTGAATTGACCTAGAATTGGAGCCCATCACTCTTGATGCAAGTGCTTCAAACAACTTTGCCTGAAAAGCCTTTACTTTTTTTAAAAAGCCTGAATTTTGCATTTGGGTTTGTTCCACTGACTTTTTCGCCACTGTCCTGATGGATCTCTGCCTGAAACAGTGACTGTTCACTCCCTCCATTTGCCTGACCTGATTTCCTCCAGCATTTTGTGTTGCTGAAGATTTCCAGCATCTGCGGTATCTTTTGTGTCTGGTCTCAGAAATGGGTCCTTTTTCCCTCATGCTGACTTCTCCCCATCTACACCTATCAGATTTTGTCCATATTAGATCTGTGTCCTTTAAGTGCCTCTTGGACAGAATATTTGTATGCGATTTCCTCCACCCCTGACAGTGTATTCTAGATGTCACCTATTGTATGTATATCTTGCTCTTCACCTTTAGAACTCATTCCCCTCCTTTCTGACAAAACTCAAATTTTTGTGGAAAAAAAATTATTTCCCCATCTGTGCCTCTTATCTGTATTGACATCAGGTCAAAGGTTTTGTATCCATCCTCAATTCCATTTGAGTGCTGCCTTTAGCTCTCAGTTCGTTCCTACGATTGAGAGCTTGTCAACTGTGCCAAAATGATTCATTGCAACGTGGGGATCTATTACTGATAGAACCCCTTTGCCAGAAATCTAGTGTAAATTCTTGCCATCTGGTATTTGCCTGCAGCTGAGAGGCTAGCTGAGAATTGAGCTAATCAGTGCTGAAAGCTGCATCCTGATTGGCTTGATGAGTGTGGACCTTTACATAGAGACTGGCATTGCCGCTCCACATGTTGGCAGCCTACCTGGATCCTGTGGTCTCCTTCATCACCCCATGATGAGAGTGATGAAAGCTGCTATCTTCCCCTCTGCGCAGTGTTCTAGGCATCCCTACGGTTATTCCCTCAACAGCTATCAGTCTCTGATTTGCGGGAAGATGGCGGTTCAAAACGCATCCACCAGAATCTGCTAAGGGAGACATCTGGTGGCCTGTCTATCTGTGGAATTGATCCAGTCCCGGGCAATAGCCTGCAAGAGGTGCAAACCCTAGCCCCATAATCTCAGTGCTAATTGATTAAACTGGCCCTTGTAGATCACAATAAGCTATTTGCAATTTTTTTTTGCTTTGAGATGTTCTTGCCTGGTTCCTGACACAATAGTGAACAGCTCCAGCAAGTATCTTAACTACGGAGGCACCTGCTTGTCACTGTTAGGAGTCCTGGACCAAGCACACAGCAACAGATTGGTACTTGGGAATAAGTTGGGTACTGGGCTATGATCAATCTTCTCCCCCTACACCCTGTGAATTCTAGGGAATTAAATTGTGTTATCACTCGCTGCAACTGGTCTTTGAAACGTCAAGAGATTACAAGATGGATATGTAGACCTCGGAGCCCAATACCGCAGGTGTGACCTAATCATAGTATTCACTCCATGATCAGCATTCCATTAACCTTGCATTTATATGTATCGTTTCATATTTAATGAGGCTATTTTGCTGCTTGGAATCTATAATGGTTGCTTGGAGTAAATCCATTTCCCTTCATGTATTCCAGTGATAGTTCTTTCACATGCTCATCAACTTCCTTATTTTGCCACTAACCTGTACTTAAAGATAATTTACCGTAGCTAATCCACATCTCTGGAACGTGGGAGGAAATCCGTCTTGTAGAGACTATACTATCCATACAGAACTGCAGAGGCAAGGATTGAACCTGCAAATGAGGCAAGTGCACTAACTGCTGCACCATCGTCACCCAACTGTGCCACATCTTGGTCTGACTTTTAACAATCATTGATATTTATTGGAATTATTAGCGCTTGCTATGTCACAGACTTTGGCTTGCCAATGAACAGAACTCAGAGCCAAACATACATTGTGGGTATGATGTAAGGGTATATCTTGAGGAGCAAATCATGATGGCCCCCTCCCATTCCATCCTTCCCCTTCCCCCTCTTCCCACACCCCGACACATTTCACACAGTGGCATAGCAAGTAAAGCTCCAGAGGTCTCTGCTCAAACCTCACCTCAAATGCTGTCTCTAGAATTTGCCTGTTCCTCCCTGTGGGGTTTCCCGAGCTGCTCCGATTTCCTCCTGCATTCTGAAGGCTTGCTGATACACACTCATGAGACAGGTTGGCTTATTGGTGATCATGGCTCAACTGGGGTGCTACGTACCTGCTGAAAGCTGCACCTACTTTGGCAAGCGCCTCCTGAAGCAGTGGCTCTGTGCCCCCCTCTGCCACCCCCCGGCCATTGATGACCGCCTGAACGCCATCGAGGACCTGAGGGCAGTGCCAGACAAGGTGACTGAGGTGCTGGAGCTGCTGAGAAAGGTGCCCGACCTGGAACGGCTCCTGAGCCGGATTCACAGCATCGGCTCGCCTCTGAAGAGCAAGGACCATCCCGACAGTGGGCGGTGTTGTATGAGGAGACTACGTACAGCAAGAAGAAGATTACTGACTTCCTCTCTGCCTTGGAGGGTTTCAAAATCTTCCAGGAGGTGCTGCAGGTCATGGAATCGTCCGTGGACGGCTTCAAATCCAAGCTATTGAGGCAGGTGCTGAGCCTGAAGGGTAGTGGCTCCGAAGGCCTCTTCCCGGACTTGTCGGCTGAGCTGAAGAGGTGGGACACGGCCTTTGATCACCAGAAGGCGAAAAACACTGGAGTGATTATGCCCAAGTCTGGCTTTGATCCGGACTACGATCAGGCACTGGCTGATATCAAGGAGACTGACGCTAGCCTCCGGGAGTACCTGGAAAAGCAGCGCAAGAGGCTGGGGTGCCGCGCCGTGGTGTACTGGGGCACGGGCAGGAACCGCTACCAGCTGGAGGTTCCAGAAGCCGTGGCCGACCGCCACGTGCCCGAGGAGTACGAGCTGAAATCCACCAAGAAGGGCTTCAAGCGTTACTGGACCAAAGCCATCGAGGATAGCAGGTTAATCTCCTTGGTGTATGGCCGAGTGGTGGAATCAAGGGGTCAATAAAACGAGATTAATGTAAGTGGGTGCGGTGCTTAAGATGGCCTGATTGTACTGAGAGCCTTTTTCTCTGTGCTGTCAGACCTCTCTCTACGCCATTTGGAGGTCAAAATGTGAAGCGATGCTAAAATACCTCCCAAGTGCTCGGAAGCTTGATCAGAATTATCACTCTTCAGTCTGGATATTCCTTCATCTGTTGTATTGGCGTGTCATCTACAAATATTCTCCTGCAGCACCTCCCAATCCTACAACCTCTGCCACCAAGCAGGGTGAGGGAGTTTGTGTACAGGGACATCACCTGCACAGTCCCTTGTAGGATGCAGGAGGAAACTGTAGCTTCTGTGGAAACACCATCCTGAGGCAGTCATCACTATTCCTACACCAGACCCACGTCCTAGAATTTTTAAAGTAATATCAGGAAGGGAATGTGTGGGCTAAGGCAGCAGCTGATAATACTTGCTTAAACCATTTGTGTATGAGTGGTAAACCCGGGCCTTTAACCACAATTTATGCAGATTTTTTTGGGGGGAGTTGGTTTGGATAAACTGGTTCAAAGATTTTGGCATACCATGTCTACTGACTCATTTTTACATTGGCTAATATTGTAATGTTCTCATGAAGTTTTGTCTAACCATCTGTCATTGTGTGGAGTAATTAACCAAGGAGTAACTTTCCTGACTGGTCTCTGAACCTCATGCTCCCTCTATGCAGTGTCTTGTGTACCTTCTGTAAACTCATTTGACCCATTCACTCGCATTTTATTGCCCAGGATGTGTTGGCCTTTGGAATGCTTGCAATGTGGAGATTGCATTGGTCTTTACTAAAGACACAATGTGAGAACTTTGTTTATAAAGGCTTATGGGCCAGATTTGATTATGAAGTTTGCACTGAAGCCTCTGCTGTGAATCCTTTCACATCAGTCTAGCCAGGTCCAGTCTTGCTTGAACTCAAACTGACTCATACTTTTGAAATCAAAAGTGAGACTTTTCGTCTCCCCTTTGTGGATCAGCACTTCATTTGCCAGCTACAAGTGTGAAACAAGACTTGTGAAATGTTCATTTTTTTAATAAAATCGGTTTTGGCTGTTCAGTGGTTTGGATTTGGAATTGTAGTCACAGAAAGTAGATTAGTCTGAATATGTTGACTTCCTTTCCCACAACCTTCAGGGCTCTTGTGCTTGGAATTTGATCATTTGCACCTGACCTCCATTAATGGTGATTGAAAGCAAGATTAGAGTCTCACTTGCCCAGCTGTTAATTTCAATCCAAAACAGAAATGAAAGAATTTTCCCTCCTTTAATAAACTAGTTTCCTGCTGGTTTGGGGGCAGGATTGGGGGAAGGTTTTACTATTTCATATCTGGTCATATCACATTGAGAAAATAAGCTTTTCCTACCTTTGAACTCTACAAATCCATGCAGTTACCCATATTTTTAAAAAGTTGACTAAATGTGGATTTGAGATTGGTGGTGACATGTTGCAGAGGCAGGCATTCCTAGAGAATACACATCTCAAAGTGGAATTTTGTAACCTTGTTACTGATGCTTATACTCCCAATGCCATTTTTCCCTGAGGTATTTGGATAACTGACTGACTACATCCTCATCCAGAACATGATACTCAACCCGCTTTTATAGGTTTTCTTCACTTCAAGAGAAGCATCTTTGACAAAGCCTTCACATTTGAACCTTTAATTTAATTTACAAGTGCAATTCCAATATGAAAGTTTTATTTTTCAAACTTTAGAAATTTGACTGTGTACCTTGTATTTGGCTTTCATGTTTTAGTTTTCAAACATAAATTTGTTTTGGAGATTAAACAATAAAATGTAACACTTAGATGGACAATTTAAATTTGGAATGCCACAACCTTTTGAGCTTCTATTCATTCATGAGATGTGGATGCAACTCGCAATGTCAGTTTACCCCTGAACTGAGGCAGCTGAGGGTCAACATTGGATCTGATGGTCACACAAGCCAGGCTGCAGGACTACAAACTTGTTTTCACTTTAAAATCCACAGTGGGAATGGTGACAAAACAGGCAATAAATATGATTTGTTGCAATTACTCATTAGCAGATTAGTTTTAGCTGCTGTTCTCCAAACCAGTTTATCCTTTCAATGACAAACAAGAGAAAATCTGCAGATGCTGGAATCCAAGCAATACACACAAAATGCTGGAGGAACTCAGCAGGCCAGGCAGCATCTATGGAAAATAATAAACAGTCGATGTTTCGGGCCAAGCCCCTTCACTGGTCCTAATGAAATATTGGCCAGAAACGTTGACTATACATTCCATAGGATGCTGCCTGGCCTGATGAGTTTCTCCAGCATTTTGTGTGTGTCCTTTCAATGAGGTTTGATTGTTTTTAAACCTGGATACGATGACCATAGCAGATCAGGGCTGCTCTGTTCTAAGTACCTCACTAGTTCAGGCAGCATCAGAGAGACAATCTTGTGCATCCGGGGCACTCCCTCATAATGGAGGGAAGGTTTTGGGAGCAGAGGATTTATTCAGTGAGGGTGGAGTGCAAGACCAGGTGAGTAAATGTACATTTATGGAGCAGTGTGATTGACTAAAGCTGAGCCACATGGAAGCTGTAACTGGGAAATATAACTCGGGCTACACCGGATAAATCTGTAACCAAACCTTTTTCTCTTTGTTTTTACCCTCTGTCCACACTAAAACGGCGTTTTTGTTCCCCGAGACCGGAGATTTTCAGAAATGCTCTCCAGAGTGTGATTTTGAAAACGCAGCTTGGCCAGAGCAGTGTGGACGGGGTAACCGGAGAGTTCTGGAAACGCTGTCATGACGTGCTGAAACAGAAGCTGACGGCAGTGCGCCACTTCATTGTTATCTTGAACGCACCCTAACAATTTCAGAACAGAAGGCAACTAGACTGAAGCCAGAAGAGTTAGAAATGTACTCACCAAATACTTTGACCCATAACTTACTGAATAAATAAGTATACTCACTTTGCCCTGTTTTCTGTCCTCGTATGAAGGTGGTTTACCTATTTATGCAAGTACTTCTCTGACAATAGATGTGTAACAGCCTAATGTAACATTGTATGGAAATACAAGGTAATACTGATGCAGACATGTTTTACACATTCAATAAGGGTCTTTATTAATGCAACAGAGCTAGTCAGTTTTTCAATGTTCGTCATCAGCCAGGTCATCCTGTACGTGAACTCCCTGTCGGTTTGTCTCCATACGCTCCAGTATGTTTTTGTTTAGTTTTAAGTCCTCCTGCGTGGGAGCCAACAGCTGCCCGTCATTTTAAGTTTTTCTAGTCTGTAACTGAACAAATGCGCACCATCTTTCACAGCGAGATTCGACACCAAACATGTCGCTTGTTTTCGGTAGATGTGTCCTGCGCATGTGCAGTAGGAGGAGATTCACCGAAATCTCCATTTCATTGTGGACAGAGATATTTTTTTAAAACACATAGTGTGGACGCCTATCGTTTTTACGCGAAACCGGTATTTACAAGATTATCCAGTCCAGTGTGGATGTAGCCTCGGTAAACCCCCAGGAGCATCTAAGAAAATCTCAAACTTCTGAACTGTGTTCAATACTACTTCAACATGGAGAAATCATTATCTGCAGTTCATTTGCTGTAATTGTACTTTTTGAATGTTGTCATGTAAATTTAGAATTGCATGTTTACAATGGTAGCACACACCAGCTAGCAGAACCACTTTGAATATTCAATGCTGGTGTCTGTTCCAAAAGCCTTGGCATACAAGTGCCAGACACCCAAAATAGATCCCTTTTGTTACAATGTTGAAGGATGGCTCCATAAATATAGAACTAACAAAGATTAAGTGACACAGCAGATCTGTCCTGAACTGGGCCTTAAGTTGCAGGGATACTTTTAACAATGTGCTAATAGGAGCAGTTATCCATTGTCTTCCCTGTGCATTTTCAGTGGGACCGAATCAGAATGTGGTAACACTAGTCCTGATGTCTTGATGAAGGGTCTCTGCCTGAAACATCAACTGTTCACTCTTTTCCATAGATGCTGCCTGGCCTGCTGAATTCCTCCAGCATTTTGTGTGTTGCTTGGATTCCAGTATCTGCAGATTTTTTTCCCTTGTTTGTACCGGTGGAAGTTAAATTGTGTACAAGTTTAATTGCCTGAAGACTGGGTTCTCATTTCAGTTAATCCATAATTACTATTTATAAATGTCGTAATCAAAGAATGATTCCTAACAACCAGATAATTTGGTATAATATGATGCTAATGGTAAGAATATGGGACATGCCCAACACATGAGAAAATACAAGTAAAGAACAATGATAGATAGATACTTTATTCATCCCCATGGGGAAATTCAACTTTTTTTCCAATGTCCCATACACTTGTTGTAGCAAAACTAATTACATACAATACTTAGTAAAAAAATATGATATGCATCTAAATCACTATCTCAAAAAGCATTAATAATAGCTTTTAAAAAGTTCTTAAGTCCTGGCGGTTGAATTGTACAGCCTAATGGCATTGGGGAGTATTGACCTCTTCATCCTGTCTGAGGAGCATTGCATCGATAGTAACCTGTCGCTGAAACTGCTTCTCTGTCTCTGGATGGTGCTATGTAGAGGATGTTCAGAGTTTTCCATAATTGACCGTAGCCTACTCAGCGCCCTTCGCTCAGCTACCGATGTTAAACTCTCCAGTACTTTGCCCACGACAGAGCCCGCCTTCCTTACCAGCTTATTAAGACGTGAGGCGTCCCTCTTCTTAATGCTTCCTCCCCAACACGCCACCACAAAGAAGAGGGCGCTCTCCACAACTGACCTATAGAACATCTTCAGCATCTGACTACAGACATTGAATGACGCCAACCTTCTAAGGAAGTACAGTCGACTCTGTGCCTTCCTGCACAAGGCATCTGTGTTGGCAGTCCAGTCTAGCTTCTCGTCTAACTGTACTCCCAGATACTTGTAGGTCTTAACCTGCTCCACACATTCTCCATTAATGATCACTGGCTCCATATGAGGCCTAGATCTCCTAAAGTCCACCACCATCTCCTTGGTCTTGGTGAATACTTGGTGAAATCTAGACTGAATACTAGGGAGAAAAGTCAGTTCTGATACCTGCAAAAAGAGCCATCTAACTGAAGCTGGAGATGCAGTATCAAGTCAGGAAGGTGATGGTGTGGCCAGATGGAAGATATGATTGATGTCTGCATTGGGCCTTTAACAGTACGTGAGGGCAGTCATGAAGGATCTCTGAATTAGTAGCAGGCAACTGGAAGTTTGGTCACTCCTGAAGGCAAAATGTAGGCACTCTGTAATCACCCGGTTTGCATTTGGTGGAGGGAACACAGTGCAATACAGAAAATTGGGGAAAATGTGCGAGGGAATCGATGCTTCACTCAAAGCAATGTTTGAGCCCTGTGGGTAGGAAGAGAAGAGGCGAAATGACTAAGTTTATGTTTCGCTGAGTTGCATGGAGAAAGTGACATAAATGGAGAGTGGTTTATGGGGACAGGAGTTGTCAAAGGAGCAAGCCTTTATGATGGGGAGGAGGCATGCCTAGTGGTGGAAATTGTGAGCGGAGATCTGCTAAATGAAGAGGCTAGTTGGTGGCATTTGAAGTGACGGGAATTTCTTTTTGCCTTCTCCAGAAAATTACCTGCAGTGCAGTCATGGGCCTTTTAAAGAATACTACTGTTGTCTCGACTGTTTTGGAAACCCCATTTCATTCTTAAATTCTATTCAAAATCATTTTTTATCCATGAGTAACATTTCAGTCCCAGTTATGGTTTGGACCACTTCTCAAATCTAGGGTAATTTCAGTTTGCCCAGGATACTTTTGAGTTGATATACAGTAGTAAATTCACTAGCCAATGGAAAGGGTATGGTTTTCTGGTGGCTGACAGTTTTGGCTGCTGTAATTAAAACATTAAATACATTTCCTTGTCAGTTCAGTGGAGTTCTAGATTAGTGCCATAAGCAGCCCATAATGCCCAGGATGCAAGTCTGCAAACAAAGTCAAACCTTGTTGTTCTGTGCAGATGTCCCAGAGTTGGTGGTTTTGAAAGTATAATGAAGTGATTTATTTGTTTCAGATGCGCTGGTATCCTCCGTCTGAAGCTTCTCCGCAAGGATGGAAGTCCCGTCAGTTTTGCTAAGTATTTAGTAAGTATCCTGATAGTATTTATCATAAATGCTTGTGCTGTTCACTTTCACCTCCCTCAGCCTTTTCCCTCTTCCTTTTCCTCTCTGCACCCCCCCGCAACCTGCCAGTGTGTTCCACTTTTACTCCAACCTCTAACAGTCAAGGAAGTAAACACAAGGTTCTAGACACTGGAAATCCAGAGTAACGCACAAAAAATTGCTGGAGAATCTTGGGTCAGGCAGCATCTATGGAAAGGAATAGATGTTTTAGACTGAGATCCTTCCACTTGGCCAAAAATACTCATTCCTTATTCCTCTCCAGAGCTACTGCTTTACCTGCTGAGTTCCTTTGGTACCTTGTGTTAGTTTAGTTTAAGCCTATATTCTTGATCTACAATGGGCTGAAATTAATCAAGATTAGACGGTGCTAATTTTGCTTTAACAGCCCTAGGAAGTCCCTCTAATGAAGAGCTTTCTCTGTGTTAAATCTGCTCAAAATTACTTGTCCTGAGTAATCGTTTGCTTCCAATTTGTGGGTTGTAGCATTTTTTTCTAACGTGTGATTTGCTGCGCTAAGCAATCCTGTGACCATACAATGGTTTTGTCTCATAAACACCTTTACCCAAAATTCTTGGTTCATTCAGAGTTAGTGAATCTGCTTTCTGTAATCGTATCGCTTCTGGTTCTCTCCCGGATTCCAGTTGCCCTTCAGCTCGTGGGAAAAAACCTTCAGAGCCCTAAATGTTCCCTCTCGACAAAAGTTGTTTAGAAATACAGCAGGCCCTTCTGGGCCAGTGAGCCCACACTTCCCTGTTACACCCATGTGACCAACTAAAACCTACTAATCCATACTCTCTGGAATGTGGGAGAAAACCGATGTACCTGGAGGAAATCCATGTCACGGGGAGCATAAACTCCTTGTGGACAGTGGCAGAACTGAACCCGGGTCTCTGCTATCCCAAAACTTAAGAATTTTGTACCAATTTCTCCATTTAGTTGCATTTCATAAATCTGTGGCTCTGTTGCTACATCTCTTGTATTTTCTTAGACCTTGTATCCTTAGAATGTGAGAACAGGAAATGGAGATGTACTGTGCTTAATACTCTACCAATGATCCATTAAGTTTCTTCCTTGTAACTTGCTGTATCTTGTGTTACAGGCCTGCTCTCTTGGCCTTTCCCTTATTGCGTGGGCGAACACTGAAAATGGATACTAAGCTATCAAAAACAAATACTACTTTATAAGATTTGGAAGGGTGTTAGAGATCAATTGTTTCCTGGAAGTTTCTTGGGACCCTGTTGCAATATTAATCAGCAACTGGTCCTAAATGCCCTTGTTGTCGAGAGACTAATATTACATTATATTAATGGGTTAAGTTTCCTTGAATGAAAATTCAATTGCCACCCATGTGTTTTGCCATGCAAGCTGGTATAAATGGATGGTAGTACACACCGTGGATCTGCCTTGTGCCCAAGGTCTAGTTGGCATGATGTGAGCAAAGTTTGAGAGTTGTACAGAAAATAAACTACTTTTCGGCCCAATGAGTCCATGTCCACACTTTCTAGAGGTCTGTGGTCTTGCCTTTCCACACATGATGGCCAGAAAATAATCTATATAAGTACCTCTTCACTTTTGTACACAAAAGTGTCCTTTTGTAGCTTAGAAGTAATCATCACTCAGTTTATCTCCCTTGAAGAATGTTTTGAGAACTAGTCCAATGTTACAGTTCCAGTCACTACATGGTTTCAGTACTGGCTGGAAAAACTAGAAATGTGTCCTTGATGGGTTCGGCTCAGCAGATTGACCTCATGCAAGCCTTTTTCCTGAATTACAAGAAATCCTTTAACCCAATAACTTTCAGATCTCAAAAGCAATGATCTGTGGTAGTGACGGTGAATCTTTCAGAGCGTGTGCCCAAGTTAGTGATAATCTAAAACAAATCTCTCTCATGCCATGGTAATTTAGAGTAGATTTTTCATTGCTAAATGAATTAGTAACAATAATTCTGGACTGTTACAGAGAAAGGGTGAGTCCTGCTTGTGTATTATTATTTCAATGAATTATTATGTATAATAATCTTAATTCTGGCAGGATTTGAAGAATCAAGGGGTTGATACTGCATGCCACATGCCAACAATTTTTTTTTACATCTGGTATCTTGGGCATGCATGCCGTAGGCTTGTTACTGGTGATTATGGCTTTGAATTTACAAATACACATTAGGCTAATTGGCCTGCTCTGCTATTTAATAAGTTTAACTGATCTGATTGCATGCCTTCTTACCCATAGTGACCTTCCTATCCTACCCCTTTTCTTATAAATATTTGTTTATCTTTATCCAAAGGCCCTATCTTTCTTCATGACAAAAACTTGTAATCTTTGCTGGATTTTGCATTCCTCTTAGCAAGGTGACCGCATGTTTTAAAACAGTGAACCACCCCCACCCACTTTTTTTAGATCCTAGTACAAGAGGAAATATCCCCTCTGCATGTAATAAAGCTCCCTTGCTTTTTGAAACTCCAGATACAGGCCTGCCTGTCCATCCTTGCCTTACTGCGCATTTCAGTAAAGATCCCCTGAATTGCTTTCAGTGCATTTCCATCTTAAACTGGACTCTGACACCATAAGACCATAAAATACAGGAGCGGAATTGGGCTATTTGGCTCAAGTCTCTGCCATTTCATCATGGCTGATCCAATTTTCCCCTTTGCCCCATTCTCCTGCCATTTAATTCCCCTCTCCCCCAGTATCCCTTCATGTCCTGACCAATCAAGAATCTATCAACCTCTGCCTTAAATATACATAAAGGCATGGCCCCCACAGCTGCCTGTGGCAATGAAATCCACAGATTCAGTGCTCTGGGTAAAGAAATTCCTCTTCATCTCTGTTCCAAAGGACACCCCTCTAAGACCAGAGGATACAGCCTCAGAATAGACTCTCCCACCACAGGAAGCATCCTCTCCCTATCCATTCTATCAAGGCTTTTCGCCATTCGATAGATTTCAGTTAGGTAATTCTTCTGAATTCCAGTGAATAGAGGCCAAAAGCCATCAAAAGCTCTTGTGTCAAGCCATTCAACCCTGAGATCAATTTTCATTCATCTTCTTTGAACCCCCTCTAGTTTCAGCACATCCTTTCTAAAATGAGGGGCCCAAAACTGCTCAAAATACTCCAAATTGGGCCTGGCCAGTGCTTTATAAAATCTCAGCATTACATCCTTACTTTTATATTCTTGTCTTGAAATGAATGCTAAAATTACATTTGCCTTCCTCGCCACAGACTCATCTGCAAATTAACTTTGAGGAAATCCTGCACAAGGTCTCCCTAATCTCCTTCCACCTCAGTTTTTTTTGTATTTTCTCTCAATTTAGGAAATAGTCAACCCTTTTGCCAAAATACATGCCAACGCTGTTTCATCTGCTGCTGCTTTGTCCCATTCTCCTAATCCAAGTCCTCCTGTAGCCTCTCTACTTCCTCAAACTACCTGCTCCTCCACCTATCTTTGTATCATCTGCAAACTTTGCAACAAAGTTTCCAATTCCATCATCCATCCAAATTGTTGACATAGAATGTAAAGGGAATCGGTCTCGGAGACCTCTGAAACACCACTAGTCACCAGCAGCCAACCAGAAAAGGGTACCTGTATTCCCATTCTTTGCCTCCTGACAATCAGCCATTGCTTTATCTATGCCAGAATCTTTCCTATAATACCATGGGCTTGTAGCTTGTTATGCAACCTCGTGTGGCACCTTGGCAAAGGTCTTATGAAAATCCAAGTATTTATCAACTGATTCTCCTTTGTCTATCCTGCTGGTTTTATTTCTTCAAAGAATTCCAACATATTTCTCAAGCAAGATTTTCCCTTGAAATCTTACTGACCATGGCCTATTTTATCATGTGCCTCAAAGTTTCACAAAGCCACATCCTTAACAATCAACTCCAACATCTTCCCAACCACTAAGGTCAGACTAACAGGCCTATAATTTCCTTTCTTCTGTCTGTCTGTCTGTCTGTCACTCTCTCTCTTGAAGGGTGGAGTAACATCTGCAGTTTTCCAGTATTCCAGAACCATACCAGAAACTAGTAATTCTTGAGGTCATTACTAATGCCTCCGCAATCTCTTCAGCCACCTCTTTTAGAACCCTGGGGTGTACACCATCTGGTCCTAGTGAGTTATTGACCTTCAGACTTCAGTTTCCCAAGAATCTTCTCTCTAGCTATGATAACTTCTCACTTAATGACCCTTGACGCCCTGTATATGTATACTGCTAGTGTCTTCCACGGTGAAGACCGATGCAAATACATCAGTTCATCCACCATTTTGTTGTCCCCCATTACTACCTCCAGAATTTTTTCCAGTGGTCCAATATCCACTCTCTCCTCTTTTACACTTTTGGATCTGAAGAAACTTTTGGTATCGTCTTTAATATTATTGGCTACTCTATATTTGTGTTCCATCTTTAACTTAATGACAGTATTTAGTTTCCTTCTGTTGGTATTTAAAAGCTTCCTAATTCTCTATCTTCCCACTAAATTTTGCTCTGTGGCCAAGTGGATATGGTGTCGGTCTAGTGATTTGAAGGTTGCTAGTTTGAGCCTTAGCTGAGGCAGTGTGTTGTCCTTGAGCAAGGCACTTAACCGCACATTGCTCTGCAACGACACCAGTGTATGACACAACGACACAAGTTGTATGGGTCCTAATACCCTTCCCTTGGACAACTTCAGTGGTGTGGAAAGGGGAGACTTGCAGCATGGGTCTTCCATACAACTGACTGAGGCCCAGGCCTCAGTCATCATCGAAAATCGATGGACAGGCGAAGAGAAATTTTGCTCTATATGCCCCCTCTTTGGCTTTTATATTGGCTGTAACTTCTCTTGTTAACCACAGTTGTGTCATCTTCAATGTTTTTTTTCTCTTTGGGATACATATATCCTGTGCCTTCCAAATTGCTTCCAGAAATTCCAACCATTGCTCCTCTGCCATCATCCCTGCCAGTGTTCTTTTCCCATCAATTCTGGCCAACTCATCTCTACCTCCTGTAACTCCCTTTACTCCACTAATACTAATAGAACACAAAATGTTGGAGGAATTCAACAGCTCCTCCAGCATTTTGTGTTCAGATTTCCAGCATCTGCAGATTTTTTTTCTTGTTTGTAATATGATACATCTGACTTTAGCTTCACTTTCTCAAATTTCAGAGTGAATTTGATCATATTGTGATCACTTCCTCCAATGGTTCTTTCACCTTACACTCTCCAATCAATTCTGGCTCATTGCACAACAACCAATCCAGAATAGCTGATCCCCTAGTGGGTTTAACCATGAGCTGCTCTTAAAAAGCCTGCTTGTAGGCATTCTGGAAACTCCCCCTCTTAAAATCCAGCACCAACCTGATTTCCCCCCCCCCCCCCCCCAAATCTACCTGCGTATTGAAATCCCCCACGACTATTGTAACATTGCCCTTTTAGCATGCATTTTCTATCTCCCATTGTAATTTGTAGACCACATCCTTATTACTGTTTGGGGGTCTGTATATAACTCCCATCAAGGTCTGTTTACCCTTGCAGTTCCTTAACTCTCTCCATAATGATTCAACACCTTCTGACCCTATGCCACCTCTTACTATTGATTTCATTTCATTTTTCTTTTACCAACAGAGCAATACCACCCCCTCTTCAATACAATGTGTGTCCTTGGTCATTGGGGTCCCAGTTATAATCTTTTAGCCATGATTTGCCTACAGCAGCATACATGCTAACCTGTAACTGTGCTGACACATTCCACATTCACATTTTTTGAACAGGAGAATTTTCAGTGACAAGCTCTTGGCTGTGAATGGAACATTTCCATATCTACTAGAGCCAAGCACATCCCATCAGATGACCCTCCTGCAACACCAGTTTCAAGGCCCTTGTAGTCTATCTGCAGTGTTGTCCTGAGAGTTCAGTGTAAATTTATCAAAGTACCCATGTCACCATTTGCAACCTGAGATTCGTTTTCTTGTGGGCAATCACAATAAATACAAGAAACAATAGTCAATAAAAGGCTGCAGGAATATTGCAGCCTTGTATACTACATTTATTAGCCACTGTTGGGTATAGGAATGGAAACAGTGTGGTCTTCTGCTGCTGTAGCCCATCCATTTCAAGGTTTGATGTGTTGTGTGTTCAGAGATGCTCTTCACTGTTGTAATGCATGATTATTTGAGTTACTGTTGCCACATTCCTGTCAGCTTGAACCAGTCTGGTCATTTTCCTCTGACCCCTCCAATTTAAAAAGGCATTTTCTCCCACAGAATGGCTGCTCACTGGGTTTTTATTTGTGTTTTGGTGGTTTGTGTGTGTGTTTTTTTTTTGCACCATTTCTATTTAAACTCTAGAGACGCCTGCTCATGAAAATCCATGAAATCAGCTGTTTGAGATGCTCAAACCACCCAGTCTGGCACCTACAGTCAAAGTCACTTATTCAAATTTCTTGCAACACACAAAATGCTGGTGGAACACAGCAGGCCAGGCAGCATCTATAGGGAGAAGCGCTGTCGACGTTTCGGGCCGAGACCCTTCGTTGCGTCCTGACGAAGGGTCTCGGCCCGAAACGTCGACAGCGCTTCTCCCTATAGATGCTGCCTGGCCTGCTGTGTTCCACCAGCATTTTGTGTGTGTTGTTTGAATTTCCAGCATCTGCAGATTTCCTCGTGTTTTGCCTATTCAAATTTCTTCCCCATTCTGATTGCTCTGAACAGAACCTCTGCATGCTTTTGTGCATTGAGTTGCTGCCACATGATTGGCTGAGATATTTACATTAATGACCAAATGTAACTTATGGTGGCTACTGAGTGTAGTTCCTGCTAATATCAATTATTGTCAGACATTGCCCATCCCTACCTTCGGGCTCGGTCTCTGGATTGCTCATCAGTTTTGAAGGAGTTGCTCATCAAACATTTCAGTTTTTGATATTTATAGCCTTTTCAAAAGATTTGCCTTTATGGTTATACCATTCCAGTAATGGTCAACTGTTGTCTTTCTGGGTGGGGTGAAATCTGCTTGAATTACATCAGTATATTCTCCAAGGATTTTGAAGGTTGTCTGATCTAATTCTTTCCTCTTATAACTGATCAAATACAATTTTCTTGTCTGTTTTATTTTCATGTAGCTGACTCAACGAACTTGTCCTTTTCATTCTCTTTTGACAATTACTCACTCAGGAATCCAATGGTATGGCAGCTGTTCTATCAATGCTCCCTTCGTGGAACTGCACAGCTCTCTGCCCCTTATCAGTGGCCCAAGTGCTGTTGCAGATGGGAGGGGTCAAGTCCAACTTCTATGACTTGAATTTAGACATTTCCACCAACTGGTGCTTCTTCTGTACCTTGGGGGATTGAGACCCTGACACTGGAAATGGTCAGTAAGTTGAACTGTTAGCTAGAATACACGAAATAGTGTGGAGCCAGCTGGCATTTTTTTTTAACTCTCTTTCCAACAGCCTCCTAGAACTTGCAGGCACCCCTCCCTGTTTTGACTTTTTATTGAAACATTCCTTAGGGGTGATACAATTTAAAGGAAGAGTTATTATCCCCAGACTAATAGCACATGATGCTGGTTACAATTCCTGAACCTTCACATCTTGTTGTTTAATCTCTTGAAGACCTCCACATCCATTCTAATGTGACTTTCAGAAATGGACACAGTATTCCACTTTAGTTCAACTGACTTGTATGTACAGTCAGCCTTCCTTATCCGCAGGGGATTGGTTCCAGGACCCCCCACGGATACCAAAATTCGCGGATGCTCAAGTCCCTTATTTAATATGTATCAGTGCGGTGGTCTTTAGGACCCACCGGAACCCCGGACTTTGTTTAACCTGTCTCCGTGCAGCGGACGTTAGGATCTGGCAACGCAGCTCTGAATCTGCAGTGTTTCTGTTCATGAAAATAATCACAATCGCGATTGAAAATAAGGTGGAAGTAATAAAGCGATCGGAAAGAGGTGAAACGCCACTGGAAAAGCGTAAGGCTACAGTCAGTCAATGATTGGAACAATTTTAATGGAGAATGTGAAAGGCCCTGCCCCGATGAAAGCTACAATTATTACTAAACAATGCAGTGGTTAAATTATTGAAATACATATGTTTCTTAAGTGTTTTATATGCATAGAAAGGTAAAATATTTACTATATACTAAGCAAAATGTTTGACTAACTGATGCTAAATAATACCGGATGTACCAGTTCTGACTTAAAGACGGACTAAGGAACGGAACTCATTTATAACCCGGGGACTGCCTGTACTTTTAAGTCATATCTAGATTACTTATAATACCTAATACAATGTAAATGCTATGTAAATAGTTGTTGCACTGTTTAGGGAATAATGATGAGAAAAAATGGTCTGTACATGCTCAAGCAATGAGTGCTGGAGAGAACTTCCGGGTTTTCCCGATCCGCAGTTGGTTGAATCCGTGGATAAGGAGGGCCGACTATTTGATATTTGATCACTGACTTTAGACTTTTGCAAGATGCAACTGTGTCAAATTGTTTGATAGTTTAGTATGCTTTATTGCTCTGTCACCATATACTGCTCACAAGAAAATGAATCTCAGGGTAGTCTATGGTGACTTAGACGTTCGTTGATAATAAATTTATTTTAAACTTGTTCCACAGACTACTCCAATTCAACGATTAGCATTTCTCCGTGGAGCAATAGTCAAGGACAGACTGGATTTTGTTTTGAGGGTCATTGGTTGAAGGAGATGTTGAACAACTGCTTCATTTTCCTCTGCACTGGAGCAGTCGCTGGCCTGTGGATTAAAGAACTTTTGGTGAACTTTCAGGTGGGAGAACCTGTAAGCTGTCAGTCTGATCAATCCATCTGGTGCAAGGACCAACTACAAAATGGCACCACTGCTGTGAAACTTCAGAATTTAAGGTTGACATTGATGGAACTGAATTACAAAAGACCAATGTGGAATGCTGGTGGTCGTCTTGTAAAATTTTCGTTTTGTAAATGTCTCCATCTAGTTTCACCCACATCCCCATTCTTGTCCTTTCTCCCCCACCTGTCCACATTCCTATTGATCATGTGTATCCAACGTGTGAAGATGGTTCTGCAAAGCGCAATTACTCTCCCAATTTGTAACATTCTTCAGTGAAGGAGCCTCCTCGACACTGCTGTTGGAAGGCTTGGTTTATTTTTAGGATGTCCACCTGTATATTGAAGTTCTCGCAGCCTCTGTTCCATTGCCCTGGCTAGTTACTGTGCCTCCTGGAGAACCAATCTTGCCAAATATCAGCTGTTCCTGTTAAAAGTATTTTGAACAATATTGAGTACAAGTATTTTTGTACTGGTGTAATGAAGAATATTTATGCATCAAGGATTTTTTGTGCAATTAAAATTGTAATCTGTATTATAACTTAATGTTAGTTCAGTTGAGTTTGGAAATGCTGAATATAGCTCAATGGTAGTTTAAAAGTGCAATTGTATTGTGTTTTTTGCTTACTTTTGCTGTTAAGTACTTAAAGTATTAGAAGTGTGATTGCAAAGCTTGTACAAGGACTGCAAGATTTTGAGATGCAATTTGCTGATCCTTCTAGAATGTGAAACTCGATTATAAAAGATGATGATAAAAAGCTTCCGGTGTAGTGTATGATTCTAAGCTGTTCTCAAAGTGCAGATCAAATACGGCACATACAAACTACTGAAATAAGGAAGTTAACTAGCTATGCTGTTACTATCTTTCCTTTCGGTTAGTCCTGACGAAGGGTCTCGGCCGGAAACGTCGACAGCGCTTCTCCCTATAGATGCTGCCTGGCCTGCTGTGTTCCACCAGCATTTTGTGTGTGTTGTAGCTATGCTGTTGTAAGTTTTTGTATGGGAGAAATGACCATGTCATTCACTCGTGTCTTCACTAAGTGTGAGTAGGTTTTTGGGTTTTTAAAAGATTCTGGCTAATCTTCCACCTATACTGCAAGAACAGCACTGTAATGCCTTGATTTTTAAAGTATCCATAAGTCTTTGCCCGGGATGTATTTATCTGGAGGTCCCTCACTTCCTGGGAATTTGGATGGTTGGTCTGAAAATGGCCAACAATTTAAACTTGGCAGTTTTTATCCCATCTTGAATTAATGTATTAAATCCCTTGGTGTTAATTTGGTCACAGTACCCTCAAGGAATTTGCATAATGTACCAGCTCCTAACTGAGCCCTGCCATCTCCTTATACTGCCTCCTGAATTGTTGTGGGTTCCCCTCCCCAATCTTTTACTGTGTAATGGCCTTTGCTTTAAAAAAAAAGCGCTATTTTTAGTTCAGGTTTTATCAAACACTATCTTGTCTATTCCAGCATAATCTCCTGATCTGATTTGATTGTCATTCACCAACAATAATACCCAAACTATATAATGCTTTTGAAGCTGGTTGCTGAACTGTTGCAGTTCTGGTGATGGTGGGGAGGGGATGTAAGAATCTGGATAAATTCCTTGATCATCAGCATTGGATCGATTTCCAGGTCAGAATACTGAGACACCAAAGATTATGGTGACATTCTGATGTTTTCGTTGCCCTGGACTGTCCAAATCCTTCCTAACGATGAACAATTTTTCTCTTTAATGTGGAAATTTGCTCTTATTCTCCTATGTTTTTGTACGTTGTTGCCCATATCTTTGCTTTGATTTCTTTGCACAGTTTTGTAGATTTGCAGATTTTGCATTGGTATGTAGTAATGCAACCTCTTGTCAAGAACATTCTCTTAAAGGATTGTCTGTTAGTGGGTCCTCGGATAGCTGTAGGGATCAGTCCAGCAGGTTGATGGATTCACTTAAGGGAAATCTTCAGTCATTTCCTATACCCAGTCTTCTCCAAGGGTGACGATCCTTGGAAAGGATTAGTATAGGAAATGGCTGAAGATTTGTTTCTTCGCATGGAACAGGCCCCTCGGCTCAGACCCCTGCTGCCCAGCACTCCACCAGTTTAGCACTGGCCTAATCACAAAACAATTTACAATGATCAAGTAACCTACTAACTTCAGACCGTAAGAGGAAACGAGAGCATCTGGAGGAAACCTACACACTCGCATCCTAACTCCTTACAAACAGTGCTAAATTTAATTCTCAACTCCTGAATGCCCCACACTGTAATGGCATCACGGTAACTGCTAAACTAGTGGTATCCCAACAGTTGGGTATTGTTTCCCATGCGAGAAGAAGCAGGAGTTGACTATTCAGCTGCTTCATTGACAGTCATTACTAGTAACCTTTTTCCTCAATCACTTTCCAGTATGAACCTTTGATTGCCAGAATTTGTAGATCTGTCTTGGAACTACAAGGAGACTTCCAATTGATCACATGGGTACACAGTGTACTGTCTGGCTGGCAAGAGATGATAGGAAGGAAATGCTAATCGTTGACCACTTCAATCCACATTAATAAACTACTCCATTCTCGTGAATACAACCTTCAGAGTGATGATTATCTTGGAAGCCTACATTTTGGTTTATCTTGCTCTGTCCTCCTGCTGGCTCTCAAAATTGGATCCAATGGGGGAATTTCCAAGTGGCTTTAGACAAAATATCAGAATGTGGAGCATGTCTCCACAGGAGTGGCTGAGATGAAAAACACATTCAAATGAGGGCTAGGCAAGCATACAAAGAAGTTTGTACTGATAGATGAGGAAAGTTGTGTAAACTCCGAACTGGATAACCTGTCCCATAATCCTATGAATGGTAATTTTTCTGCATGTGTATACTTAGATTCTCACAAGTTCCACACTTGTATCATTTTGCCTAATTTAAAGCTAGCACTGTGATATTTTTTCCCTTCATCACAGTGGAGAATGCCTAAATGTAGCAAATATTATCCAACTCTAGTATTCCAGGAGGTTAAAGCCAAAGCTTTCATCACCCTTCACTTAATTTCCCAACTCACATTACATTTGCACTGATTTTATATTCTATGGAAGCATAAAATGAAGGTATGCAAAGTGATTTACCTTTTTCTCCTAATCTAAACTTTTTACCTGTTAAGGATCTTTTACTCTCCAAGCTTTTATATTCTAGTTCTCTCTAGCTGATTTGGTCTATCAATATGAGTATCACAAATTTCTTAATCTAATGTTAACTTCAGACTCTGCTACTTTGTTCGGTCTTTATTCCTATGACGTGTGCTTTCTGTGTTTGCCATCCTTGCCTTTTTTGGATTTCCTCCCCCCAAAATCCTATTTTGGTCAGATCTTCTCCCAATCAGTTTGTAAGTTGCTTTGCTCAAGGTGATACGGTGGAACCAGGCTTTCTCCAACATCACCTTACAATGTTCCTCAGAATAATACAACTTTTGCAAAACTTCAAAAGTTTATTTATACTAACATACACAACATCAAGAATTTACAAGATTATGAACAAATTCATATTAAGATATTACTGTTTATAAGTCAATTCTTTGGGGTGGGCACCATTCCTAGAAATCCCTCACTATATCCAAATTATTTAATTTCCTTAATGCTCAAGTAGCATTTGAGCTCTTGTTTCTACCCTATTTGTCCATGCTGACCAAGGTGCCTGACTAAGCTTATCCCATATCCCGTTTAAACTCCTGTCCATGTCATTATTGTACTTCCCCCTGCCAGCTCATTCCATTTACGCACCACCTTCTGCGTGAAGAACTTGCTCCTTGATCCTTCGCTGTAGAAAATATTAATAACTTTGTCCTGCCTGCATTGCATGGATAAACATTTGAATAAACTGGCATAATTTATAGTTATTGTATAGAACCAAAGCTTTGCAGTTTTGGTTCATGCTAACCAAATGCCTATTTACACCAGTCCCAATTTATATACATGTTTCATGCACACTAATTTTTTAAAAATGAAACGTGATTGTCCTGATGACTATCTCTAATTAGTTCTGTAGTTTTCTGTACTCAATTACATGTAGTATTCACTGTTAAAAGCAGGAATTAGCACAACTACCGTAGATTTCGCACTACAGAGCGCACCTGATTAAAAGCCGCTGGCTCTAATTTTAGAAAGAAAATCAATTTTGTACTTGTACAAGCCGCACTGGATTTTAGGCCGCACCGGATTTTCGGCCGCAGGTGTCCCACGTTGTAATATGAGATATTTACACAGAAAGATATTACACGTGAGGATTTTTTAACTTTTAATTAAATCCATATGGTAACATAAACAAATACATATTGCAAATGCTTTTTTTCGAACCGTGCCTGTAACGCGGCTACTTTTAAATATACGTTGCGTATACTTTTTTACTGAACAACATTCCAATATCTCCTAACGACTGGTAAAAAATATATATACTGCAGCCTACCAGGAAAAGTTATTGATCGCCTTTAACTTAAAAGCAGCGTTCGCTCAGATCTAATGCCGCTCGTGTAATGCGCTCGCCCCCCTCCTTCCCGTTTATCGCAAACCGGTATTTTTCCCACAAGACGCGGCGAAACCGGGTGTGACGTCATAGCATCCCGCGATGTAGTACAGAAAACAAATATAGTTAAAACACTTCTAACTTTAACTAGAAAATGAATTACTAAGCGAAAATATTATAAACTAAATAACTGCCATAAAGGCAGCACAATGCTTTTCTTCGAGTGTTTTCCATGTTGATGAGGGTGAGTACAAATGACTGATTTACAATAATTTAATTGTGAAAGTGCGCTTGATTTATCGTACAATTTCATTGGACCTCTGTGAACTACTCATCAATTTTATTGGTCTACTGTTACGAGGCAAAATGTTTTTGGCGGCATGAAAAAAAATCATGCATTAGCCGCACCGTAGTAAAGGCCGCAGTGTTCAAAGCTGTTCAAAATGTGGGAAAAAAGTAGCAGCTTATAATCCGACATCTACGGTACATTTAATCTTGCATTTTTCCTGTTACCTGCTTTCAGCCTCCAGAGTCCTTAGCATTTGCCATTCTGTGGTGCCCCACCTCATGCTCCTGTTCAATTATAAGCTTACCAGAAGGTTTTAAATACATTCTGAAAGATGTGTATCTAACTGTTTCCAACAAGGGGCTTTTATTTCTTAAAAGATTTTAAAACGTTTCACTTCAGTCAGTGTTTCTAATTTAAAACTTCTTAAATGGGCTGCAATTTGAAACCGCCTCCAAACCTATCATGAAAGTTGACTCCTCTGATGAAATATTTAATACATCTGGATGTTTTTGAAAGTCGATATCAAGCGGTTATTTGTTTAAATTTGCCTGCATGGTTTAATTTCCTGGTCAAGGCAATGACAAAATATCGCAAGTTGCTGATTGCACCTACTGGGAATTTGGGTTTTTAAACGGCATGTCATGTTGCCAGATGAGTAATAAATGCCAGTACAATGACAATCTGACATTGGGACAAATGATTAGACATAAAAATAGCCATGTATTTCAATTTTGCATTGCAATTTTTCAAAGACAGAACTTGTAGAAGTACTTAGTTGGCTATTAATCTCTCCCAGTCCCTCACTTTTTCTTTAAGCCACATATCTGACCAGAATGAAGGATAAAGGACTAACTGCAAAGCTTTGGTTCTATACAATGACTACACAGCCATATTCTGAATTGAGATTACTGTAGATCCGAATGTAGTTCATTCTTACTGCAACCTATTGTAGCCTCTTATTTAATGCTCAGTCTTGTGAGACTAGACTATTTTGTGTTGCGTATTAGTCTTTCCTAATTACCTTGAATGTAATGTAAGGGTTTCGGTTTGGGTGTAGTTAGTGGTCCTGGCCAATAATGCTCAATCAAATCTGTTGGTTTCTGGCACTTTCTCAATATATTTGAGAGCTCTGAAACATCCTGAGTATGATGCAGATTATTGTTTGAATACCAATGATAAATTAATTTGTTATTGCCACATTACTTGGGTACAGTGCAAAACTGTTTTGTATGCCATCCATTCAGATCATCTCATTACGTCTGTGTATTAAGGTATTACGGGGAAAGCTAAACTACAGAGTACAGTTAGAGGAGTTTAAAGGAAACTTTATCAAGATGTGTGTGTGTGTATGTGTATATATAATATATATATCATCCTGTATTTGAGATTCATTCTCTTGCAGGCATTCACAGTGGAACACAATTACAATATAATCATTGAAAAACTACACATAAAGGCTGACACACAACCAATGTCCAAAAGACAAACTGCAAATGCAAAAATAATATTTAAGTACTACAGAGAACATGAATTGTAGATTCCTTCAAAACTCATCTGTAGGTTTGTGGAATCAGTTCCAAGTTGTGGCTGTTCTTTCTGGTTAAGAAAGTGGATGCATACAGTAAAATGCAAGAACACGCCAAGGTAGATTGAGGTCAAGTGACCGACATGGGAGAGATTCAATAATCTTGCAACAGCAGGGTAGAAATTCCTCGAAACTGATATGCGCTTTCAGGCTTTGTGTATCCTCTGCCTCGGGGGAGGGGTGTAGAGAGAATGACTGGGGTGGGTGGAATCTGATTGTGTTGGCTGCTTTCCTGAGACGGTCTGCGGAGGGGAAGGCTGGTTTCTATGATGAGCTGAGCTCATGAACTGACCACAAGAATCAGCAAAGAATTCATTACCTCAGTTCTAGTAATTACAGCAGAATTCATTAACTCTGTTCTAGAAATGTACATTAATTATGTGGAGTCTGTTCTGTAGCACTGAAATGGGCTTTTTGTCTCTCCAATCCACAGTAATGTTCACATTTAGTCCTATTCTGTCCTTCACATCTTCCTACCAGATCACCCCAGATTCTTCATTCACCTACTAATTTACAATTGCCACTTAACCTACTAACCAGCATGTCCTTGAGATGTAGGTGACTGAAGTATCCTGAGGAGACCCATGTGGTCACAAGATCCATACTTCACATAGATCCCATTTCTGTCCTTACACCAGCTGTCATTTAGTAGCTCTACCGGCTACGTCCCCCAACACTATTCTAGTTTGATGCATATAGGAGTTCCCAAGCAATCAAATACACCCATTATTTTATTGGACTAAATCCTGTACTTCAAAGTACATGTAGGTCACCATTTACAACCCTAAGATTCATTTTCTTGTGGGTATACTCAATAAATCCGTAGAATAATGCCCATAACAGAATTAATGAAAGACAGAGCCAACTTCTTTATAGAATGGAAAGTGAAATAAAATTGTGCATTTCTTCTTTGATCAGGAGCTTAAATTGCACTAACTTTGCACTTTTAGCTACACTTTCCTCCTCTGGAAACTTGGTTGGTGTGGGGGGGGGGGGGGAGGGCTGGTGTTGTAACAAGGGAAGTTATCTAGAGGTGATCTTTCCAGAGCCTCTGATTCCATGCCCATTACTGTAATGGGTGTGCTTTCAGATGATCATTTACAGCTGATATCTTTCTGAAGTAGCTAAATAATTGTAAATCTTTTGCCGCTGTGTATGTGTTATATTGGACGGTGGTGTGTTGAATTATTACAATGCTACTTAATTAGTTTCTGTAGCTTTTCCTCAATTTTCAGTTGCCTTCCACTGTTGTGGGGTAAATGGCAGAGGGCTACTCTCAAGAACAGATCATACTTCTAATATATCTCCTGAGAAATATGATCCCATTATAAACCTTGCAAAAAAAAATTGAGATTCTGAGGCTGTCCAAAATGTTCGACTGTCCATTTTGCACTGCAGATGATAGACAATGAGCAATTTGCCTCAGCATGTTTTCCATCAGGAGCTCAATGGGTCTCAGATTAGTCTTCCCAGCCTGTTTTATCCTATGGATCCCTATCATTAACTGAGGGGGGGGGGGGGGGGGAGGTCTGTGGTCCACAGGTTGGGAACCCCTGGAGTAGGACCAAGTTATTCCACATACTGTGCCCTCTCTAAGTTGGTAACAGAAGCTATAACCAGCCCACGGTGGTTCTTAGGAGGTGATGCTTAATTAGCAAATCAAACATTCCTGAAAGACCGATTGCCTGTTATTGAAGGTGTCTGGTGCATTGTAATGGCTTGTTGATGCTCTGCAATGGATAACTCTCAGTGGAGATGTCCTAGGTATCCTTGATTGTTCAAGCTGTACCTAACCTTGATTGGGTGTGTGTGGAAAGGGGTGAGTCCTGCAAATAAAATGTTGGATTTCAGACTTTCAGCCAACTAATCCCACTGTATACAATGGTGTAAAAGAACTGAGAGATGTTATTCAGATATGAGAATGAGAGGGAAGAGGTTTTATAGAATCTGAGGGGCCACTTTTTTCTGCTCAGAAGGTGGTCGGTATGTGGCAGGAGTAGCAAAACAAGTGGTCAAAGTGGGTACATTAATGGCATTTAGGCAGATACGTGTTTAGGAAAGTAGTGTTCCACTGACCAATACTATTAAGCAAGGGGTCTGTGGACCCCAGGTTGGGAATTCCTGGTTTAGAGGGATGTGAGTCAAATGAGACCAGCTTGGATGGGAATCTTGGCCAGCATGGAACAATTGGGTTAAAAGACTTGTTTCAGTGCACTTCACCTCATTGACTCTGCAATTAGGAGTATATTTTGATGACCCATGTAACACTCAATAAACCTCTCTTGGGTAATTTGCTTCTCCTATTTGGGTAATGATGATGCTGCAATCTAACGTGCTAATGGAGCCTTTTACAACACGAGAGATTCACTGCAGTCCATCTTCATCCTCCTTTGGATATAAGCACAGCAATGAGTGCACACAACTATACATGACAATAACAATATCCAGCAAAGAAGATCAATCTATTTTGGATAGTTTCCAATTCTCTTTCAGGTCCTCTGAAAGCTGTTTCTTACTATGTACATCAAAGGTATGTGTCAAGTTGGGATTCAGGATGCCTGTTCCCAAATCCCTTTGAACACTGCATTTACATAAACTGATGTATTTATTTACTTCAAAGATGCTCTGCTGGTTAAATCTTCCTGGTTAAACTATTCTCATTCATTTGAAGCAGATACTGTAACTGGTAATTCACTGTGCTATGCAAGAAAGCAGTGTCACAGGTGAATAAAATCATGAGGGTCATCGCTTGTGTGCTTTCACTCTGTCTTCCCCACATCCCTAGGGAGAGGGAACCAAAACTAGAGGGCAGAGGTTTTAAGATAAAGGGGAAAGATTTAAGAGCAACCCAACAGCAAATTTCTTCACAAAGATGGTGGTGTGCATGTGGAACAATTGCCCGAGGAAGTGGTTGAGGCGGGTACAACATTTAAAAGGCTACTTGCATAAGAAAGGTTTAGAATGAGATGGAACCAAATTGAGATACAGGGCCTGTTTCTGTCCTGCTTTACTCCACGTGTCTAGTTGTGACTGGCATCACCTTAATTATGCTGCAGGTGTACACAATCAGGACAACCCTCGTGGAGGCCCCGTATGCCACCTAGGCACTAAGAGTTCAGACGACGACAATATACACAATCACAAGTTTGAAAAGGCAGCAATCCATCAACTCCAGCCCCACAGCCAAACTCCACATCTAGATTCCTCAAAGCGCACGCAAAACACAGTGCCAGGCATGGTCTGTTGGTCAGTGCATATGGTGGTCTAAGATTAGAGTCAGCTTCGGTCATCAGTAATTCTAGAATAAAAGCAATTCTTTAGATTATGCAGGCCCAGCCCATCACTGGCAATGCTACCATTGAGCACATTCTCAAGGAGCGCTGCTACAAGAAACCAGCATCTATCATAAGACCATAAGATATAGGAGCAGAAGTCGGCCATTCAATCATGGGTTGATCCAATTCTTCCACTCCCCAGCCTTCTCCCCATACCCTTTGATGCCCTGGCTAATCAAGAACCTATCTATCACTGCCTTAAGTAAGCCCCACCATCTAGGTCATGCTCTCTTCTCACTGCTGCTGCCTAGATGGAAATAAAAGAGCTTTAGCTCCCACACCACCAGATTCAGGACAATTATTACCCTTCAACCATCAGGCTCCTGAACCAGTGTGGATAACTTCACTCACCTCAACACTGAACTGATTCCACAACCTTTAGACTTGTTTTCAAGGACTCTACAATTCTTGTTATCAAATTTAATTATTTATTATTATGTTTTTGTATTTGCAGTTTGTCTTTTGCACATTGGCCTATCTTTTGTGTGTAGTTTTTCATTGATTCTTTTGTGTTTCCTTGTATCTACTGTGAATTGCATGCAAGAAAATTAATCTTGGTAGGACATGGTGACATATGCACAGTTTGAAAGAGACTGAAGGTCATAGTAGTTCAGACTAGTAGTAACTGAAGTTATCCATGCCAGTTCAGGTGACTGATGATTTTATAGTAATAACTATTCTTGAACCTGGTGGTATGGACCTAAGACTTCCGTAACTCCTTTCTAGGGGTGGTAGTGAGAAGATGACATAGCCTGGATGGTGGGAGTCTTTCATGGATTTTGTTTTCTTGTGACAGTGCTCCTTGGAAACGTGCTCAGTGGTGGAGAGGATTTGCCAGTGATGCACTATGTGGTATCCATCAGTTTCTATAGCCGTTTCCATTCCTGGGGATTGGTGTTTCTATACTAGGCTGTGCTGCAACCAGTTAAGAATACTCCTCACTGTGCGCCTATAGAAGTTTGTCAAAGTTTTAGTGACATAACTTTGAGCCCAGTCCTTGCATTCCCTTTCATTCACCAGGGTCTGTCTCCCTACTCTCTCTGGGCCTTGGGTTCCTGAACTTGATTTCCAGTCGTCAGAGCCCCGGCTCCCACATTCCATTGTCGTATTTACAAGTACACTCTGGGGCCACTTTCAGGTAAACCTATGCACCTGCTCAGTAATGCCAATGATGTGGCAGAAACTCAGTGCATAAAAACATACAGAGATGATCAAGAGGTTCAACTGTTGTTTACGCCAGACATCAGATTAGGGAAGAAATGTGATCTAACTGACTTTTGATTGTTGGTGCCAGATGGAGTGGTTTGAGTATCTCAGAAACTGCTGACTTGGCATTTTCACGCACAATGGTCTTACGGGGAATGGTGTGGAAAGTGAAAGACTGAGTTCAGGAGCCTGGGGCCTAGCGAGTGGCTGGAGAGCAGCTATAAAGGGACTCTGGTGAGAGAAAGGGGAATGCAAGGACCGGGCGCAAAGTTGATGTCATCGTGCGAGCAGCAGTTCTGTGGGTAAAAACACCTTCTTAATGAGACAGGTCAGATGAGAATGGCCAGACTGGTTCAAGCAGGTGGTAACTCAAATCATCACGCATTTCAACATTGATGTGCAGAAGAGGATCTCAGAATGTACAACACATCAAACCTTGAAGTGGACAGGCTACAGAATCAGAATTGAGTTTAATATCACTAGCATATGTCCTGAAATTTGTTAACATAGCAACAGCAGTACAACGTCACACATAATAATAGAGGGGAAAAAAACAAATTACAGTTAAATAAGCAGTGCTAAAATAGAAATTAAAAAGTAGTGAGGTATTGTTCATGGGTTGATGTCTATTCAGAAATTGGATGGCGGAGGGGACGAAGTTGTTCCTGAACTTTTGAGTGTCTGCCTTTAGGCTTCTGTACCTTCTTCCTGATGGCAGCAATGAGGACAACCACACTCGATTCCACACCTGTAATGAATAAAGTGACTGCTGAGTATACATGCATGTGTAGTGCTATGGAAAACCTACTCGCAGCAGCAACACTACAGAAACAGCAACGTGTTCATGGGAGAAACAAAATGATACAAAATTAAAGCAAAATAAAGGCATTGTTATGTGTTGTGGTCACACTGTTGCTGTACTGAGGGTAGAGATTAGTGTGTGCCAGCGTGGTTCAAGATCTGAATGGCTGAAGGGAAGCAGCTGTTTCTGACCTGGGACCTCACCTGGTTCAGTTGGTTATCCTCCCTCAGTTTATCGTGCTTCCCCTCTCTGATGCACTGGAATGTTAGAGTGGCATCTTTTACCACGGTGGATAAAAAGTGTCTTGGAGTATTCGTTATATAATGAATGATTGACTGAAAAATCTGCTGGTTTGGTGCCACCAAATTCTTAAGGCTTCAGATTAACAGAGCTTCAATATTAAGCTCATCTCAAGCAATGACAGTTTTACTCTATACAGAAAAGTCTATTAACTACAGCACAGCAAGTTAATAATTAACCAGGTGTCTGCTTCAGAGGAATTTGAGATAAATGTGCAGTGGTGCATATTGGGAAGTCAAACCAGGATTGGTTGCTGCTCAAAGGATTTTTGACTTGTGGTTCATAACCCTCCAATATGTCCAACATCATTACATTCCACCGCTGAGTAAACACAGTGAGCATTCAGAGCTAGGGTTAGTGAGAACAGGAGTTCAAATTAATGGGCAACCTCTGTGGTGCAGCAAGTAGGATGGTTGTCTCTCAGAACCAGTCAATCAGGTTCAATCCTGACTTCCAGTGTGTCTTTGGAGTCCATGTGCTCTTGGCTGACAAGGGAAGTCAAAGTCAGCATAAAAGCAAAGGAGAGGGCATATAATATAGCAAAGATTAGTAGGAAGTTAGGGGTCTGGGAAGTTTTAAAAAATGACCAGAAGGGAACTAAAAAGGCATAAGGAGAGAAAAAATGAAATACGAAGGTAAGCTAGCCAATAATATAAAAGAGGATACCAATTTTTTTTTCAGATATATAGGGTAAAAGAGAGGCAGAAGTGGATGTTGGACCGCTGGAAAATGACCCTGGAGAGGTATTAATGGAGGGGTTGGGGAAGAAATAGCAGGTGAACTGAATACATATTTTGCATCAATCTTTACTGTGAAAGACGCTAACAGTATGCCAGAAATGCAAGTGTCAGGGGGCAGAAGTGAGTGTAGTTGCTATTGCTAAGGAGAAGGTGCAGGGGAAGTTGAAAGAAAGGTCTGCAGACAGCTAAGTCACCTGGATCTGATGGACTACACCCCAGGGTCCTGAAACAGAGAGCTGAGGAGGCTGGAAGAATTAGAACCACAGAACATTACAGCACAGAAACTGGCCTTTTGGCCCTTCTTGGCTGTGCCGAACCATTTTTCTGCCTAGTCCCACTGACCTGCACCTGGGCCATATCCCTCCAAACCCCTCTAAACCCCTCTCATCCACATACCTGTCCAAGTTTTCCTTAAATGTTAAAAGTGAGCCCACGTTCACCACTTCATCTGGCAGCTCATTCCACACTCCCACCACTCTCTGTGTGAAGAAGCCCCCCCCCCTAATGTTCCCTTTAAACTTCTCCCCCTTCACCCTTAACCCAAGACCTCTGGTTTTTTTTCTCCCCTAGCCTCAGTGGAAAAAGCCTGCTTGCATTCACTCTATCTATACCCATCATAATTTTATATACCTCTATCAAATTCTCCCTCATTCTCCTATGCTCCAGGGAATAAAGTCCTAACCTATTCAACCTTTCTCTGTAACTCAGTTTTTCAAGTCCCAGCAACATCCTTGTAAACCTTCTCTGCACTCTTTCAACCTTATTAATATCCTTCCTGTAATTAGGTGACCAAAACTGCACACAATACTCCAAATTTGGTCTCACCAATGTCTCATACAACCTCACCATTACATTCCAACTCTTATACTCAATACTTTGATTTATAAAGGCCTTTACTTTGATTTTATAAATTAGTAGTGATCTTTCAAGAATCACTAGACTCCGGAATGGTTCTGGAGCACTGGAAAATTGCAAATGTTGCTCCAACCTTTAGGAAATGAGACGGGCAAAAGAATGGAAAGTTCGGCCAGTTAGCCTGACTTCAGTGGTTGGGAAGATGTTGAAGTCCATTATTAAGCATGAGGTTTCAGGGTATTTGGAGGCACATGATAAAATTGGTCAAAGTCAGCATGAATATGAAATATTGAAAGGCCTAGATGGAGTGGATGTGGAGAAGATGTTTCCTATAGTGGAGGAGCCTCAAAATAGAAAAAATACCCCTTTAGAACACAGATGAGGGGAACTTTTAGCCAGAGGATGACGAAGCTGAGGAATTCATTGCTACAGACTGCTGTGGAGCCAAGTCGTTGAGTATACTTAAAGCAGAGATTGACAGGTTATTGATTAGCCAGGTTCGCAAAGGTTATGGGGAGAAATCAGGAGAATGGAGTTGAGAGGGTTAATAAATTAGCCATGATGGAATGGCGGAGAGGACTCGATGTGCCAAATAGCACAATTCTGCTATGATGTCTTACGGTCTTCTCCTTGTGACAACGGGTGTTTCCCCGCGTCCCCAGGAGAGCTGTGTGGTAAGTTAATCAATCACTGTGAAAGGCCATCTGCACACAGGCGACTGGTAGAATCTGGGGAGAATAGAAGAGAATGAAAGCAAGGGATAGTGATGAAAGACATTCTGCAAATGCTGGAAATCTTGAACAAATCACACAAAATGCTGGAGGAACTCAACAAGTTAGGCACATCTATGGAAGGGAATAAGCTCATTATTTAGACTGAAACCCTTCATTAGGACAGAGGAAGAAGGGGGGGGGGGCAAGAAGCCAGAATAAGATGGTGGAGGGCGAGGAAGGGGGTTGGTGAGTCCAGGTGAGGGGGATGTTGTGAGAAACTGGGAGGGGACAGGTGGAATAGGAAAAATGCTGAAGAAGGAAGCAGATAGGAGAGATCAGTGGGCCATGGAGTAAACAAGCATGACAAGATCAGCAGCTTCCTCTGGTTCTCCAGCTCCCCTTTATTCCATAGTTCACTGTCCTCTATCATTGCTTCAGCCTTTTACCTCTTCCACTGATCACATACCAGCTTCACACATCAACCCCACTCCACACCCACCTTCTCCCTCACCTATCACCTGCCAGGCTGTGCACCTCCCCTGCTCCCCTAATTTATATGGCTTTTTCCCTCTCCCTTTCTGGCCCTGATGCGAGGTCTCAGCCTGAAACATCTCAGTCTCAGTCATCTCCACAGGAGGGATTGGTGTGGGGTTAGCAGAGAAGGATGGTTGATGGCAAGTACTCAATAGGCCAAAGGTCAGTTTTCCACGCTGTATCCATAACTCTCAATGATCATCAGTCAAGCACAGGTGTGATGGGCCAAATGGCCACCCGTTGTGCTCTAATTCAGAGGGACGATCTCCTTCTGTTAAAGAAGCTCCTCCAGCTGCCTCTTTAATGCTTCTGTGGGTTGTTGTAACTTGCAGAATGTTGGCAAGGGTCCCATATGATTGCACGCTGTTCTCACATGCAAGAGTTCATGCTGAAAGTGGACAGTGGACGGAGTAAGTTGGGGAGATCATGGTAAATGGGTCATCAAGAATGATGTAACACCCCAACTTTACACTACTCCAGTTGTTTAACCACCAATAAAAACGTCTTTAAATTGCCAATATTGAAAGCAAAGAATTGTCTACTAATTTTGCATATTTTTGTTTGTGTTTCACTTTAATTTACAACCCTTCCTTAAATGCATATTTTTATTGTTGATTTTTGGATAGTGTGTCATGAGCCATTCTGAATTTATTGCTTCTGTCCTCAGATAATCTATTGAAGTTCAGCTGTAATTCTTTTGCTGTATTTGGTTTTCAATTGCTCTTTCCTTAACATATTTATGATCAAAATCCATGCCATAATTATGCACCAGGAACAAAATGTTTTGAGAACTAACCTCTCTGGGAACTCACTCCTACGTCCCAAAAATACGCGTTGTGCCCCATAACTTTTCCCTTTATCTGATTCAGTCCTGTGTTCTATGCTAGAGTGCTGCCACATTTGATTTACTTGGACTTAATAAATACGAAGCTGTCTTGAATCTCAAAGAAATTAGAGGGAATGTGGGATTTTGTCCAAAAGCGACATGAATTTTATTAAGTCAGTCCTTTTAAGTATGCGCAAAGGATTCTGAAGGTGGCTCCCACCACCTGAATGTGAGTTTATGTGAAATATTAAATACATGAAATGTCACCATACGAGCTTAATGAAAAGTGGATGGTAAGGGTGTTCAAAAGGTTATAGAATAAATTTGATCAAAGAGGTTGCATCTTTGCATGGGTCAGAGAAAGTTGGGAAGGTTCTGGGACTTGGAGCCTTGACATCTCTTTGTGCTGCAGCTACTGGGTGGAACGATGATACTGGAAAGTCACGTTCACATTCACAAGAGAGGCTGGAAATCTTGAGTGACACATACAACATTCTGGAGGGGCTCTGCAGCTCAGGCAGCATCTATGCTGGGAAGTAAACAACTCGATGATGTGTCTTGGCCCGAAATGTTGACTGTTTGCACCCTCCATAGACGTTATCTCCTCCGAGAGGTCTACAATCTTGTTGTGGTTTGGAGACTTGCGTGCCTCAATGACCCGGAGAGCTACGCTGGCTGGAGTCAGGGCTTTATGCTTTGGCTCTTGGTAGGGTCACTCATGCCAAATAGGTCAAAGGGTAGGGACCAGACTAAGAGTTGTCCACCAGTCCTCCAACTTTGGGTGTTCAGATCAGGGAGAAAACAACCCTGACTGGCAAAATAAAATTATTATGGAAACAGTATGTAGAATCCTTCTATATGTGAATGCAACAGTATTCCTGTGTCTCCACCCGGGTTTTGCATGACCGACAGTAGTGAAAACAGAGAGGAAGCTACTGCCACGATGAAGGAAGCCCTGAACAGCGCAGGAAATGGAAGACCTTCATTGCTGCCCTAAGTGGCAGTGGCATAACGGATAGTAAATAAATAGATGTTATCTGCCTTGCTGAAGTTAACTTTATCATTGTCATAGGCATACATACAGGGTAGAAATGCCATGAAAATTAATTTTGTGCTGTAGCAGCATAGTACAAAACAAATTTATAAATTTATACAAATTTGCAATCTGTGGCTCAAGTTGTAGGCAGAGAGGATTAGAAAGTCACACAAGATTATAAGTAGAGAGAGCAATGCTGGGCTGGTGGAGAGCCATTGTGTATGGGGCTCATCATCAGTGGCCAAAGAGCTCAACGTGCAGAAGTCTGGCCTCAAGCTGAATGAACAAACCAAATACTGTACATCAAGGCATCATCAGTGCGGTGAAATGCACATTCCCCCTTTCAAGTGAAGACCTTTGCTCATTCCAAATGCCATCTCCTCGCTTGCCAACTTGTGCAGCTGGTGTTTGAATGTCCTTTGTGCTGCGCCCTACACCTCACTACCACAATGCTGCTGGACCCTTCCACTGTCACAAAGCGACGACAGGGTGGCAAACACTCCATCATAGAACCCAGCCCAGAATCTGCCTCTGCCTGAAACTCCAACAGCCCATTTCCCTGTAGGGATGCCACCTCATCTGCTGACTTCCTCCAGCGTTTCATTTGTCGCTCCTGAGCTAGATGAATTTTCAAAAGATCTTTCATGGCAGTCAAAGTCAGTGAAGAGAGAAGAGCTGTATTCTGTGGCTCCTCTACACATTGAGACTGTCTCTCTCTCTCCCTCTCTCCCCCTCTCCTTCTCTCTCTCTCTCTCTCTCTCTCATTTTTCACTCCCGCAATTTCCGGACAATTTGCTTATCAATCATGGTTTGTATTTGTCAGTCATGGGTTGACAAAACCCTTGCACATGGTTGTTACAAGCCATATAGAATCACAGACAGAAACAAGCCCTTCTGCCCACAGAATCTGTACTAACCATTAACTGTCCATTTACACTCATTTTACATTAATCCCAGTTGTTTTATTTAATTTTGAGATACACCATAGTAACAGGTCCTTCCGTTCCAGTGAGCCCACAGTGATTGAAAAGGCCAATCTGTGATCCACAGTGTTGGCAGGTGTTACCACCAAGCCTCAGGCTGCTGGAGGAGCTGAAACCATTAAGGGTGATGGTGGTCTCATTTCTAACTGCTCCTTCCCAATTTCCACCTCTCCTCTTCCCAAAGCATGCAAGTGATGTTAGAGTGCCCCTCTTATTTTACCCCACACCTTCTCCCACCACCACCGTGCCTTTGAGTCTTTCAGAAAGAAAATACCACAGTAAATGCCAGAAATCTTGAGCAGCACACACAAAATGCTGACGGAACTCAGAAGGTCAGGCAGCATCTATGGAGGGAAATAAAACACATAGACATTTTGACATCACGACATTCTCTGCGACTTCTGCATCTCCACTGAGGTTGCACCACCAGACACATCTTCCCACCTCCCTCAAATCCCCAGGGGTCACTCTCTCTGTGACACCCTTGCCCTCTCACCCCACCCCACCAATCTCCCTTCCAGCACTTATCCTTGCAACTGTGATAAGTGTTAGACATTGCCCTACACCTCCTCCCTCACTACCATTCAGGGCTCCAAACAATCCTTCCAGGTGAGGCTGTGAGTCTCTCGGGGTCATCTACAGTATCCAGTGCTCCTCGTGTGGCCTCTTCTACATCGACGAGACCTGATGGATGTAGATTGGATGACCACTTCATCAGGTATCTTCTCCTCTGTCCACCTCAAAAGCCAAAGTTTCCTGGTGGCCACCCATTTCAACTTCACTTCCCATTCTCACATGTCTGTCCATGGCCTCCAGAAAGCCTCAATGAGGCCAAATGCAGGTTGGAGGAGCAGGACTTGATATTCTATCTGGTTGGTGTTCAAACTGATAGCATGAACATTGATTTCTCTAACCTTGAGTAACCACTCCCCTCTGTTTTCCTCCCCCCTCTCTTTGTTTCCATTCATTCTGGGGAACTCACACTCCTCCTCCCTGAAGACCTGCCCATCACCTCCGTCTAGTTCCTCATCTCCTTCTTTCCATTTCATTGTCTACAGTCCTCTCCTATCAGATTCCTTCTTCTTCAAACCTTTCCCTCTTCCACCTATCACCTCCCGGCTTCACACATCTCCCCTTCCCCATCCACCCAACTCCCCCTCACCTGATCTCACCTATCACCTGTCAACTTGTAGTCCTCCACCTTTCCCACCTGCTTATACTGGCTTCTCCAGTCTATGGTTAGGCCACACTTAGACCCCTCCAGTTCACCTATCAGCCCCGACTAGGAGTTGAGGATGCCATCGTCTACCTGTCTACGCCCACCTGGACAAGCCAGTAAGCACTGTGAAGGTCATGTTTTTTTACTTCTCCAGTGCGTTCAACACCATCCGCCCTGCTCTGCTGGGTGAGAAGCTGACAGTGATGCAGGTGGATGCTTCCCTGGAGTCATGGATTATTGATTACCTGACTGGCAGACCACAGTACGTGCGCTTGCAACACTGTGTGTCAGACAGAGTGGTCAGCAGCACTGGGGCTCCACAGGGGACTGTCCTGTCTCCCTTTCTCTTCACCATCTACACCTCGGACTTCAACTACTGCACAGAGTCTTGCCATCTTCAGAAGTTTTCTGATGACTCTGCCATAGTTGGATGAATCAGCAAGGGAGATGAGGCTGAGTACAGGGCTACGGTGGGAAACTTTGTCACATGGTGCAAGCAGAATCATCTGCAGCTTAATGTGAAAAAGACTAAGGAGCTGGTGGTGGACCTGAGGAGGGCTAAGGCACCGGTGACCCCTGTTTCCATCCAAGGGCTCAGAGTGGACATGGTGGAGGATTACAAATACCTGGGGATACGAATTGTCAATAAACTGGACTGGTCAAAGAACACTGAGGCTGTCTACAAGAAGGGTCAGAGCCATCTCTATTTCCTCAGGAGACTGAGGTCCTTTAACATCTGACGGACGATGCTGAGGATGTTCTACGGGTCTGTAGTGGCCAGTGCTATCATGTTTGCTGTTGTGTGCTGGGGCAGCAGGCTGAGGGTAACAGACACCAACAGAATCAACAAACTCATTCGTAAGGCCAGTGATGTTGTGGGGGCGGAACTGGATTCTCTGACGGTAGAGTCTGAAAAGAGGATGCTGTCCAAGTTGCATGCCATCTTGGACAATGTCTCCCACTCCATAATGTACTGGTTAGGCGCAGGAGTACATTCAGCCAGAGATTCATTCCACCGAGATGTAACACTGAGCGTCATAGGAAGTCATTCCTACCTGTGGCCATCAAACTTTACAACTCCTCCCTCGGAGTGTCAGACACCCTGAGCCAATAGGCTGGTCCTGGACTTATTTCCACTTGGCATGATTAACTTGTTATTATTTAATTATTTATGGTTTTATATTGCTATATTTCTACACTATTCTTGGTTGGTGCGGCTGTAACGAAACCCGATTTCCCTCAGGATCAATAAAGTATGTCTGTCTGTCTGTCTGTCTATCTGTTCTGCCCCTTTCCCTTCTAGTCCTGATGAAGGGTCTTGGCCTGAAACACCAAATATTTATTCCCCTCCATAGATGCTGTCTGAGATCCTCCAGTATTTTATATGTGTTGCTCTTTCAGAAAACCAAGGAGGAGTTGGGGTGCAGGAATCAGTGAAGATGGGGTTACATCATAGAACTCAGCTCAAAATCTCTCTCTGCATAACTTGGATCCTTTGGTTTATTATTGTCACGTGAACCAAGATACAGTGAAAAGCTTTTGTTTCTGTGCCATCTAGACAGATCATACCACACACATGTAGATGAAGGAAGTACTAAAAAAAACAGAATGCAGAATATGGTGTCACATTTACAGAGAAGGTGCAATGCTGGCAGACAAGAAGGTGCAGGGTCATGATGAGGTCATCTGAGAGGTCAAAGGCTCATTCTCATCATATATGAATCATGTAGTCATACGGCATGGAAACAGGCCCTTTAACCCAACTAAGCCATGCCAGCCAAGATTCTCATCTCAGCTAGTTTCTTTTTCCTGAATTTGACCCATACCTCTCTGAACTAGCCTTTCTCAACCTTTTTGCCCTGGGGGAACCCTAGAAATAGTTTTGAGGTCTCAAGGAACCCCTGCATAAAAATTATTATATCTACAGCTCATGGTACGTTAGCATGATCAACGAATGGTAGATATAATAATCCAAAAATAACTTTAATACTCTTTTGAGTAGAGAATGAATTTTTAGCGAACCTTTCTTGAAAACAAAATAGATAGTTAAGCTTTCTTGAATTTACTCTTTCTTTCTCTTTCATTAATTTTAAAAACTCATAAGGCAAACGTAATACATTTCTCAATTCTGAGTCAATCTTGAGATAAGCACACCCGGATTTCACCTTCAACTGAAATAAGACGATTTCTGCCCTTGCTCTCGATGCTTGTTGAACAGAAAAGCTTGCTCACACATGTAAGAAGTTGAAAACTGCAGCAAAATGTTCAGTGCTTTCCTATGAATGGCAGGATGCTCTTCAGTCACAGAAATCCAGACCTTGTCCAGGGGTAGGTCAGTAAATCTCATCCTGAGTGCAGCTCACAAAGTTCTCCCTCTTCTCTCAAAGTCAAGTTCTCAGACTGAGCAGAAGATTCAGAGAAAGGGTCCCTCACCTAGTCATACGCATGTGTTGAAAGGAAGGTAAAATACTGTTCAATTTTGTTCTGTAGTTCTTCCAGGGGTTCTTAATAAGACTCCAGACTTTTTGATATCCTTCCTCACTCTCAAGCGCAAGCAGTGGAAACATTTCAAGATTTCCTTTTGTAAAATGATATTTCCAAAGATTCAGCTTCCTTTTAAATCCAAGAATTTTGTCACTTGAAGTCAAAACATTTTCTCCAGGGGCTTGCAGAGACTTGTTCAACTGGTTCATATGATGAACAATGTCTACTAAGAAGGCTAGTTTCTGCAACCATTCTTCATCTTCAAAGAACTCACCAAAATCTGGCCTACTATTTTCTTGAAAGTACTCTTGCAATTCACCTTTCAGCTCAAACACCCTGTTGAGAATTTTTCCTCTGCTAAGCCTCCAGATTTCTGTCTATAGCAGGAGATTAATGTGCTCTTTGTCCAGATTTTCATACAGTGTTTTAAACATTCTCAAGTAAACTGGTCTTAAAGCTACTAAATAAATTTCTTCCTGAGTCTTTTTACTGACTGTGACTTTAATTTCAAAAGCTTGAATCTGTTTGTTTTGACGTTGCAATAGTCATTTAAAATAATCATTTTTACGTGTCATATGGGTGTGATTTGTAGTTAAGTGTCTCTTTAATTTTTCTAGAGCCATTGCCACATTTGTAAGTTATCAGCCTACCGCCCTACCTCTGTGCAATATACAGTGCTCTCCAGTTATCAATGGCCCTATCTTGCATCAAAAACTGAGAATGGACTCAACCAAATAAACACGGTGCACCGCCATACTGGGCTGAAAGACCTCTAACAGGGTTACTTGTTCATTGCGCACCACTGTGACCACAAAGTTTGAAAAACCATGTTTATTTTTTTCCAATCACAATCTTTCATGGAACCCCAGTTGAGAAATCCTGCTCTAAAGCTTCCTTATCCATGATCCGGTGTAGGTTCTTTGTAAATGTTTTTAATGAGAGATCTGTTGAAGTGCATTATAGCCAAGATTGGGTGTAAATAACGCTGCCTGCCATAAAATGGCTGAACTTGGAAGCAAATCATCTAACACGGTCCACAGAAACTTGGCTCCATGGGTAGTACTAGTCAAACCTCATGGTGTACTCAATGGTACTGAACACAAGACTGTGATTTGTGTTGAAACTGGCACATGGATTGTCGGAAACACCATTAATCCTCTTGAATCTGCAAGTTTGCTTTAGACTACTTCTCTTCAATAGGAAAGGAAGTAGACATCTGCCTTTCTGAAAGCGGCCCAGCGCAGAACTGCAGTGACTAGGTAGGTACTGATGTTGCAACACTTGTCCTGCTCCAAGCCTGGGTGATGGAGTGGGTGGCAGATTTCCTACACTGGCACAAAAGGTTCTGCAGATGATGGAAATCCAGAGCAATGCACATAATGCTGGAGGAACTGAGCAGTTTGGGCACCAATAGTTCATGTTTTGAGCTGAAACTCTTCTTCAGAACTGAAAAGAAAGGGGAAAGAAACCAGAATAAGAAGGTGGGGGAAGATGAGGAGAAGGAATAGGTACCATCTTGCACTCCTTCTCCAAGGAGAAAAGGCCAGGTTTACGCAACCTATTCTCATAAGACATGCTCCCCAATCCAGGCAATATCCTTGTAAACCTCCTCTGCACCCTTTCTATAGTTTCCACATCCTTCTTGTAGTGAGGTGACCAGAACTGAGCACAGTACTCTAAGTGAGGTCTGACCAGGGTCCGATACAGCTGTAACATTGCACCTCGGCTCTTAAACTCAGTCCCATACTTAATGAAGGCCAATACACCGTATGCCTTCTTAACCACACAGTCAACCTGTGCAACAGCTTTGAGTGTCCTCGAACTCCAAGGTCCCTCTGATCCTTCACAATGCCAAGAGTCTTATCATTAATACTATATTCTGCCATCATATTTGACCTACCAAAATGAACCACCTCACACTTATTTGGGTTGAACTCCATCTGCCACTTCTCAGCCCAGTTTTGCTTCCTATCAAAGTCCTGCTGTAACCTCTGACAGCCCTCCACACTATCCACAACACTCCCATAGTAACATTCATCATCAAAGACCCCCACCATTCAAGACATGCTCCCTTCTCACTGCTGCAATCAGGAAGGAGGTAAGGAGACTTAGATACCACCACATTCATGGACAGTTATTACCCTTCATCTATCAGGTTCTTAAACCAGTGCGGATAACTTCATTTACTTCAAATCTGAACTGATTCCATGACCTATGTATTCATTCACTATGCAACTTATGTTGTTTACTATTGATCTATTATCATTATTATTATTATTATTATTATTTGTTATTTGTACAGAAGACACCTGATAAAGAAGCCATTCAGTGTATTTCTGTATGTTCATGATCTTCTGCTTCTGTAGTCCATCAACTTCAAGGTTCAACATGTTGCATGTTCAGAGACGTTCTTCTGCATACTACTGTTGTAATGTATGGTTATTTGAGTTACTATTGCCTTGTTGTCAGCTTGAGTCCGTCTGGCCGTTCTACTCTGACCTCTCTCATGGTGTTCTCACCCGTAGAACTGCTGATCACTGGAAGTTTTTTGTTTCTTGCACCATTCTCTATAAACTCTCGTGATCGTTGTGTGTGAAAATCCCAGGAGATCAGCAATTCCTGAGATAATCAGGCCAGCCCGTCTGACACCAACAATCGCTCCACGGTCTAAGTCACTTAGAACACATTTCTTCCCCATTCTGATGTTTAGGCTGAACAACAGCAGAACCTCTTGACCAGCAATGAGTTGCTTCCACATGATAGGCTGAATAGATAAAAAAATTTACGAGCACCTATACAGACGTACCTAATAAAGTGGTCACTGAGTGTACTTTCTTATTGATTATTATTATCCTGATTATTATCTGTATTTGCACAGAGTCTTCTGCACATTGTTTCTTGTCAGTCTTTATATGTAGTTGTTCACTTATTCTATTGGATTTCTTTGCTTTATTGTGAATGCCTGCAAGAAAATGAATATCGGGGTTGTATCTGGTGGCATATACATAGATTGACAATAAATTTAGCTTGAACTTCTGAAAGTTGAAATGCTGTAGTATCATTGTAGGCTCCAGTCGAAAGCTGGTGGGCTGAAGAACCTGTCTCCCTGATCTGAGACTGTAAATCAAAGACTGTTCTGTAAACAGCAAGTGATCCCTTTACACGGTGTGGGTAGGCAATGCTAGAATGTTGAACTTCATAAATCAGACTGTTGCATTGTAATAGACATTGCAATGGAATGGCATTTTCCTCCGTCATGGTTCCAGGGATTTGAGGTTGATCCCAGCTTTGAGCCCTGTCAGTTTGGAACTTGCGTGTTCCCTGTGTATGTTTCTAGTAGCTGCTTCAGTGCCCTTCCACAGCCTAAAGATGTGCTGCCCGGTTAATGGCTACAGTAAGCTTCCCCAAATGTGGGTAAATTGCAAAAGTATCAGTCCTTTTGGCAAAGGGTTGACCTTATAAAGATTTATACAATTATGAGGGGCACAGATATGGTGATTGGTCACAGTCTTTTTCCATGGTAGGAGAGTCTAAATCTAGAAGGAATATGGTTAAGGTGCGAGGAGAAAGATTTGAAGGGGATCTGATGGGCAACTTTTTCATAAAAAGCATGGTAGATATGAAGGAGCTGTGGAAGTGGTAGAGATGGATTTAGTGTTGATGTTTCTAAGACATTTAGATGTGACGAGGAGGTGTACAGGAGAGAGATAGATCAGAGTTGTGTCGCAACAACAACCTCACATTCAATGTGGGCATGATGAAGAAACTGATTGTGGGCTTCAGGAAGGGGAAATCGGGAGAACACACGAATAGTCCTCATTGAACGTTCAGCAGCTTCAAGTTCGTCGGTGTCAATATTTCAGAGGATCTATCTTGGGACCTTGACATTGATACAATCACAAAGAGGATACAGTGGTATCTTAACCTCATTTGAAGTTTGAGGAGATTTGGTATACCAACAAAGACATCAAATGTCTACAGATGTACGGCAGAAAGAATTCTGACTGGTTACATTACCACTTGGTGTGAAGGCTCCAATGTTCAGGATCACAAGAGGCTGCAGAGGGTGGAGACTCAGCAAGTTCTATCATGGACCCTACCCTTCCCACCATGGAGGACATCTTCAAGAGAAGGTGCATCACGATGGTGGCATCAATAGCTGGGACTCCCTCATCTCACTACTATCTTCGGGGAGGAGGTACAGGAGCACTAGGATCCGCATTCAATGTTTTAGAAGCAGCTTCTTCCCGTCTGCCTTCAGTTTTCTGAATTGTCCATGAAACCCCCCCACCCCACCCCTGAACACTACTACCTCAAGATTCCTCTTCTGCATTCTTCAGTTTTTGTAACTTACAGTAATATTTTATGTCGTTTACTTTATTGCTGCCACAAAACAACAAATTTCACAATGTGCAGTATGTCAGTGATATAAACCTAATCCAGATTCTGATTTTGGCATCTTAGAACCAACATGCCAACTATGTTTCCCAACAAGTCTTGCAATGGAAGTGCATTTTAAATCTTCTTGTTTTCTCTAAGAAGTTACTCTTTAGAGCAGTGTTTGTAATTGTTTATGGTGGACTATATTTCAGCATCCGGCAGGATTTGAATCATGGATCATGATATGTGATGTAATTGTTGGCTTAGTCTGTCCTGCAGGAATGTGACACTCACAACTATACCACTGGCAGTGTCCACATACCGAACAGAGTACTTCTGCTGTAATATAGAGTCTTCCAAAATCTCCAGACATCCCCAACTGCATAACAGCCAAAGAAATATTTCTAGCACTATCTAATCACTGTTGTATTGCAGAAACATTTATTTCCTGTCCTGGGTAACCTGGCACAAATTAAACTTTAGTTTATTAAATTTTTGGGACTGTGCTTTGCTGACAAAGCCAAAGTATGTTCATGAACCCAGTTCTCATCCGAGGACCAGAGATGGAGAGGCTTAGCAACTTTAAATTCCTCCGTGTTGTCATTTTGAAGTGTTACAGTTAGTTAACTTCAAAACAGTAAACTACTATAATTCAAAGGAAGACATGGGGGTCCAAAATGTGAATTTAACTTTGTTCTTTATTTTAAGCGAGGTGCATACTTATCACATATGATGACATTTATCTTTACATATAACCTTTAATGAATTATTCAAATAAATAATAATACTTAATCAAATAATATACTCTATATACAGGGTGACTCAAAAACTATTGAAATATTAAATACACAACTCTCTTGCCTGCTTAGCTATAGACTCCAACTCAATAGAGAACGCATTTCAACTATATAATGCAACTATTACACAGATATCCACAGCATAATAGATTTCAAATTGGCCCATTCAGGCCTAAGGATTTAATTGGTGTGAAGGATTTCTTACTCTTGTGGGATAATGTCTTTCCTGACAAGGGGGATCACTCTGCTTGGCAGGTGGGACTCGTGGCTCTATGGCCTTCCCCGTGGTGGTTGTAGGAGTTGACTCTGAGACTGCAGGAATTGGCTCTGACATTGGTAGCCACCTTTCTTCTTCTTCCTTTTTCTCTTCTAGTTTGTGCTTTGTGATTTTGGGAAGGAGCATTTAGATCACTGGAGTATTCGCTAATTAATTATTCTACTGCTCCCTTTACCATCTGATCTCTGCTCTTGGTTTCCTCATCCACGACATCAAATGATTTTCCTGATGAAGGGTCTCGGCCCAAAACGTCGACAGCGCTTCTTCCTATAGATGCTGCCTGACCTGCTGTGTTCCACCAGCATTCTGTGTGTGTTGCTTGAATTTCCAGCATCTGCAGATTTCCTCGTGTTTGTCTTTTAAACTGATTTTTCTTCTGTTTTTATATCTCCACTGACGCCTTTCTTTTTGGCCTTCCATTCTCCCATCTGGGCTTTAGTCTTTGTATCTACTTTTACAAGCTGCTTTTTTCTCTCTTACTTGAAGTTCATGCAATAACCTTAAAGCACGTGGAGTAGAATATGGTTCTTTATACTCACAAAAGCCGAATAATTGCAACTTTCTCCTTGAACTCTCTTCCAGCTTAAAGCCAAGCCACATTTCACAAGTGACAGCCTGATTAACATATCAGAAGCTTCCTCAGATATATTGTCTACAAAAACTGTTGCAGTCGAACAACTGCTTTTTCACTGAGCAGCATGGTCCTTCCTTGGTCCAATACGCTTTCCAACAAGAGGCACAGAGGTTGTCACCAGTACCTGTTAGCCCTCTGTTGGGCCACAGTTCATGGTGTACAGCATGGTTATGGTTTTGGCATCATCCAGTACCTTTCTTAATTCACTTTCAGTTCACTCTATCGAGGGATGTGGCATGCAAATGGTGGATAAATCTCCAATCAAGTTGTTATTGTCTCAGCCAATCACACTCCCATAATTCTGGTCCTCCTGTTCTTACCACATACAAGCTTAATGTGGCTTATTGGTTGTTGTATTTCATTCTTACGGATGTCATTCCCACAGGCATTATCTTTTCTCCAGGATAAGTTCTTAGCTGGATATCTACAGGCTTCAGTTTAGTATATTTGAAATGCCATTAAAACTCATTTTGTAGAATGACTGAATCAGTTGAACCAGTGACCAATTCCATTTTAATTCATTTGCTATTCACTTCTGGTGTAAGTCATGTTGGTTTTCTCTTATTAGTTTTCAAAATGTAAATCTCAAGGCTCGCCAGTCCTGTGTCACTACCAATATTATCAGATTTTTCAATAACAACATGCAAATTAGTGCCCTTTTTGAATCTGAAACTTGACTCTTTAGCTTTTGCTCTTCTCTGGTGCATTCCATGTATTTTTGTCTGCTCAAAATGCTCCTTGTATGTGTCATATTTTGTTGCATTTTCTGCATATTTTTCTATTAAATCTGCATTGATCTGGTTATTTGAATCCCTGCCATGACAGTAACACAATTTGTTCAGTCAGGCTAGTTTAGACAACTGTTCAGACATTGTAATTTTTTTCACGCTCACTGACTGCAGCTCAAATTCATTTCTGTCTGCTGTTTCTATGCATACAGTTATTTCAACTGTTCTTTTAAATGTCAGCTGTGCTTCAGCTAGAGTATTTTTTAAATGCTTTCTTGTAAGACTCCTCAAACTAAATAATCTCTCAGTGTATCATTAAGCTTATCATTGAGTTGCCAATGCTCAGACAATCTCTTCTGTTCAGCCACTTACGCTGAAATGGACTCCATTTCTGTTTGATCCTACTTATGAAAACAAAACTTTTCTGCAGTCAGCAATGGCTTCAGTTCTAGATGTTCCTGCATCACTTTCACAATATGATCAAAGCTTATTTCTGCTGCTTTGGTTGGAGCAGTCAACATTTGAAGCAAACTGTATCTGTATGCCTTTAAACCCAATGCACTGAGCAAAATTGGTACTCATTTCTCATTAGCTATTTCAGTTGCTTCAAAATACTGTTCAATTTGCTCAGCATACATGTGTCAGTTATTTCTTGTGGAATCAAACATGCCAATATTTCTGATGTAGCCAGCCATTTCTGCTCTTTTTTATGATTATTATCACCCTGTACTCATTCTTTATGAACCATTTTTTCATTTTCATATTTTCATTCTTCCATTTTCGGACTTCATTTTTAACACAAGATCATGCCTTCCCTTCCAAAGAAACTCGACTGTCTCTGCACCTGCTGGTCTGCGTTTTTTTTAGTTCTAACATCGTGCTGCACATCAACAAGTCGATAGCTATCTCAGGTTCATTTTAAAAACATCTTGTTGTCATTGTTATGTTTCATAACTTTAAAACATTAAACTGATTCAAAGGAAGACACAAGAGTCAAACTGTGAGTTTAACTTCTTTCTTTACTTTAAGCAAGGTACGAATTTATCAAGGGTTAGCATGATGACATATGTAATTCACATGACTATACATATAACCCATAACGAATTATTCAAACAAACAAGAATGTTTAATCAAAAAATATATATACGTTAGTTAAATACTACTGAAATATTAAATACAAAATACAAAGGACCTATCCTAGGCCCAGCTCATAACTGCAATTATGAAGAAAGCACAGCAGTGCCTCTACTTCCTTAGAAGTTTGCAAAGAATTGGCATGACATCAAAAACTTCAACAAACTTCTATGGATGTGTGCTGAAGAGTATATTGACTGGCTGCATCACAGCCTGGTATGGAAACATCAATGCCCTTAAATGGAAAATACAGCAAAAAGTAATGGAAATGTTCCAGTCCATCGCGGGTAAAGCCCTCCTCACCATTGAGCCTATCTACATGAAATGTTGTCACAGTAAAGCAGCATCCATCATCAGGGATCCTCATCCACCAGGCCATGCCCCCTTCTTGCTGCTGCCATCAGAGGATGGTACAGGAGCCTCAGGACTCACACCACCAGGTTCAGGAACAATGATCAGGCTCTTGAACCAAAGGGGATAACTTCACTCAACTTCACTTGCCCCATCATTGAAATGTTCTCACAACCTATGGACTCACTTTCAAGGACTCTTCATCTCATGTTCTTGATGTTTATTGCTTATTTATTATTATTATTATTATTATTATTATTTCTTTCTTTTTGTATATGTGCAGTTTGTTGTCTTTTGCATACTGGTTGAATGCCCAAGTTGATGTGATCTTTCATTGATTCTATTATGGTTATTATTCTATTATGGATTTATTGAATATGCATATATACGGTGACATATATGTACTTTGATAATAGATTTACTTTGAACTTTGAACTTTTGAACTACGTTGATCACCCCTGTGTGCTCTTCAGAAAACACTAGTTAGCTCTAGTCTTTAACCACTGTTGAATTACTCCCACTGTACTGTTGGAAAGAGAGTTCCAAGATTAAGATCTGGCAGCATGGGTGATGTAGCAGTTAGCATAATGCTTTTCAGTGCCAGTAACTGGGGTTCAATTCTCGCTGTCTATAAGGAGTTTGTATACTCTCCCCATGACTGCGTGAGTTTCCTGCCGATACTCCAGTCTCCTCCCACGTTCCAAAGGTGTACAGGTCAGGGTTAGCAAGTTTTGGGCATGTTATGTTGGTGCTGCCACTTGCGGAATGCCCACAGAACATCCTCAGCCTGTGTTGGTCATTGACGTATCTCACTGTGTGTTTGATGTACATGTGACAAATGAAGCCAATGTTTGAAAAAGGATCAGCAACATACTTCCAAATGAAAATGGTGTGCAACGTGGAGAGGAATCTGAAGGTGATTCATTGCTCCTGCGGTCAGTATGCGAGGCTCATCATTAAATACCTTTACACTGAACAGGGCATTTCACTCGGTAACGAAAAGTCAGCCTCAATACTCAGTAAATCAGGATTCACAAGCAGACCACATGATGACAGCACATTTTCTTCTCAAAATGATGTTATAGAGTCATAGATTAATACAGCATAGAAACAGGCCCTTCAGTACAACTTGTCCATATGGCTTCCCAACCCTTTTTTATGTCAAGGAGCATTACCGTTAACTGAGGGGTCCGTGGATCTTAGGCTGGGAACATTTAAACCCTCTTATATATGTACTTCTCCAAGTATTAGTGAACCAATTGTTTTTTTTATGTAGGGTTCTCTGTAATATTAACTGTAATGTTAACTGTTAACTGCTAATAATAAAATGGCTTATTTGAAGTGTTATAATGAAATGGCTTCTCTGTGATGTTAACTATGAGGTAATGTTCTCTGTAGCTGAAATGTTTGAGTTATAACTACTGGTAACAGGGGGACTAACCAATGGAAGTCTTGTTATTCTATCTGTATGTGTGGGAACCGGGGTTGGTGTGCGGGAAGTTCAACAAGGAGAAGTGAAGAGGGAGGACGTGCAGGAAGTGCTCTGGTAGACCACTGTGATTGGTCCCAGTCCAAGGGTCATGGAGTTCGGAGGAAATTGAATGGTGGACCGAGGATATTGTTTGAGCTCCAATGTGTGCACGAACTGTATAATCTATATTCTTGGCAGCTTTTTATTTTATATTTTTGTTTCTCTACTAACCCCAAAGTCACAGTAAAATTTATAGTGTAATTGTTTAAATGTACATTGTGTACTGACTGATATTTTACGTTGTGGGTTTGTGCCAAGGTGCATACACAGCATCTACACAAACGTGAGACACAGTTTGGCGGGCAGATGGTGGGTTCCCCTAAACGAGCGTGGGTTGATAGAGCTAAGTATTACATTTACAAAAGTTTGGTTGCTTGATAGTCAACATCATCAACATTAACTTTATAATTCCAGACTTTATTTAACTATCTGTAATTAAATTTCCCAGCAGCAGTAATGGGATTTGAACTCAAGTTTCTCAATAGTCCAGCCCTTTGATTGCTAACCCAATCACTTATCATCTGTCATTGAGTCATACAGTTATACAATGCAGAAACAAGCCCATCAGCCCAGTATTTCATTGCTGACTATCAAGTACCTTTCAATTATGATCCCATTTACCAGCAGCCATCACCCACCAGATTTTGCCCCACTCTTTCCCCCACCTTTTTATACTGGCTATCTCCCCTCTTTCTTTCCCATCCTGATGAAGGGTCTTGGATGAAATATCGACTGTCCTTTTCCCTCCGTAGATGCTTCCTGACCTCCAGCATTTTGTGTGTTGCCCCATTTACCAGCACTTGTTCTGTACCCTTCCATGCCATGGGCAATTAAGTATTCATCTGGATACTCCTTTAGAGTACCTGCCTCTCAACCACAAACCACAGCCACCGCTCTTGCCGACACTGCACCAGGATATATGGATCCCAGGTCAGTCTCCACAGCCACCTGAGGACCTACCAATCAACTACCCCTCAGGAAATCAGCATACTCAACTCGAGTGATAGTACTGCTACTCGACAGCACATTCCAGATTCTAGCGATGCTCTTGGTGGAAAAAGTTCCTAGGATTCTTACTTATCCGTTATCCTAAATTTAACCCCTTTAATTTCAGATAAATCTGTCTTGGGGGAAAATATCTTGCTATTTACCCTAACTATGCCCGTCATCACTTTGTATAATTCTATCAGACCTCCCTTCAACCTGTCCCGTCCAAAACAAAACAAACCTAACCTCTCAGGTCTTCACTAATAACAGAAACACTGCACCCCAGGCAGTACCGTGGTGAATATTCTCTGTACCCTTACATGTCCTCACATAACATCCTTACATGTCTGGTTGGCAGATGTCGAAGACTGTGGCTAACGTCAGTTATATGTTTCCCATCTGCAAATCATCTGGGAAAGTAGAATTGTAGAATTATGTTTATTTTAGGGAAAGAAGGGCATGTTTGTGGTTAGTTGGCTGTTCAAAAACAATGTCAAATGGTTGGAAATGTTATCAATCTTACTGAGTAAACTTCTATATAGTTATTTCACCCATCTATTATTTGATGATATTTACCATTGACAAACAGTTGTCTGGGCCAGATTTTATTTGTGTATTCCAGAGACCCCATTGAACAGCAAGAGGAGATGGAAGATGTAGAGTGGATTCCCAGTCCAAGCTTGGAAACAACTCAATGTACAAAAGCCTTTTCCCAGGATGCAGCTCTCCATGATGTCCTCCTCCTTTAAAGAATGAGAATTTCCTCCTTCTACTATGATGCTGCCCTCACCCACATCTCCCCCATTTCCTGTACATCTGTGCTCAACTCATCTTCCCGCCGCCATAATAGTGATGGAGTCCCTCTTGTCCTTACCTACCACACCATCAGCCTCCACATCCAACTCGTTATCCTCTGCAACGTCCAACACCTCCAAAGGGATCCTACCACTAAACATATCTTTACCTTCCCCCCCTCACCCTCTGCTTTCTGCTGGGATCATTCCGTTCGCGATTCCCTTGTCCATTTGTCCCTCCCCGCTAATCTCCATCGCGGCACTTATCCCTGCAACCTGCCCATACACCTCCCCCCTCTCCTCCATTCAGGGCCCCAAACAGTCATTCTAGGTGAGGCAATAATTCACCTGCAAACTGGTTAGGGTCGTCTGTTGTATCTGGTGCTCAATGCGGTCTACAATGGTGAGGCCAATCATAAATTGGGGGACCGCTTCATCGAGCACCTCCACAACACCTGCCACAAGCAGGACTTCCCAATGGACAAACATTTTAGTCCCAATTCCCATTCCCATTCTGACATATCGATCTATGATCTCCTCTTGTGCCAAGTTGAGGAGCAACACCTTATATTCCGCCCGTGTACCCTGCAAACCGACGGCATGAATATCGATTTCTCCTTCTGGTAACAAACTTGCCTACACCATTCCCCAGTCTGACCATTCACTTCTTCTCAACCGCCTTTTACTTCCTCCTGGGTTCATTCCTCCTTTTTTTTCCTCCTATTGTCTACTCTCCTCTCCTATCAGATTCTTTCTTCTTCAGCCTTTGACCTTTTCCACTTAGCTAGCTTTACCTATTGCCTTCCAGGAAGCCTCTTTTCTCTCCCCGCACCTTTTTATTCTGGGATCTTCCCCCTTCCTTAACAGTCCTGTAGAGGGTCTCAGCCCAAAACATCAACTGTTTAATCTTTTCCATAGATGCTGCCCGACCTGCTAAGCTCTTCCAGCATTCTGTGTGTGTTGCTTTGAATTTCCAGCATACACAGACTTGCTTGTGTTTGAAAGTTTAAAAGTTTTATAAAAGTTATACGATAGTAATTATAACAGGCACTGATGATGCTGTCCTTACCTTGCTCTATGGCTGCAATTGTGGCTAAGTTTCAGAGAGGAAATCTCACCTACTCTGCTTTGTACCATTTTCTGTTGATGTTTGGTGAGGCTAGAACTAGAGATCATAAGTTAAGGGTGAAAGGTGAAATGTTTAAGGGGAATCTGAGGGGGAGCTTTTCCACTCGGAAGGTGGTAAGAATGTGGAACCAGCTGCCAGCTGAACGGGTAGATGCACGTATGATTATAACATTTAAGAGAAGGTTGATTGAGTACATTAATGGGAGGGGTATGGAGGTCTATGGCCCAGATGTAGGTCAATAAGACTAGGCACAACAGTTCAGCAAAGTATAGATGGGCTGAAAGGCCTGTTCTGTGCTATAGTGCATCTTGTTGAAAACCCATCTCCCCCCCCCCCCCCCACACCCCACACATCTTCTTTTCTTCTATCTTCCCACTTTGGCTCTGAGTCCCCTCTGCTGATTGTTCCAGTCACTCTGCAATCCATACGGAAGATCTGTGCCTCCAAGGAACGGATGGTTAATCAATTTAACCTTACACATCTCGGTCTTCTTTACATCACAGCTATTATATGTTGTGTGCAATGCAAATCTTAACAATTTTTCTTCCGCACTACTCCACAAAGAGATGTTTAAAATCACTAAAAATCTTTCACATCCAAATATTGGATGTTTTCTTCTGGGGACAAGAGTCTTTCAATTCCTAACTAGTCCAAATGATCAACTCTAAGACTGGTGTTTTACTATATCTAAGACAAAATAACCAAACATTTAGAAAAGTGATGATGAATTTCTTTAGCCAGAGGGTAGTGAATTGGTGGAATTCATTACCACAGCCAAGCCATTGGGTATATATAAAGCAAAGGTTGACAGGCTCTTGATTAGTATGGGTGTTAAAGGTTACAGGGAGAAGGCAGGAGAATGGGGTTGAGAGGAATAATAAACCAGCCATGATGGAATGATGGAGCAGACTCGATGGGCCATCTAGACTAGTTCTCCTCTTAAGTAGAATGGTATTATGGTTTTCTGCACACATTGCAATGAAATCCCGCTGAATTTAAAATATGCTTGGGTATGTGCCTGAAGAATCGTGGCCTGCAGGTCTACAGAGCCATTGCTGGGAAGATGGGATTAAATTGAGGAGAAGTTCTAGAAAACTTCTAGTTTTTCAACTTGAACAGGGCCCGTTTAATGGCCTTTATCCATTTTTTATGATGCAACCGTTTTCTGGAATCGGTGAATCCAGATTCTTGCAGGGGCATTTCAAATGTGAGACCTGAAACAACTCCCTTGATTCTTCAGCCAGACTTTGAGATCAACATGAACTAATTCAGGAAGCACTCCAGATAATGCAAAGATTAAAATAAAGTTCTACAACACATTGCAGTTGTTCCAGTTAGAAGATGGTGGACGATAATTGTAGCAACAAGATACTGTTGATAACATGAGAATGATTTTAACCTGCAATGAAATACAACTACACTGTAGTGCCAGACAGTGGGAAACTGCAAGTGATAAGCCCTCTAACTGTAGTACAGGGCTCATTAATTCCAAAGTGCAGTCAGTAAATATTAATTCCCTTACCTGTCACTGTCAATTGTTGAAACAAGTCTTGACTGGACTGTTTGTTCCCTGATAAATGATTGCATACTTCCTTCATTCACACATTTGATTGGGGAAGAATTTAAAAAAGTTGGAAACATCTGTTTACTGGAATGGGAATATTTAATTTGGGTGCTTGCGTTGGGGGGTGTAGCAGACTGAATCAGAAGAACCAAAATCTGGAAATTATGAGCTAATTAATTTGTATTTTGTTGTCAACTGTACATAGTTGAACAATCAGGAATTGGCAGCAATGATAGGGATCACTGATTAGCTGTTGTGGGAATAGCAAAAGCCGATCCCAGGGGCAACTGGATCAGAGCCAGTTGGGAAGGGGAAGTTGGTTCAACAGCAGTATGGAAGGATGGAATTAATTTAAAGGCAGAAGGGGTGATGGACCTTGAAGGAATGTGATAGCCAGAACCTCACAGGAACCACAGAATACAAGAGGGTCCACTCTTTAGTGACAATTGTTCCAGAATTTATGGAGGAACAGATTAGGAAATCAGGGAAGTTATTTTAAACGATTAACGACACGTTGATTCAGATTCGGATTTATTTACAGCATAATATACAGTGAGTTGTGTCGTTTATGTTTACAGCCAACACATCTCAGGATGTGCTGGGGGCAGTCCACCAGTGTCTCCACACATTTCAGCACCAACACAGCATGCCCACAATGCATGGCAGAGCAAGATGGCATCCAACAGAACATCACAGAACAACGACAGCAAAGCAAGCCCCTTTCTTCTCTTCCCTACCTCCCCAACAACCTACACATGTGGACAGTCTTCTAACTCCAGGACAAGTCTCCAGGCTTCCAGTCTGCCGTCCCCTGACGTCTGGCCGTCCAATTGATCTTTGAACTTCAAACTTTGGCATTGATCCCTGGACTAGTCAATGGTGGGACCCCATGCTCAAGGCTCGAACTCGAGGTGCACAGATTCTCTGCCTGGCTCCCGTGCCTTCTCTTGCCTCCTGCTCACAGGAGACACCAACCCAGTGGTACTGTAGCATCAATGGGTTTCTGCCATGTTGGCACTTGGAACTAGAAGTCATACAAGACAAAGCTACCAGATATTTTGAAGGCACAAAATACATAGGAGCTGGAATCAGCAGTGAGAAGCAAGCTGCTCGATGAACTCAGTGGGTCATGCAGTAGATGTGGAGGCAGAGGGATGGTCAGCACTTCAGGTCTAGACACCGCTTTAAAAGTGAATGTAGGTGAGAGATGGCCAGTGCAAAGAGGCGAGAGGGAGGGGTGAGGCTGAGCTGCCAGGTGATAGGTGGATCTGAGTGACGAGGGGAATGATGATGAGCTCTTGGGGCAAGGTAGATGGGACGGGAAGGTGGAGGTAGCTACACAGTCAGGAAGGTGACAAGTGGGCACACAAGAGGCTGCAGATGCTAGAGTTTGATAAGTGCACAGGTGTTAAGTGGAATTAGATAACACAAGGTAAGAAGAAATGAGATGAACTAAAATAAAGTAAGAAATAAGATAGGAGGGTTATGGAGGGCTATGGTCCAGATGGAGGTCGATGGTTTGGCATAGATTAGATGGGCCGAAGGGCCTGTTTTTGTGCTGTAGTGTTCTTTGCCTCTATAAGATTAGACTAAATTAGCATTGTCTGTCACATGTACGTGGAAGCATACAGTGAAATGTATCACTTGCATCAAATGAAATCAGCAGGCATTGTGTTGGACAGCCATGCTTCTGGCGCCAACCTAGCATGCCCACAACTCACAAACCCTAACCTGTACGTCGTTGGACTGTGGGAGGAAACCGGAGCACCCGGAGGAAACACACACGGTCACGGAGAGAACGTACAAGCTCCTTACAGGCAGCAGTGGGAATTGAGCTGTGACCACTGATCGCTGTAAAGCGATGCGCCAACTTCTACCCAGGGAGTGGTGGTGGGTAGATGTGCCAATGAGGGGAAGAGATCGGAGACCCAGTAGGTCAACAGTAGCCATTCTCACACTAAACAGCAATGTCTTGTGCAATAGTATATCACATTCATACAACATGTTACAACTTCTTCTTTCAGGTGCTGCCATACTTAGGTATTTTACTCATACGAGTACTACATACACATAGGCAATGAGTCAGAATCAGCTTTATTATCAATGACAAATCTCCTGAAATTTGTTGCTTTGCAGCAGCAGTACAGTACAATACGTAAACTATACTATCAATTACAATGAAAAATGTGTTTATTATAAAATCAAATTTTACAGATAATGCAAAAAGAGAGCAAAAAGAATGAGTTAATAATCGTGGCTAGGTTCATTGTCAGTTCAGACCTCTGATAGCACAGCGGAAGAAATTGTTCTTAAAGCACTGAGCAGCTGTTTTCAGTCTCCGGGACCTCCTCCCTGATGGAAGTAACACGAAGAGAGCACATCCTGGGCGACGGGATCCTTAATGACGGACGCCACCTTTATGAGGCATCGGTTTTGAAGGTGACCTCGATGGTGGGGAGCCGAGTGTGCTCACGCTCGATCCTGGCTGAGTTTTCAACTCTCTGCAGCTTTTTCCGATCCTGTGCAGTGGCCCCTCCATACCAGACAGTGATGCAACCAGTTAGAACGCTCTCCTAAATACGCAGCAGGAATTTTCTAGAATTGTCTATGTGTATTAATGATACCATTATGTAATTATTTGCTGCTATGAAAAGCTTACTTAACAGATCAAATTGAATCAGTCTTGTTCTCCAAATAAAATAAATTCCTTCACTATAAGCTGTACTTAACATCTCTGAATTGTCTATTTCAGGCACGAGTGATTCCAGTCTTTTGTTTAGGTCTTATAAGTACAAGTCCTGGCATTCTTCTCTATAATTGTCTCATTAATGTAGTTATATCCATAACTTTAAGCACAATGTATGCAGAAACACTTTTTACATAAACCTTCCAGTAACTCTGACAACCACTGCAAACACATTTCTATATATAATAAACTCAGCATCTGGCCCATCAAACTGCCCTGCCATTTAATATAGGCACCTGTGCTCAGTCGGCAGGAGTGATCCTGAGTTTTCAAATTCAAATTCAGAATTCAAAGTACATTTATTATCAAAGTATGTAAACACCCCAGAGATCCGTCTCCCCGCGGACAGGCACAAAATGAAGAAAAACCACGGAACTCAATCAAAGACCTGGTAAGATGGCAGTGTGTGTAGGTGTAGTGGCCTCCCAGGGGCCATTTTATCGTAAGGCTACACAGGGTTCCAATAACTACAAGTACAGCTGCTCGTTGGACAGAGTAGGCGGCCGGAGTGTCGTAGGAACTGGCTGGTCATTGGGAGAGTCAGGCCACCAGGCTGTGGGAGGGGCTGGACTGGGTTTGGAGGAGCTGACCTGGGTGCAGGCCGTGCATCTACTGGCTACTCAAAGGCACCGGAATTGGTGTGCGAAGGCAGCATGCAGAGAAGCCAAGAGTGACTGTCTTGGATGTTTCTCATTGATTGCCACAGGTCTGTTTCCCTTGTTTGGTGGAGAGACAGGAAGTGAGGCAGCAGTATCACCTCTATTGTAGTGAGGTCTAGGCCTCAGATTGTGGTCCAGGTGAGGAGGAGATGCTGGAGGCAGTGTAGTGTGGCATCTGTGTTCAGTTGGTGGGGTGGGGGGTGGGGGGGTAGCCTCTCCTGTCAGTGCTGCCTTCCAGTGTTGGATCAGTGGAATTACAGGCTGGACTGCCGTGAGCCGTCAATTTGCTGGACTTGTCGCTCAGGGTCTTGGACTGAAAATGTGTTTTCTTCAGTGACTATGTTCTTCTTTGTCTCTTTCTCTCTCACTATTTTTGAATGTGCATGTATGTTTTTGCACCTTGGCCCCACAGCAATGCTGTCTCATTCGGCTGTATCTATGTATGGTTTGAATGACAATTAAACCTGGTTTGATTTTATTTTTGAACATCAAACCCCCAAAGCGCGACAAAAAGGAACAAATTGTGCAAACAGCAAAAATTGAGAGAAACATCAAACCACAAAGTCATCGAGCAGTCCAGGAACGTTCAGTTTAGTTCGGTACAGTTCAATTCGGTGTTGTGTTGCTCATTTACTGAAGGCCGCAGAGCCAGTTCGCCCTGATCAAAGTCACACAAAACAGCAACAATGAAAGAGCAACCAGAAAGCAGAAACACATCACAACATGAACTCTAGAGTCTAATCTACAACCTGGTTACCTGCCACATTAATTCAACATCCCTCTCCCATTCTGACCGCTCTGTCTGTACCCTCCGGCACGGTTACAGTGAAGCCCAATGCAGTCTTGCTGAACAGTCTGCTCATCTTTCATCTGGGCAGACAGCAGCCTCAACGTTGAATTCTCCAGCTCTAGTCACCCTTTCCTCCTGCTTGAGTGCAGTTCTTGTCAGCCCAGTACAGGGGGGCCAGGGAGGCTTTGGAAAGGGGGCAGGAAATGTTCACAGCGATACTGCCTGAAATAGAGAACATGAGCTATACTCTTCTGAACTCTTCCAGCTCTTCTGAATTACGGGAACCCCTGAAGAATGGGAAAATGAGACCCATCATTTTTGGGAAACAGGTCAGTAAGACTCACATTACAAGGAGACAAGGAATGTGTTCACTCAACATTCCACTGCCAGAAAGTTTAGTGGAGGCATTAACCTGTTTATAACGAGTGGGGTGGCAGCTTCATTAAAAGGCAGAGTGAGGAATATGGTATGGAGGCGTTACCTGCTATTATAATATGAAGGAATTTCCAGTCAGTGGTGAATGCCAGGTGCCTGGAGTGTTGTCAACAGGTGATTGATATGACCTTATAATGAAATGTTTCGGGAACTCTGGGCCTTTACAGTAACATACATAAGAAGTGATTTATAAGTGATATCCTAGCATTGGTTACAAACTGGCTGTGATTCCCTCACCCTGTCAGTTCATTCACATGGGTCCTTTTAATGAAGATATTGGCCTTTTTGGATAGATCTAAAATATCCTTCAGCCCTAACTTTAAAGAAGTATGGAACAACTAACCCTCGAGTGCAGGCCAATATCCAGATCCTTTATCAACTTCACAACGCCGCTTATCTGCTTATCATGACATATTGTTCACAGGATCTTGCTGTGTGCAAATTACCTACCACATTTCCTTAACACGTATTTGACTACACTTACAAAGGTCTTAATCAGCTGCAATTAACTGATATAAAATGCTGGAGATATTCCACAGGCCAGGCAGCAACTGCCGTGAAACAGTTGATGCTTCAAGTTCTGAAACATTAGGGTACTGCTTTATCGCAATCCTGCAAAAGGCAGGACCTGCCAGTGGCTCCACATATCACTTCGACTTCCCATTCCCATTCTGACATGTCTGTCCATGGCCTCCTCTACTGCCTTGATGAGACCACGTTCAGGTAGGAGGAGCAACACCTCATATTCTGTCCAAGTAGCCTTCAACCTGATGGCATGAACATCGATTTCTCTAATTTCTGTTCATGTTTGTCCCCTCCCTCCTCTTTTTGTCATTTCCCATTCTGGTTATCCTCTCACCCCTTCTCTTCTCTTCAGATGTTCATCACCTCTCTTTGGTTCCCCTTTTCTCCTTCCCTTTCGTCCATGGTCCAATCCTAATAGATTCCTTCTTCTTAAGCTTTTTACTTCTTCCACCTATCACCTCCCAGCTTCTTACTTCACCATCCTCCCGACTCACCCACCTGCTCTCACCTATTAACTGCATCATGTACTCCTCTCTCTCCCCTGCCTCACCCTCCAAAATTCTTACTCTGGCTCCTGCACCTTCATCTCTAGACCCGATGAAGGGTCTCGGCCTGAAATATTGACTGCTTCCTCCCTGCAGCCTGACTTGCCGAGATCCCCCAGCATTTCGTGTGTGTGATGTCACTCAAGGTTTCCAACACCTGCAGAAAATCTTCTGTTTACCTCAACGATCAACTTAGGATAGTGTCCAACTTGGAGGGGAATCGCTAGGCAGTGGTAGCCCCATGTAATGGCTGCCCTTGTCCTTACTGGTAGAGGTCATGGATTGGGAAACTGTTGGCAAAGCAGCGCAGATACTTTGGGAATGGTACACACTGTAGCCACTGCAGTGTCTCACTGTAACTATTATGGTGAGTTGGCATGGTAACGTAGCAGTTAGAACAACATTTTATGGCGTCAGCGATCAGGATTGAATTCCCACTGTTATCTTCTGCCCCTGTGACTGTGTGTGTTTCCTCCAGGTGCACAGGTTTCCTCCCATAATCCAAACATGTGTGGGTCAGTAAGTTGCGGACACGCTATGCTGCCGCTGTAACCATAGTGACACTTAGGTGCACATCCTCGGACTGTGTTGGTCATTGATGCAAACGATGCATTTCACTGCATGTTTCGATGCTTCCATGTACGTGTGACAAATGAAGCTAATCTTTAAACTTTTAATCTCTATTGATCTGTTCCATATCGAAAAGGATGTCGATTACCCAAGGTGGAAGGAAATGCCACATTTCTAGTCTTCTGCTGGGTCCTCGGCTCTACTGTTCCCATGCAGGCTCGCGTATGTAATTTACACTTCACCAACTCAATCCATCACCCATTAGTACTTTAAATTCACCGGTGAAACAGCTACATCTCTGATTTAAAAGTATATGAGAAATTGAGTAATTGTCACAATTGCCCAAAGGGAAACAAGCTTCATTTCCTACTTAACCTTTACTCTGTCAGCTGACTGAAAATTAGTGCTCGGGCATCTGTTTAAGGAACTATTGACGTACAGAATGGCTTGGTAACGTGTGTCGCAGGTATTAATCACTTTACAGCAAATAGGTTGCATTCCCAACTCAGTGCTGAGAAAAAGGGAAAGGAACTGTGTAGGAGAAACTAAAACTGGGTTACATAGAACACAGAATGTTACCGCACAGAACAGGCCCTTCAGCCCACAATATTGTCCTGACCTTTCAACCTACTCTAACATTAATCTAACCTGTCTCTCCTACATAGTCCTTCATTTTTCTATCATCCATGTGCCTATCTGAGAGCTTCTGAAATGGCCCTAATGTATCTGACTCTACCACCAACCTTGGTAGTCCATTCCATGTACCCACTACTCTCTGTGTACAAAACATAACTTTGACATTTCCCCCACCCTATACTTTCCTCCAGGCAACAGCCTGGTAAATCACCTCTGCACCCTCTCCATAGCTTCCACATCCTTCCCATAATGCGGTGACCAGAACTGAACACAATTCTCTAAGTGCCGTCTCACCAGAGATTTGTAGAGTTGCAACATGGACTCTCTACTCTTGAACTCAATCCCCCTATTAACGAAGCCTAGCATCCCATAGGCCTTCTTAACTACCCTATCAACCTGTGCAGTGACCTTGAGGGATATATGGATTTGAACCCCAAGGTCCCTCTGTTCATCCACACTCTTAAGTAAACGACCATTAACCCTGTACTCAGCCTTCTGGTTTGTCCTTCAAAAATGCATCACCTCACACTTATCCGGATTGAACTCCATCTGCCACTTTTCTGCCCAACTCTGCATCCTGTCTATATCCTCTTGTACCTTCGACAACCTACAGCTCCATCCACAACTCCTCCAATCTTCGTGTCATCCACAAACTTACTCACCCATCCTTCCGCCTCTTCATCCAGGTCATTTATAAAAATCACACAGAGCAGGAGTCCCAGGACAGATCCTTGCGGCACTCCACTAGTCCACCGACCTCCAGGCAGAATACTTTCCTTCTACTACTACCCTCTGCTTTCTTCCTGTAAGCCAATTTTTTACCCAAACAGCCAAGGTTCCACTGATCCCATGCCTCATGACTTTCTGGAAGAGTATCTTGTGGGGAACCTTGTCAAGTGCTTTGCTAAAATCCATGTAGACCACATCTACTGCCCTACCCTCATCAATTTCTTTTGTTGCCTCTTTAAAAAGCCCAATTATGCTCGTGAGGCATGACCTTCCCTTCACAAAGCCACATTGACTATCCTTGAGTAGACTGTACTTCTCCAAATGCTTGCAGATCCTATCCTTAAGAATCCTTTCCGGTAAGATGGCGACTGTTTAGCTGCTCCGAACTTTTGCTCCGTCATTCTCCTTATCTTTGCACTATATGTCTCCACTCTTAAATCTTAGTTAGGTATTTTACTAGGTTTCTTTTACTTGCCTGCGAACACATCTATCTTATAATGTCTAACAAAAGTACTAAAACCGTGAAAAAGGAAACTTCTACGGCTTTGCCGGCTGACATTCTCGCTGCTTTGGAAACAGCATCGACAAGATATTTTAGAGGAATTTAGAACTTCTTTCAACCGGCTGGATGTCAAATTGGATCGGATCAACGCTAGAGTGGACGAACATGCTGAACATTTATCTCGCATCGACTCAACTTCTGAAGATTTAAAACGCCGTGTCCAATATCTGGAAACCCTCTGCTCCAGCCTACAGGAGCAGAATTGTAAACTTTTTTCCAAAATGGTGGATCTTGAAAACCGGAGCGGACGTTGCAATCTACGAATTCTTGGTTTGCCAGAGGCCACCGAACAGGGCTCTCCCGTGAATTTTTTTTTCGATTTTCTCTGTGAGAATTTTGGGAAAGAACTTCTTCCGACTCCACCTGAGCTTGAAAGGGCACACAGGATCTATGTTCCCCGTGCAACTCTGGGTTCCCACCCACGGCTGGTAATTTTGTGCTTTCATCAATACCAGGTGAAAAACCATTTGATTATGGAGGAATGCCGCAGAGGTACTTTTGCTTTTCAAAATACAGTCATTCGTTTTGTGGAGGATTTTGCCCCCCAGGCTCTGAAGATGCGTGCTGAGTTTAAAGGTGTAATGAAAGTGCTTTTTGATCGTGGACTTAGACCCTCCCTTCGAAACCCAGCCGACCTTCAAATTACGCTTGCTACTGGAGAATTTAAGTGGTTTAAATCAGTGAAGGAGGCTGAGGCATTTGTTGGAAGTCTTCCGGCCATTCCATCTCCTTCAGAACCCGGTCTGAACCTCTAAAATGGTGGATAAGTACCTCTCGTAGTAAAGCTATTTTTTCCGGACTCAGACTTTACTTGAACAATTCACTCATTATCTATCGAAACTCTAAGGGCTGTAGACAATCTCTCCCTGGACTTGGTGCATTTTTTCTAAATAGATAATCCGAGTTCGGACGTTTAGACTGTACGTGTGTAATCTATTTTATTCTTGTATAACTTTATTTATAGAGATCTACAATTGACTCTAACTTGTTTTGGAGGTTTGGAGTTTTTATTGAAGGCCTCCCTGTTGGTTGATTCATGGTTTAAGTTTTGCCTTTTTTTTTCTGGAAACGGTTGATAAGAACTCTCTACAAATCTATAATTTCCCCCTTTTCTCCCTCCCCTTTTTTTTCTCTTTTAATCTTCTATAATCTTTCGTGGGTAGGTTAGTTTTGGTTTTCTTCTGATTTTCTTTGTATTAAGTTTTATACTTCTGTTGAAGTTGTTCCTATTTGTAATTATGTTTTCTAGTGCATAAACTAGTTACCATTTGCTATACTATTTATACGGAGCTGTTGTTAATGACACAGAACTGGAAGTCATACTTGGGTTAATTTTTTTGGTAGAGCTAGCTGCTCTTTTTGGTAGCCGTCTAGTTTTGGGTTGCGAGGATGTGGGTTCTCCAGTTCCAACACTACTCACTGTTTCTTTTGCTTTCCTTTGTTACTCAGGACATGTTTCTGTTTTGATTCTACAAATCTATGTTTACATTTTTGCTCCCAGACTGTTATTGTACTGCTTGACTTTTTATATGCCTGCTGCCTTCTATGCACTAACAATTGATAATGGTTAATACACTTAAATTTGTGAGCTGGAATGTAAAGGGATTGAATCACCCTGTTAAAAGAAGGAAGGTCTTCTCACATATTAAACAACTCAAAGCGGACATTGCCTTCCTTCAAGAAACTCATATTCGTTGTTTTGATAACTCCCGGCTTTTGTCAAAGTGGGCGGGTCAGCATTTTCATTCATCCTTTGCCGCTCAAGCTAGGGGGGTCTCCATCCTTATTAACTCAAATATTCCTTTTGAACTCCATAATAAGATATCTGATACAAATGGCCATTTTATTATTGTTTCTGGTAAACTATATAATACTAAAGTTGTACTAGCAAACCTGTATGCCCCCAATTTTGATGATGTTAATTTTTTTGAACGTTTTTTCTCCTCACTACCAGACTTAAACTCATACTCTCTTATACTGGGTGGTGATTTCAATTGTTGGTTAGATCCTAGTTTGGATCGATCATCCTCTGTTACTAGACCACCTACTAAATCTGCCTTAGCTATTCAATCGTTTCTCTCTAATTATGGTATCTCTGATATATGGCGTTTCCTTCATCCTACTGAGAGAGATTATTCTTTTTTTTCACATGTTCACCATACCTTTACTAGAATTGACTACCGTAGATGTCGGATTATAAGCCGCTACTTTTTTCCCACATTTTGAACAGCTTTGAACACTGCGGCCTTTAATACGGTACGGCTAATACATGATTTTTTTCATGCCGCCAAAAACATTTTGCCTCGTAACAGTAGACCAATAAAATTGATGAGTAGTTCACAGAGGTCCAATGAAATTGTACGATAAATCAAGCGCACTTTCACAATTAAATTATTGTAAATCAGTCATTTGTACTCACCCTCATCAACATGGAAAACACTCGAAGAAAAGCATTGTGCTGCCTTTATGGCAGTTATTTAGTTTATAATATTTTCGCTTAGTAATTCATTTGTTAGTATTTTCTAGTTAAAGTTAGAAGTGTTTTAACTATATTTGTTTTCTGTACTACATCGCGGGATGCTATGACGTCACACCCGGTTTCGCCGCGTCTTGTGGGAAAAATGCTGTTTGCGATAAACGGGACGGTGGGGGGCGAGCGGCGGAGCGGCGGAGCCAAAACGCTGCTTTTAAGTTAAAGGCGATCAATAACTTTTCCTGGTAGGCTGCAGTATATATATTTTTTACCAGTCGTTAGGAGATATTGGAATGTTGTTCAGTAAAAAAGTATACGCAACGTATATTTAAAAGTAGCCGCGTTACAGGCACGGTTCGAAAAAAAGCATTTGCAATATGTATTTGTTTATGTTACCATATGGATTTAATTAAAAGTTAAAAAATCCTCACGTGTAATATCTTTCTGTGTAAATATCTCATATTACAACGTGGGACACCTGCGGCCGAAAATCCGGTGCAGCTGAAAATCCGGTGCGGCCTAAAATCCGATGCGGCCTAAAATCCGGTGCGGCCTGTACAAGTAAAAAATTGATTTTCTTTCTAAAATTAGAGCCAGCGGCTTTTAATCAGGTGCGCTCTGTAGTCCGGAATCTACGGTACTTCTTACTCGATAATCAGCTCATTCCATTTGTCTATTCTTGTGATTATCAGAGTATACTGATTTTTGACCATGCCCCAATTACTCTGTCTTTAAAGTTTCCTGGCCTCCCTCAGAGGAATAAACACTGACAGTTTGATTCGACTTTATTATCGGATGATGATTTTCTAAAATTTATCAAGGATCAGATAACCTTTTATTTTAACACCAATACATCACCTGAAGTGTCATCCCAGATTGTCTGGGATGCCATGAAAGCATATTTGAGGGGTCAAATAATCTCCTATACAGCAAATCTTAATAGAAAGTCCTGTGCAGATTGATTAGACCTCATTAATCAGATTAAAGAATTGGATCAACTGTATGCTCAAACTAAGAATCCTGAACTATACAAGAAATGTGTAGAACTTCAAACTAAATTTAATCTTCTGTCTACTCAACCTGTCGAACGCCAACTTCTTGAAAGTAAGAGTCGCTTTTACATTCATGGTGACAAATCTGATAAATTTCTAGCCAATCAGCTGAGGCATTCCAAAGCCAAACAACATATTACAAAGATCCGGAAGGAGAATGGAGGCTTTACATCGGATCACTTAGAAATCAATGACGCATTTAAAAATTTCTATTCTCGACTTTATTCCTCTGAATCTTTGAATGACAATATCTCTATCGATCATTTTTTAAATAATCTGAATATTCCTTCGCTTTCATCTGATTTTAAAGCCAAACTTAATGCGCCTATATCATCAGAAGAAATATCTCTTGCAATTTCTGCACTGTCCTCAGGGAAATCTCCTGGACCTGATGGGTTCCCCGTAGAATTTTATAAATCATTCTCTTCACTTCTTTCTCCTCAGTTACTCTCAGTATTATCTGACTCGTTTAACTACGGCAAATTGCCACCCTCTTTTAATGAGGCATCTATTATTCTTTTGTTAAAAAAGGGTAAAGACCCAACAGAGTGTTCCTCATATAGGCCGATTTCTTTGCTTAATGTTGATGTTAAAATCTTGGCCAAAGTTTTGGCTTATAGATTAGAAACTGTTATTCCCTCTATTATTTCTGATGATCAAACTGGTTTTATTAAAAACCGTCTTCCTTTTTTTAACATTCGGCGTTTATTTAACATTTTATATTCATCTCCAGCTGAGATTCCTGAATGTGTTATTTCCCTCGATGCGGAGAAAGCATTTGATCGTATAGAGTGGAACTACCTTTTTGCAGTTTTAGAAAAATTTGACTTCGGTCAAAGTTTTATCTCTTGGATCAAGTTGCTGTATTTGTGTCCTACTGCCTCTGTTTTAACTAATTTTCAGAAATCCCAGTTATTTAACCTCAAACGTGGCACCCGTCAGGGATGCCCTTTAAGTCCCTTTCTCTTTGATTTGGCTATAGAACCTTTGGCGATAGCTTTTCAAAATTGTCCTGAACTGACCGGGATTTGGAGAGGGGGTGTTGAGCATAAAGTTTCTCTTTATGCTGATGACTTATTACTTTTTCTTTCAAATCCGTCTACATCCTTACCTCCAATGTTTTCACTTCTTGACCAGTTTAGCCAGTTCTCTGGATATAAACTTAATTTACATAAGAGCGAACTTTTCCCAATTAATAAAGAAGCACAAGAATTAACATTTCGTGATCTCCCTTTTAAAGTAATCCACAATCAATTTACTTATCTTGGGATTACAGTCACAAGGAAGTTTAAAGATCTCTTTTGTGAAAATTTTGCCAATCTTTCATATACTATTAAACAGAGTCTGTTACAATGGTCACCTTTATCTATGTCTTTGGTAGGTCGTATTAATGTTGTTAAAATGTATGTTCTCCCTAAACTTTTATATTTATTTCAATCAATCCCAATTTTTATTCCTAAATCTTTTTTTGATTCCTTAGACTCTATTATTTTGTCATATCTGTGGAAGAATAAGCGCTCTAGAATTAATAAAGTTTATCTCCAAAAATCTAAAAAAGAGGGTGGCATGGCTTTACCTAACTTCCGTTTATATTATTGGGCAGCCAATATACGTTGTGCTACCTTTTGGTCTTTTTTCCATGGCCAACCCGAGTGCCCTAATTGGGTGGCAATGGAGTTGAGCTCCACTAAAGAATTATCTATCTCTGCACTTCTCGGCTCTGTACTCCCTAGTAGTTTGTCCAGATTAATAGTTAATCCTCTTGTTAAACACACTTTGCGTATATGGGCTCAGTTTAGGAAGTTTTATGGTTTCCATGGTTTCTCCTTTTCTAGCCCTATCTTACATAACCACCTTTTTTTACCTACTACGTATGACTCAGCATTCCATGATTGGTATAGGAAGGGCATTAGACATTTTGAAGATCTTTTTATTGATAATCGCTTCACTTCTTTTCAACAGCTCTCTGCTAAGTTCAATCTGCCCAATGCTCATTTTTTTTAGATATCTCCAAATTAGACACTTCCTTAGAAGGTTGGCGTCATTCAATGTCTGTAGTGAGATACTGAAGATGTTCTATAGGTCAGTTGTGGAGAGCGCCCTCTTCTTTGTGGTGGCGTGTTGGGGAGGAAGCATTAAGAAGAGGGACGCCTCACGTCTTAATAAGCTGGTAAGGAAGGCGGGCTCTGTCGTGGGCAAAGTACTGGAGAGTTTAACATCGGTAGCTGAGCGAAGGGCGCTGAGTAGGCTACGGTCAATTATGGAAAACTCTGAACATCCTCTACATAGCACCATCCAGAGACAGAGAAGCAGTTTCAGCGACAGGTTACTATCGATGCAATGCTCCTCAGACAGGATGAAGAGGTCAATACTCCCCAATGCCATTAGGCTTTACAATTCAACCGCCAGGACTTAAGAACTTTTTAAAAGCTATTATTAATGCTTTTTGAGATAGTGATTTAGATGCATATCATATTTTTTACTGAGTTAAGTATTGTATGTAATTAGTTTTGCTACAACAAGTGTATGGGACAATTGGAAAAAAAGTTGAATTTCCCCATGGGGATGAATAAAGTATCTATCTATCTATCTATCTATCTATCTATCTATCTATCTATCTATCTATCTATTACTCCTTTAATCCCTAACTTCCCTGAAATGCCTGAAAAAAATGTTATGGACTTATTTCTTTCTATTAATCCACTGGGTAAAGGTTTAATATCATTTATTCGTGATAAATTAGCAGCCTTACGACGTGCCCCTGTGGATAAAGTTAAAATGGCATGGGAGCATGATTTAAATACCTCCTTATCTGATGAGACTTGGCACTCGATTCTCAAATCGGTTAATTCAACCTCTCTTTGTGCTCGCCATTGCCTTTTACAGTTTAAGATTGTTCATAGAGCCCATATGTCTAAATCTAAATTATCTCGATTTTACCCTAACATCAGTCCGCTTTGTGATAAATGCAAAAGGGGCGAGGCCTCTCTCATTCATATGGTTTTGTCCTAGCTTGGAGAAATTTTGGAAAGATGTCTTCATAACGTTATCGTATATTCTGAATCACCACCTAGAACCTAACCCTTTAATTGCTTTGTTCAGTTTCTGGGGTGAGACAGATTTACGTCTGAGTTCGACTAAGTGTCGAATATTATCTTTTGCCTCTCTCCTGGCTAGACGTTTAATCCTCCTTAGATGGAGAGATGTTGCCCCGCCCACACATGCTCAATGGCTTAACGATATTATGGCCTGCTTAGACCTTGAAAAAATTCATTATTCAGTTCTTAATTCGGACTTAAAGTTCCACAAGGTCTGGGGACCTTTTATTGAGTACTTTCATAACCTTCCTCTTGACTAGGGTTTTTTTTCGGTCCCTTGCTTTCAGCTCCTTTTTCTTTTTTGTGGTAGTGTTACGTATCCCGTAACTGGATCACTTACCAGCAAAGATAGAGAGGTCCACTGAAGTCTGATGGTACCATTTTTAAACGTTTTTATTTATAAAGGGGCACAAAAGGAAGGTTATTACAAACATTCAGATACCATAAGTCGTCAATACTCAATCTAAAGCGCAGGTATAGTAATGATCAATCAGAAATAAGCTCTATCGTTGTCTAGGGGATAATATCTTGTCCATTTGGAAAAATATAACAGTCATTCAAAAGTCGGCGGGCTTCAGCATTTTGGGAACCGCTGAGTTTCCCGTGTTGGAGAGAGAGAGAGAGATTGGTGAGAAAAGGAACACTTGCCCAGGTCCTTACGAAGCAAAGCCGTGGAATCAGGAGAGCAGGCTTTCCTGTTGTTAGTTAAAAGCGATTGTCCGTGATTCCAGCCACAGACTCCCGATTCGGAATCTAATGCACGTGGCTTCCTTCAAAATGGCTTCCCGCTACGACGGAATCGCTATTAACCATATAACATATAACCATATAACAATCACAGCACGGAAACAGGCCATTCCGGCCCTCCTAGTCCGTGCCGAACTCTTAATCTCACCTAGTCCCACCTACCCGCACTCAGCCCATAACCCTCCACTCCTTTCCTGTCCATATACCTATCCAATTTTACCTTAAATGACTCAACTGAACTGGCCTCTACTACTTCTACAGGAAGCTCATTCCACACAGCTATCACTCTCTGAGTAAAAAAATACCCCCTCGTGTTTCCCTTAAACTTTTGCCCCCTAACTCTCAAATCATGTCCTCTCGTTTGAATCTCCCCTACTCTCAATGGAAACAGCCTATTCACGTCAACTCTATCTATCCCTCTCAACATTTTAAATACCTCGATCAAATCCCCCCTCAACCTTCTACGCTCCAATGAATAGAGACCTAACTTGTTCAACCTCTCTCTGTAACTTAAGTGCTGAAACCCAGGTAACATCCTAGTAAATCGTCTCTGCACTCTCTCTAATTTATTGATATCTTTCCTATAATTCGGTGACCAGAACTGTACACAATATTCCAAATTTGGCCTTACCAATGCCTTGTACAATTTTAACATTACATCCCAACTTCTGTACTCAATGCTCTGATTTATAAAGGCCAGCATTCCAAAAGCCTTCTTCACCACCCTATCTACATGAGACTCCACCTTCAGGGAACTATGCACTGTTATTCCTAGATCTCTCTGTTCCACTGCATTCCTCAATGCCCTACCATTTACCCTGTATGTTCTATTTGGATTATTCCTGCCAAAATGTAGAACCTCACACTTCTCAGCATTAAACTCCATCTGCCAACGTTCAGCCCATTTTTCTAACCGGCATAAATCTCCCTGCAAGCTTTGAAAACCCACCTCATTATCCACAACACCTCCTACCTTAGTATCATCAGCATACTTACTAATCCAATTTACCACCCCATCATCCAGATCATTTATGTATATTACAAACAACATTGGGCCCAAAACAGATCCCTGAGGCACCCCGTTAGTCACCGGCCTCCATCCCGATAAACAATTATCCACCACTACTCTCTGGCATCTCCCATCTAGCCACTGTTGAATCCATTTTATTACTCCAGCATTAATACCTAACGACTGAACCTTCTTAACTAACCTTCCATGTGGAACTTTGTCAAAGGCCTTGCTGAAGTCCATATAGACTACATCCACTGCCTTACCCTCGTCAACATTCCTCGTAACTACTTCAAAAAATTCAATAAGGTTTGTCAAACATGACCTTCCACGCACAAATCCATGCTGGCTACTCCTAATCAGATCCTGTCTATCCAGATAATTATAAATACTATCTCTAAGAATACTTTCCATTAATTTACCCACCACTGATGTCAAACTGACAGGTCTATAATTGCCAGGCTTACTTCTAGAACCCTTTTTAAACAATGGAACCACATGAGCAATACGCCAATCCTCCGGCACAATCCCCGTTTCTAATGTCATCTGAAAGATCTCCGTCAGAGCTCCTGCTATCTCTACACAAACTTCCCTCAAGGTCCTGGGGAATATCCGGTCAGGACCCGGAGATTTATCCACTTTTAAATTTCTTAAAAGCGCCAGTACTTCCACCTCTTTAATTGTCATAGGTTCCATAACTTCCTTACTTGTTTCCCACACCTTACACCATTCAATATCCTTCTCCTTAGTGAATACCGAAGAGAAGAAATCGTTCAAAATCTCTCCCATCTCCCTCGGCTCCACACATAGCTGACCACCCTGATTCTCTAAGGGACCAATTTTATCCCTCACTATCCTCTTGCTTTTAATATAACTGTAGAAGCCTTTCGGATTTACTTCCACCTTATTTGCCAAACCAAACTCGTAACTTCTTTTAGCTTTTCTAATCTCTTTCTTAAGTTTCCTTTTACATTCTTTATATTCCTCAAGCAATTCCTTTACTCCATGCTGCCTATATCTATTGTTGACATCCCTCTTTTTTTGAACCAAGTTTCTAATATCCCTTGAAAACCATGGCGTTTTCAAACCTTTAACCTTTCCTTTCAACCGAACAGGAACATAAAGATTCTGTACCCTCATAATTTCACCCTTAAATGACCTCCATTTCTCTATTACATCCTTCCCATAAAACAACTTGACCCAATCCACTCTCTCTAAATCCCTGCGCATCTCCTCAAAGTTAGCCTTTCTCCAATCAAAAATCTCAACTCTAGGTCCAGTCCTGTCCTTCCCCATAATTATATTGAAGCTAATGCTATTGTGATCACTGGACCCGAAGTGCTCCCCAACACATACATCTGTCAGCTGACCTATCGCATTCCCTAACAGGAGATCCAACACTGCCCCATCTCTAGTCGGTACTTCTATGTATTGTTGCAAAAAACTATCCTGCACACATTTCACAAACTCTAAACCATCCAGCCCTTTTACAGAATGAGCTTCCCAATCTATGTGTGGAAAATTAAAATCTCCCACAATCACCACCTTGTGTTTACTACAAATATCTGCTATCTCCTTACACATTTGCTCTTCCAACTCATGCTCCCCATTAGGTGGCCTATAATACACTCCTATCAGTGTTACTACACCTTTCCCATTCCTCAATTCCACCCAAATAGCCTCCCTAGAGGAGCTCTGTAATCTATCCTTCCAAAGCACCGCCATAAGATTTTCTCGGACAAGCAATGCAACACCTCCTCCTCTGGCCCCTCCTACTCTATCACACCTGAAGCAACTAAATCCAGGAATATTTAGTTGCCAATCACACCCTTCCTGCAACCATGTTTCACTAATAGCTACAACATCATAATTCCAGGTATCAATCCACACTTTAAGCTCATCCACCTTTCTTACAATGCTCCTAGCATTAAAATAGATACATTTAAGATACTCTCCACCTCCTCCTCTCTTTTCATCCCTAGCAATGCATTCAAATTTATTATCCTTTTCTTTCTTCTCCCCTACAACTTCGGGCTGAGCGCATCCCTTCTCCATCACCTGCCTTTCCTCCCTCACACACTGTCTACTTACTTGCTCTACTGGTGAACTAACCTCCTCTCTCATAGTTTCCTCAAATTGATTTCCGCCCCCCCCCCCCATCTTGCTATTGTGTCTCCTTGGTGCGTCTGGAGGGGTCGTTGACCCCCCCCCCCTTCACTAGGGCTCTTGCGATTCTCGCAAAGGAGGGGGCTGGTATCATAACACCTCCCCTCTTAAACGTTTTTTACCAGCGGTTAAAAACAGTGGTATAGAGTCTTACAGGATTTTTGAACCTACCACAATACACAAGCTTTTCTTTTCACAGAGTACTACTGTTATACATTCAAGTCAGTATCTAAACAGTTAACGATTACAGTGTCCCTTTCTTTAATATCTTAACATCGCGTACCATACTGAAAATCTGGTAGCATCAGACTTCAATTAACCGTCGCCTCTTTTTCGGGGAGTCCCCCCGTGGGGAACTTGAGTAATTTGGCGTGGTGAACTCCCGCCCGTCTCGTTCATCGGGGTCATCTTATCAACACCACTTAGACCATTTCCACCCAATTCTGTAATTTTACCCAGGCGGCTAGCCCTTTTGTCAGGACCATGCAGGCTGATGGGTTTCAGTTCGAACCTTTCCCTCAGGCCGCATTTAAATTTCGGCTTTTTCACAGCGCTCTCTTGAATAACAATAGCGTGTGGGGCACCTTTACATTCCAAATCAACCTGTAATCGATGCGCAGGCACTGCGTTCCCAAGCCCTCGTTTCTGTAGCTTGGTTGCTTCTTCTGACACCAATCTAAACTTTAAATTTTCTTCATTCGATTTGGGAACTACAAACTTCCCATTCCCTTCAATAATGATGTTTATTCCCCCATGGTCGAGTTCCACTTTAAGGTTCACCACCCCTTCGTGTACCAACACCTGGGAACCCTCCCTTCCCCCAATTACCAGGGTTAACCCTGTCTTCACTAAACCCAGTCCATCTGACCCACAGGGACTGCATTCCTTTTCAACTGAATCAAATACCTCAGACTTGTTCTGAGCTCCATTACTAGGTTCAATACCACGTGCATCCACATCTTGGACACACTCAAACGGGACATCTGCCTCTCCCAGGCTTTCAATACCCGTACCCTTTTCAGATTCTAAATTCCCCTGATCCTCCCAGTTCCTCTCTGGGCAACTCCCTTCCGGAGTAAACTCAACCCCGTGGGCTGAAACAACCTCGTCTGCCAACCCAGCGGACCTCTCCAAGGTAATGGCATCCTTTTCATCTAGGACTGCCTTCATCTCATTATCGGGAACACCTTGATAACTCTCAACTTCTTCAAACAGGGCTGCCACCCCCGACAGATCATCCATGTCCAACTCTGGACCTTTTAACAGCTTTTCCCGTCTCTCATCTTTATTTCCTACCTCTAGGACCTTTCTCTTCGCTAAGGGCAGATCTCGCTCCTCTCCCTTAACCCCTTTCACTTTACTACTCTTCGGTTTACCACCCTCAGAACCCCCGTGGTACAGGGTCGGTAGGACCGTCTCGGCCAAATCAATACTGGCCAGATTTAAACTGCTCGCTTTCTCAGCTGCCTTTCTCGACAGGCTGCGAATGCTCGCGCCTGTGGTACAGACTGGAGATGCGAGGGGCGGGGCTGCAATCCTCACAGGCGGTTTGAGCCGTGTCACCCTTGTCCAAACCTGCCCCCCGGCTAAATAATTTCCGAGGAGGATGTCCGTGTCAGTTCTCGGGAATTCTTCTGGCACCCCTATTTCGACTGGTCCAGATACCAGCTCACAATCCATAATTACCTGATGTAGGGGCACCATTTCTATTCTTGTACCTATCCCCTTCACGGCGACCATTCCCCTTCTCCGACCGAAATCTAGTATCTCACGGCGGATCAACGACAGCTCCGCCCCGGTGTCTCGCCAGATTCGGACGGGAATGGGTGGGTCTCCCCCCTTCACGGACACGGTTCCGGGTGACAGCCAGGTCTCTGACCCTTCTCGTACTCTGTCTACCCGGGGCTCTCTCGTCAATTTACTGATTACCACGGCACACCCGATAGGGACCGCTGCTCTCCCTGTTTCTGGCTCCTTTCTCGGAGCAAAGCACCTAGAGGCAATATGTCCTCCCTTCCCACAATTAAAACAGGTCAAGCCCGGAAATCTCGGGCCGCCTGGCCTTTCCCCCTCAACCTTACCACTAGCTCCCGGCGGGACCTCTGCCTCAGCTGGCGGACTTTCCCTACCGTTTCGACGGTCTCTCGGGTAACCTTTTGGCGAGGAAATCTTTAGCCTGTGGGTTAGGGCATATTCATCTGCGAACCTAGCAATTTCTGAGATGGACTTATTCGCCTTCTCATTCAAATACATCCGGATCTCCTCCGGAACACACCCTTTTAATTCCTCAATCAGAAATAACTCCCTGATACGCCCATAATCCCCGTCCACCTGTTCTGTGGTGCACCAACGGTCCAAGAGCACACCCTTTTCGTAGGCTAGCTCGGTATACGTTTGATTCCACCCTTTCCGTAAATTTCTGAACCTTTGTCTATACGCTTCAGGTACTAGCTCATAACTCCGGAGAATGGCCTCTTTTACTTTGGCATAATTTTCCGCTTCCCCTTCCTCGACGGCCAAGGCTGCATATGCTTGTTGTGCCTTCCCTTTTAACACACTTTGTAACAACGCCACCCACTGCTCTTTGGGCCACTTTTGATTTACTGCCACCTTTTCAAAAAGCAAGAAATAACTATTAACATCCGACTCTTCGAATGGAGGTACTACCCTCAACTCCCAACTAACATTAAACCTCTCCTCTCGATCTAACCCTAGATCTCTTCGCTCTTTCTTTAACTTCTCCATCTCCAAGTCATGTTCCCTCTGTTCTCGTCTGTCCTCATACTCTCTTTGCTTTTCGGCTTGTTCTCTCTCTTTTAGCTGAATTTCATGCTGTCTTTGCTTTTCAGCTTGGTCCTGCTCTTTTCCCACCTCTAACGCCTTTAGTTGGAGCTCCTGGTCCCGTTTCACCTCTAACTCCTTTATGTGGAACGCCTGCTCCCTTTCTTTCTCAGCCCTTTCTATCTCTCTCTCAGCCGCTTCCAGCTGCTTCATTTTAAATTCATGTTCCAACCTTAATTTCTCCAACTCTAGCTGATCCATTCCACTCGCTGGTACTTTTTCGGGGATATTTTCCAAGACCCCAGCTTCGAACACTTTCTTCCCAATGTTATACCAAGTTATGACCCCTCGTACCTCCCGCTTTTTCATGGACGACCTCACTTCTGCGAGGTCCAATCCCTTCGCCAAATTTAACAAGTCTGATTTGGTGGCCGCCTCTAGCGCCTCCACAGTCGGGTTTTTCATAAATTCATCCACGTCCATCTTTGATGGTTTCCCGTCTGGCTACCCGCGTACCAGATCCAATTTATTTTATTTTTTTTTTTGACTTACAAACCCGATTCACTGCCCTCCCAATTAGGTTTCAAATCTTGAGACAAGGCACCCACGTTGTTACGTATCCCGTAACTGGATCACTTACCAGCAAAGATAGAGAGGTCCACTGAAGTCTGATGGTACCATTTTTAAACGTTTTTATTTATAAAGGGGCACAAAAGGAAGGTTAATACAAACATTCAGATACCATAAGTCATCAATACTCAATCTAAAGCGCAGGTATAGTAATGATCAATCAGAAATAAGCTCTATCGTTGTCTAGGGGATAATATCTTGTCCATTTGGAAAAATATAAAAGTCATTCAAAAGTCGGCGGGCTTCAGCCTTTTGGGAACCGCTGAGTTTCCCGTGTTGGAGAGAGAGAGAGAGAGATTGGTGAGAAAAGGAACACTTGCCCAGGTCCTTATGAAGCAAAGCCGTGGAATCAGGAGAGCAGGCTTTCCTGTTGTTAGTTAAAAGCGATTGTCCGTGATTCCAGCCACAGACTCCCGATTCGGAATCTAACGCACGTGGCTTCCTTCAAAATGGCTTCCCGCTACGACGGGATTGCTATCGTGTCTCCTTGGTGCGTCTGGAGGGGTCGTTGACCCCCCCCCCCTTCACTAGGGCTCTTGCGATTCTCGCAAAGGAGGGGGCTGGTATCATAACAGTAGTAGGCATTAATATCTTCTGTTGCTAAGTGTATTTACAGTTTTGGGGGTTTGATTGTCCTGATTTATATTCTCTATATTGTGTTGTGGTTGGTCTGGAGTTTTTTTTTGTTGCGGTGCTTGGGGAGGATATTAACTTTACATGTCTTCAATTTGGGTGCTTTCTCAATTATCTTTCTTTGTATCATATTATTATTGTATGTTTATTTTTGCACTGTATCAAGGTTCTTCATTTTGATCTGGGTTTTTTTTATCTGTAGTTATGTAGAAAATGTATTAAAAAAACTAATAAATAAATAAATAAATAAATAAATAAATAAATAAATAAATAAAATTAAGTTTCCATTTTAAAAAAAAATCCTTTCCAATAGTTTGCAGACCACCAATGTAAGACTCACCAGTCTATAGTTTCTAGGATTCTCCCTATTACCTTTTTTAAACAAGGGAACTACATTTTCTATTCTCCAATCCTCTGGCACCTCCCCTGCAGCCAAAGGGGATTCAAAGATCATAGCTACTGCTTCAGCGATCTCTTCTCTCACTTCCCACAGCAACCTGGGGTATATCACGTCCAGCCATGGGGACTTATCAATCTTGATGTTTTTAAGAAGATCCAACACTTCTTCCTTAATCTCCACATTGTCCAGCACACAGGCCTGTTCTATTTCGACCTCACCCTGATCAAGGTCCTTTTCACTTGTGAATACTGAAGCAAAGTATCCATTTAGGACCTCCCCAACCTCCTCCGCCTCCAGGCACATGTTGCCTTCTTTATCCTTTAGTGGCCCCAGCTTCATTCTTATCATACTTCTGTTCTTCACATACGCATAGAATACCTTGGGGTTCTCCTTAATCCTACATGTCAGGGCCTTCTCAAGCCCCCTTCAGGCTCTCCTAAATCCTTTCTTAAGCTCTTTCCTGGCTACCCTATATTTCTCATGAGCCCCTTCTGCTTTCTGCTTCTTATATCTAACATATGCTTTCTTCTTCCTCTTGACGAGTTGCCTCACATGATTTGTCATCCATGGTTCCCTTTTCCTACCATTTTTTCTTGTCTCAGTGGGACAAACTTATCCTGAACCCAGCACAAGTGGTCTCTAAACTTCCTCCACATTACTTCTGTGCTTTAGCCTTGAACATCTGTTTCCAATTTACTCTTGCTAGTTCCTGCCTCATCCCTTCATAGTTAGCCCTTCCCCAGTTAAGCACTTTCCCATTTTGTCTATTTTTTATCCTTTTCCATAGCTATGTTGAAGCTAAGGGAGTTGTGGTCACTTTCACCAAAGTGCTCCCCCACCAAGAGGTCTGTCACCTGATCAGGTTCATTACCCAGAACTAGATCCAGTATGGACTCTCCTCTTGTTGGCCGGTCCACGTACTGTGTCAGGAATCCTTCTTGAACAGACCTGACAGATCATGGAAAAGACGTTGATGGCTACATCATATGACACAGCACGTGATGAATGAGTGAATTAAAGGTGGGACAGAGGCAGAGAGAGCAAGAAATTCAGGAAGGTAATTTGATCACTAATTCTTTATCTTAGATGGATCCAAATTCTAGACCTCCACTGGCCTCTACTGTAGAGCATTTACATCTTGAACCACCAACAGGAGTATGGGTTCAAGACAACAGCTCAATGCCACATTTTTAGGAGTATTGGGATAGGCAATAAATGCTGGTCAAAGTCAAAGTGGAGGCTGAGTTGAGATTGTCATCTGTATAAGTACATACTGTATGAACACAGGTGCAATGAAAAATCTACTTGCAGTAGCGTATAACAGATACATAGCAACAAATGGGCAGTACTCACAAGAAAACATGAATTATATAGAAAGAACAGATTCAGAACAAAAAACATGAAGTATATTTTAGTATAAAGTCATCAAAAGTGGTCATGTGTTGCTATGCTGAGGTAGCAATTAAAGGTTGTGCAGGTTGGTTCAAGAACTGAATGGTTGAAGGGAAGCAGAGATTCTTGAAGGTAGTGGTGTGGGACCTCAGGCTTCTATGCTACCTGGCCTGACAGCATATTCCAGGTACCTACCACTCTTTGTGTAAAAACGTGCCTTGCAAATTTCCCTTAAACTTCTCCCTTCTCACCGTACAATCTATGTCCTCCAGTATATGAAATCTTCACTTGGGGGCAAAGGACTCTGACCATCTATGTCTCTGATAGTTTTATTAACTTCTATCAGGGTGCTACCCCCTCAGCATCTGATGCTTCAGGGAAAACAATCCGAGTCTGTGCAACCCCCACTGATATCTAATTCCCTCTAATCCAAGCCTCTTCTGAACTTTCTCCAAAGTTCCTTACTGTAATGCGGCAACCAGAACTGCACACAACCTAACAGAAGTACAGCACAGTTTCATAGAGGTATATAGTATGGAAAAAGACCATTCAACCCAACTCATTCCTGCCAACCCAGTTGTCTACCTGAGCAAGTCCCAATTGCCTGCACTTAGTTCGTATGTTTCTCAAAATTTCCTATCCATGTACCTGCATAAATGTCCCTTAAATGTTGTAATGTATCTCCCTCTATCACTTCCTCAGGTAACTCATTTCATATGCCCAGCACTGTCTGTGTGGAGAAGATCCCTCTCAGGTTCTCTTTAAATTGCCCTCTTCTCATCTGAAACCTATGCACTCTAGTTTTTGTTTCTCTTTCTTTGGTAAAAAAAAAAGATTGGATGTACCCTGTCTATGCCTTTCATTTTTCATAGGTCAGAGAGAAGAGAAATCTCTTAGAGAAGAAAAGGTTATTGAATAACTTAATTACTGCAAAATGGGGGGGGGGGGGGGGAGAGATGCCTATCAGCCTATCCAGTCCATGCCAAGCAAACCCATCAGTCCCATTTCCCTCCCTCCTTATTACCCTGTAAACTTGCTAATTATTCTCTCCTCGTATTCTTCACACATGCCCGTCTATTCCCCTTTCCATTCTTTTTGTTGGTATGTGTGGAGCGAGACTACAACAGAGCAATAGGATTAAATGTTTTTACTGAGTCATCTTAGCTACTGTACATGCTGGGCAATTTGCAGAGTGAGAGCTATGAACCAGGCCCACCGAGACGAAAATGTTGTAGTGTGGGCAATGTCACTGGAGACACACTGAAGATGGTGGATATAGAAGGCTTTATTCTAGCAAAACGAGTATACAGACATCATTTTCTGGTTCATTTGGGAAAAAGGCCATACCCAACCCCATATTACCTGACATTTTCATATGCTAAACATCAAAGGTAACAGCAGGACAATTCAATAGTCATAATATATCTACAATGCTTCCTTTGAATTACATATAGTTTACAAACACCCCCTTCTTCACTCCCACAGTCTAGACATCCACAATGAATGTTACTCCCCACTCACTCTAGACACCCAAAATGAATGTTACTCCCCACTGATTCTAAGCTGTATTCATGCATATGCAGGGACCTGAGATGTAACTGGAGTATTTCTTTGTTTGTGATTGATTCCGACCTGTTGCTTCCAAAAAGCCTATTGTTCTGAGCTGCGTTTTAAATTCTCTCTGCCATACGCATTCTATCCTGAAGACTGGCTATCCTAATGGGGTGGGGGTAGGGAGTGACTTATTCAGTTTGTCAAAAGTCACTTCCATCATGATTGGTTAGTTTAGAAACTGCAGTTCCTTTTTCCATTGGTGAGCTGCCGGGTGTATAGTTTCAAAAATCCTGGGTATGTAGAGAGCATGTGTGGGAGGTTCTTTCTCAGTTCTTTTGTTTAAGGCAAACGGTGCACATAGCCATCGGGAAGGTATGCTCTGCGTATGCTTTTAACTAAGTATGTTTATTTAATATTCATCTTTGTAGTTCCTGTAACTTGGGGAACATGAATGTCTGGCCAAACTTTTAGCGTTTGTAAATAAATGATTAATATACTTATTCACAGTCAGTGTTCTCCGTCTTGATTGCCAGACCCACAAACCTGATTCAACATTACACTTTGGCGCTGCAAGCACAATATGGCTTTTTGACCAGAAATGCGTTTCTTTAAAAGGTTATTTAAAAGCGTGGACCCCCCTGTATGAGAGATGCAGAGACCTAGGTTGGAGAGATAGGAGTGCAGACGCTGCAAGTCTCATGAACCTACTGGTGGGTTATGGAATACCAGTAGATTGGTCAGACCAGATGTCACTAAAGTTGAAATGGGACATCACATTGTTCCCAAATTTAAATTTCTGGGTTTGCCCAGGAGGAAAGATAGCCGAGAGGATACTGTCTGGCTGTTCACAGTGATTTGAAAGAGATCAGAATAAAATGATAGCAAGAGTTAAGAATGAATTGCTAAATCTGTCAGCGCTGTATTACTTGAGAGAATCATGGCTGCAAAGTCGGAGGGTAAGAATATAGAGATAGCTTGTCAGTTAATGAAGCTACAGCACTTAGATGCTGAGCTGGTTGGCAGCCCAACCCTGTTAAAGTTCGAGCCATGAGGTGGCAGAGGGATAATCCTACGATGGGCCTGGGGGCTGGGGATGACTGGCTGGATGATGAAAATGAGGAAAATGAGGAAGAGAGCTGGGCCCCTTCGGTTTAATCTTCAAAATGATCGCCCTCTCCCTTGCGTATCCGAAATCGTACAGGCCAGGCTAGTGATCACACATTCCCATACCCGCTGTGGGGGCTTCCTCCTCTCAGGAGGAGGACGCTCAGGAATGTGTGGGAGATGGTGTAATGGGCCTCCTTGAGACAACAGAGATCACAACATTCTCCACTAAGGAATGAACAAGTTTACGGGATAGGAGTCTTTGGCTGTGTGGTTATTGAGGATATGGGATTCAGGGGGGAGGATACTGGATTGATCATATCTAGCAGAAAGATGGGTGCTTCAGCAAGCCTATCAACCCAACACACAATCAGTAATGCCCTGAGAATGCTGCTTGCTTCTCCAGAGCATAATGCATCACCATGCAGCAGCAGTTAAACTTAAGTATCATACTTTTACTGAATGGAATTTAAAACCCAAAGCGGAATGGAGCACAGTATAAGAGGGTGCTAAAGTTCCAGGCCAGAATTATACCATGATAGTGCTATCCAGCCAAAGGATATTGAATTAACTTCTGGAATGATAGGACATATAGTTATGGCAGTGGCTTTTCCACTAAAACGGATAGTGTTGTCTTTAACAGCAATAGTTGTTGGTCATCCTATTAAGACAGCAATTAGATTATTACAGGGTTTAGAGTATGTAGAAGAGGGTGTGTGTTGCCAGGTATGGAAGTTAGATAAGCAGATGGAGAGTGGGGGATCTTGTGTGTCCCGTAAAGACTTGTTCAAAGATGGAGTCCCAGAGAAGCAGGTAAATAGGGTTCCTTTCCCCACCCTCAGAGCAATGTGGAGGAAGTACTGTCTGGGGAAGCAAGAGAGGGAGATTGTTGAGGGGAAAGGTTCATTCTTCAAGCTCTCTGCTGATAGAAGTTCCTTTTGTCCTTACCAGACTCCTCGCATTCCATTCACAATTCCCTAGTGGCATTACAAATGGCTGCGCCTGACCTTCACCAGTGGTGGGAATTGGAGGGGGGAAGGTGATTAGCACATTCGTGGCTCATTGTTGTAGGGAGGAGGTCATTTGACTTCAAGTCAAGTCAAGTCAACTTTTATTGTCATTTCGACCAATACTGCTGGTACAGTGAAATGACGTTTTTCAGGACCGTGGTGTTACATGACACAGTACAAAAAACTAGACTGAACTACGTAATAAAAAAAAACACAGAGAAAGCTGCACTAGACTACAGACCTACACTGGACTGCATAAAGTGCACAAAACAGTGCAGGCATTACAATAAATAATAAACAGGACAGTAGGGCAAGGTGTCAGTCCAGGCTAGTACCACTCTTCTCCATTAATACAGTGTGAATGATTTGAATACGGAGAAATATGTGAGATGTGACCATATGCATCAGTTTCTTTGTGTGTTTGGACTTTGCCTTTAAAAGAGTGAATGTTTTGGGCCCTGCCCAGCTGATTTTCCTTCTTACTTGTTCTCTAGTAAGTGTGCTATTTCTCTGTGAGAAATTAACTTAAAAGAGGAGTACAGCCTTTTGTGTTTTCTGTTCTAATCTGTTACTTTGTCTCTTGTGTTTTTTAAGACAGTTAATTTGTTTTTTTAAAAATCTGTTACGTGTTTCTGTTACTTTGTTACTTGTTTCCCCATGCAATTGGTTTTGGGGATATCTCATTTTATACTGGCCATATGAATGTTAAGTTGACACGGTAGAAATTTGGGCAACTTTATTCCAGATATGAGATGACCACATTTCAGAGGGATATAAGCATTCGAGGTGCAATTCCAATAGGATGGTTGTTATGTGTTTTCTAAATACCCAGTGACTAATCTGGAGCAAGTGCATTTACATCTCCCGGCATTGCAGAATGGCAAAGTGGTGGATGCTGATTTGTGGTGGGAGATCCCGTGATACATTCCTGGGGATGGCATTTGAACTTGCACTCCAGGCCAACGGGTCAGATTACTGAATTTGTATGAGAACCCCTTAACACATCGTGGAAGGGATGCCACTGATATTGATTCCTTTGACATGGAAAAGACTTTGGGGGGAAATTACTTGACTTCTTGGGTTTTAGCATTCGGTTGTGGGGTAGCTAGAAGGTGCTAGTCTATTCCACCCAAACTCAACCCAGAGTAGGGTAGCAACCTTAAGGGACTTGAGCCTTAATAGTCCTGGTGGAGTATGTACTTAAGGGCTGGTATTTCCCTGCAGTACGCACAATTTGTACAATTGTAAAGTTTTGACTCTTAAAGTAATTTCTTCACCCGACAGGGTGTTGGTGTGGGTGGTATGCTGAGTACAAGTTGCAAGGGGGATGGCAAATGTGGGCAGGAACAGTATCCTGGGACAGATGTGTCTGTGCCAAATGGTGTTGTGCCCAATTTGTTGGATACTTACTGGATATGCAGTTCCTAGGCCTACCTGTGGTTCCCATAGGGTGCTGCAGTTGATGTTTGGTGCTGTATGCATGCCACCCCGATGCCCTGACTGATCACCTTGCCCATGCTGGTTGGTAAGAGTGTTATTACAAAGGAAGGAAAATTTTGAATGATAGACTTTCTCAGTACGGTACAGCCATAGTGTCCTGGAAACTGATTTTGATGGCCTTTAGATTACTGCCGACGAAGAAAGTTGGCTCTTGTACTGTCATTGGTCAAGAATGCTGCACCTACGTTCCTGACAGGTTAGGTAACATCACTCACCTGGTCAATCGAATCTGAGAGTCAGTGTATAGGATTAAGTGGGGATCAGCTCATCACCTAGGGGCAGAGCTGGTGGCCTTTTAGGGCACAGGGAGGCTGGTGGACTGCTGTAGTATACTGGGAGGTGACTATTACGTTTTCGGTACTGGGTACTGTACTCTTCTGTCTTATATGTAACTGAGGGAGTTTGTGAGAGTCAAACTAGTCTGAGGGTTGGATCATCACGTTCACAGCTTTCGAGGGGTGAAGTGTCCTGTGGGGGCTGTGGCTTATTCTGTCTGTTGAAAGTCACTTCCATTGTGATTGGTTAATTTAGCAACTGCAGCTGCTTTTCCCATTGGTTAGCTGCCTGGTGTGCTCTTTCAAATATCCTGGGTATGTAGAGAGCATGTGTGGGAGGTTCTTTCTCAGTTCCTTTGTTTAAGGCAAGTGGTGCACATAGCCATCGGGAAGGAATGCTCTGCGTATGGTTTTAACCAAGTATGTTTGTTGAATATTCAACTTTGTAGTTCCTGTAACTTGGGGAATATGAAAGTCTGGTTGAATTTTTGCTGTTTGTAAATCAATAATTAATATTCTTAGTCACAGTCAGTGGTTTCTACCTCACTTACCAGATCCACTAACCCGATGCAACATTACACAGGTGAAATTAATATTTGCTATACTGTGTACCCTAACTTCAGAATATGCTCTACCAGAAAGCATGAACCTGTGAAAGCCCATGCTCAAAGGAGAGTGCCTGCCACACTTTGGAGGCCCAATCGATTCTCCGCGCAACTGACCGGCTTCTTTATAGTCATCAGAGTCATCATGGTCACCTCTTTTACAGATATGAGGTTCACAAGCATGATTCCAGAAATGAAAGGGTTATCATACGAGGAACGTTTGATGGTTCTGGGTCTGTACTCGCTGGAATTCAGAAGGATGAAGGGGATCTCACAGAAACCTTTCGAATGTTGGAAGGCCTAGACAGAGAAGACCTGGAAAGGATGTTTCCCATGGTGGGGGAGTCTAGGACAAGAAGGCACAGCCTCAGGACAGAGGGGCACCCTTTCAAAACAAAGATGCGGAGAATTTTTCATTAGCCAAAGGGTGGTGAATTTGTGGAATTTGTTGCCACATGCAGCTGTGGAGGCCAGGTCGTTGGGTGTATTTAAGGCAGAGATTAATAGGTTCTTGATTGGACATGGTATCAAAGGTTACAGAGAGAAGGCCAGGAACTGGGGTTGAGGAGGAGAAAAATAAGGATCAGCCATGATTGAATGGTGGAGCAGACTCGATGGGCCAGATGGCCTAATTCTGCTCGTATGTCTTATGGTCTTATGTGGAACTGAACTTAGACTATCTTAAAGAACCTTGGGATGTGTTTCTATGTAATAATGTGGATGGCATTAGTGATCAAGAATATCAGTGTAAAAGGTCTTCATTCAGCTCAAGTAAACCCACTGGGGGGATCTCATGGTAGAATATCCCCAAATTCAAAATATGTCAAGAATTTACATCTTTCAGATAAATAAGTAAATTAAATTGGTAGATTTTTTTTATCGTCACATGTACCGAGGTACAGTGAAAAGCTTTTGCATGCCGTACGTACAGATGATTTCATTAAAACGTTGCGTTGGTATAGTAGAAGGGAAAACAGGGTAGTTACAGCTACAGGCTGACAATAAGGTGTAAGGTTATAATGAGGAAGACTGTGAGGTCAAGGATTCTTGGGAACCTTTTAATAGTCTTGCAACAATGGGATAGAAGCTGTCCTTGAGCATGGTAGTATGTCTTTGAGGCTTTTGCATCTTCTGCTTGATGTGAGGAGGTAGAAGAGAGAATGTTAAGGAAAAAAGGTAGCAACAGGTGATTGAAACTAATTTCAACAGTTGCTGTGTGTTTCCCTCAATATTTTGGGCATGGTGAAATGCTTCCATAGAATTGTACAATTACAGTTGGTAGCACATATTAAATGACAAGACCAACTCTCAGTAGTTAAACATCTTTCTTGAAACAAAGTAGGTCCCCAATTCAAATATATTCTAAAAGTATCTGGGAAACAGTCCTGACTCCAAAAACATCCTTTGTATCCTATGTGTTATGAAGGCTGGAGATCCTACTACCCCAGGTATTTCTTTACAGAACGTACGACTATGACCATGTTTGAAATGTCCCTCAATATTTTATATGTTTCTATAGTGTAACCCCTCAGTTTCCCACACTCCAAGGAATACAGACAGACAGACAGACATACTTTATTGATCCTGAGGGAAATTGGGTTTCATTACAGTTGCACCAACCAAGAATAGTGTAGAAACATAGCAATATAAAACCATAAGTAATTAAATAATAATAAGTAAATAATGCCAAGTGGAAATTAGTCCAGGACCAGCCTATTGGCTGAGGGCGTCTGACACTCCGAGGAGTCCTAGCTCGCTCGACCTCTCCCTATAATTCAGGCCCTCAAGGCCTAGTAACATTCTTGCAAATCTTCTTTGCACTCTTTCCAGCTTAGTGATGTCTCTTTTTTATAATAGCGTGCCAAAACCGTACACTACAGTAAAACGCCTGATACAGCTCTTGTCTGTTTCTCGTTAATGGTTCCCTCTGTGTCTATTCACATTTGATTCTTTGCACAGACGTCTTTGTAGTTTCAAGACCGAGTGTTAACTTGGAAGTAGTTTGATTCTTACTTACATTAATGGTTATTATTCTTTTATACAGTCTCTCTGTGGCTCACTATTACCAAAGCCATTACCCTCAAGAGCAAAGAAACAAAGAAATGGCAGGCAGTAAAAAGCAGTGTGTTATTTCCTAGGCTGATTTAGAACATGATTTTATGAATCCCTTTACATGGGAAATGCATTATCAGATCATATTGTGTGAAATATAATTCAGCAAACCATTTCTTATTAATGAAATAATTTTTCACTTCAAAGTTCATCAAATCATTATTATGAGCATTTTGATTAATTTAATATCTCAGAGTTCCCTTTATTTAAAATGTAGCGATACTGAATCTATTATGCAAGACTGTTTATTTAAATATTTATTAATTTCAGGCTTACGGCCATTACAGAATGCGAAAAATCTTGGACATTTTTCTCATTTAATATTGCTGGAACTTTAAAGTTCTGCTTGTAATCCTAAACTTTGATGTTGAGATTTCCTGTGATCCGGCTGATTTAAATTCTCTCACAAGATCGTGGGATTTTGGAATTTTATTCCACAAAGTGCTCTTCCACGAATGATTAAGGCAGAGTTAAATACATTCTTGAGAAACAGTGGAAGTCTGAGAGTTGAGGCTACAATCAGATTAACTGTGATGGTGGTCTGAACAGGGAACAGGAAGTGGTTGTGGCACAGCACAATACTGGCATTGGTTTATATTGGTATTGGCTTTTCCCAGAGAGTAGTGAATCTGTGGACACAAGGGATTCTCCAAATGCTGCAAATCCAGAGAGAAACACACACAAAATGCTGGAGGAACTCAGCAGGTCAGCCAGCATCTACGGAATAGAACAAAAAGTGTCGACACTTTGGGCCAAGAACTTTCATTAGCACCATTCATCAGGTCAAATACGTTGACCATTTATTCCTTTTCATAGATGTTTCCTGACTTGTTGATTTCCTCCAGCGTTTTGTGAGTGAATCTGTAGAGTTCTTTGCCCAGGGAAGAAATCCAAGCTCCTTCATTAAATATATTTGAAACACAGTTAGATAGATTTTTGTATAGTAGGGTAATTAAGGGTTAAGGTGAAAGGGCAGGTAAGTGGGAAGAGTTCATGGCCTAAATAGCCATGATCTAATTGAATAGAAGGGCAGACTCAACAGGCCACATGGCCCAATCCTGCTCCAGTTTATTACTATTGTCACTTATGTTAAGATACAGTGAAAAACATGTAATGCATCCTGTTCATACAGATCAGATCATTACACAGTACATTGCGGTAGTAAAGAATATGTGTAAAAGCTACAGAGCAGGCGAACAAAGCACAAAATAATAACGAGGTAGATTGTGAGGTGTGGAGATTCTTAGGCACATATACAATGCCTATAAAAGGTATTCACCCACCTTGGAAGCTTTCATGCTTTATTGTTTTACAACATCTAATCTCAGTGGGTTTAATTTGGCTTTTTTGACTCCGATCAACAGAAAATACTCTATCGTGTCAAAGTGAAAACAAATCTCTACAAAGTGATCTAACTAAATGAGTTACAAATATAAAATGCAAAATAAGTGTTCACCTCCTTCAAACAGTATTTAGTAGATGCACCTTTGGAAGCAATTACAGCCTTGGATCTGTTTGGATAGGTCTCCATCAGCTTTGCACATCTGGACACTGCAATTTTTCCCCAGTCTTCTTTACAAAATTGCTCAGGCTCTGTCAGATTGCATGGGGATCATGAGTGAACAGCCCTTTTCAAGTCCAGCCACAAATTCTCAATTAGATTGAGGTCTGGGCTCTGACTTGGCCACGCCAGGACATGAACTTTGTTGTTCTTAAGCCATTCCTGTGTAGCTTTGGCTTTGTGCTCAGGGTCATTGTCTTGCTCAAGTCACAGTTGTTACGTACCCCGTAACTGGGTCACTTACCAGCAAAGATAGAGAGGTCCGTTGAAGTCTGATGGTACTATTTTTTAAAGTATTTATTGATAAAGGGGCACAAAAATAAGATTAATGCAAACATACAGATAATATATGTCGTCAATACTAAATCTAAAAGCGTGGGTATAATAATAATCAATGAGAAATAGCTCTATCGTTGTCTAGGGGATAATGTATTGTCCGATGGAAATATAACAGTCACTGTTAGTTCATTCAAGCTGCAGCGTTTTGGGTTTAAGAGAGAGATGGTTTAAACTTGCCCAGGTCTTTTATGATGCCAGTCCTTTTGAGTCGGGGGAGTTGGTTTCCCTGTTGCTAGCTAAAAGCCGTTTTCCGTGGTACCAGCCACCAGTCCCAGGCAACGGAACTGAACGCACGTGGCCTCCTTCAAATGGCTTCCTGCTATTACGGGATCGCTAGCGTTTCTTCTGGTGCATCTGAGGGGCTGTTCCTACAGACCCTCTTTTATCCTGACTCGCAGGGTCGTAGATGTCAATCAGGTTGGGGTGAGGCAATCTCTCCCTCAACCAGCCCACTTTGCCTGAGGGCGTTCACGTAGCATAGTATCTCAATCCACAAATTTGTCTCCAAGAGACAATGGCCATGTCCCGTAGCTTTACATCGCCGGGGAACGAGACATTCCGCACATCTCTCTCTCACTTCCTGGGTCCCCTGACCCAACCCAATAGTGATCTTGCGATTCTCACAAAGGAGGGGGCTGCAGGCATAACACAGTCCTCTTGCAGACTGCATCATGTTTTCCTCCAGGATTCCCCTGTATTTTGCTGCATTCATTTAACCCTCTACCTTCACAAGCCTTCCAGGGCCTGCTGCAGTGAAGCATCCCCACAGCGTGATGCAGCCACCACCATGCGTCATGGTAGTGATGGTGTGTTTTTGATGATGTGTGGTGTTTGGTTTACGCTCAACATAGTGTTTAGTCTGATAGCCAAAAAGTTCAATTTTAGTTTCATCAGACCATAAAAGCTTCTTCCAGCTGACTTCAGAGTCTCCCACATGCCTTCTGGGAAACACTAGCTGAGATTTCATGTGGGTTTTTTTCAACAGTGGCTTTCTCTTTGCCACTCTCCCATAAAGCTGTGGCTGGTAAAGCACCCGGGCAACAGTTGTGGTATGCACAGTCTCTCCCATCTCAGCCCCTGAAGCTTGTAACTCCTCCAGAGTTGTCATAGTGGCCTCCCTCACTAGTCCCCTTATTGCACGGTCACTCAGTTTTTGAGGACGGCCTGGTCTAGGCAGCTGTACAGCTGTGCCATATTCTTTTCATTTCTTGATGATTGACTTAACTGTACTCTAAGGGATATTTAGTGACTTGGAAATTTTCTTGTATTCATCTCCTGACTTTTACTTTTCAATAACCTTTTTTGTATAGTTGCTTGGAGTGTTCTTTTGTCTTTATGGTGTAGTTTATGCCAGGATACTGACTCACAGGCAGTTGGACTTTACAGATACAAATGTATTTTTTCTACAATCAATTGAAACACCTTGAATGTACACAGGTCTTCAAAAACAGATCTCCATTTAGCTAATTATGTGACTTCTAAAACCAATTGGCTGCACCATGATTTATGTGTGCTTTATTAAAGCGGCGGTGAACACTCATGCAATAGATTATTTTGTGTTTGCTATTTGTAATTAATTTAGATCACTTTGTAGGCGTCTGTTTTCACCTTGACACAAAAGAATCTTTATTCTGTAGATCAATGTCAAAAAAGCCAAATTAAATTCACTGTGATTCAATGTTGTAAAACAATAAACCATGAAAACTTCCAGGATGGATGTATATATTTTTATAGGCACTGTATATAGCTAGGGTGCCCAAGACTTCTGCACAGTACTGTATTTGTCAACGTGAAGCAGTGAGTGAGTTTGTAAGCCTGGAGAGAGCAAAGGATCACCATTGGAAATGGTGAGAGTGAAGCGCCGCGGGAGGGGTGTGAGGCGACTGGCAGAGAACAAGTGCCGGGACAAGGGGTGACACGGGTGTAGATGCACCCAGCCCCGGGACACCGAGCAAGGTCCTTTGATTCCAAACAACTGGTTTATTAATCATCACAGAATGTCTCTCTGGAGCTTCCTACTTCCTGTCCTTTCCCTTCCCCTTTTCCCAAGCATGATTCCCCTCTCCCTGCCCCCTTTCCACTCTCAGTCCACAATAGAGAGAATATTAGAATTAGAATTATCATCACTCACATGTGTCTTGAAGCTTGTTCTTTTTTTTGTGGCAGCAGTTACAGTGTGATGCGTAAAATATATATATGCCAAAGACTTATACACAGTAATATAAGTCTGATAATAGTGAGATAGATAGAAGCTGTCCTTGAGCCTGGTGATAAGTTCTTTCAGGCATTTGTGTCTTCTAGTTGATGGCAGATAGGAGAAGAGAAATCATTCAGACCATAAGATAGAGGAGCAGAATTAGCCATTTGGCCCATTGAGTCTGCTCCGCCTTTTCACTATGGCTGATATATTTAAGACAAGGTTGGATAGAATTTTGCTTAGTAAGGGAATTAAGGGTTATGGGCAAAAGGCAGGTGGGTGGAGATGAGCCCATGGTCAGGTCAGCCATGATCTTACTAATTGGTGGAGCTGGCTGGATGACCAGTTGGTCTACTCCTGCTCCTATTTCTTATGTTCTTATGATCCAATTTTCCTCAGCCCCAATCTCCTGCCTTCTCCCCATGTCCATTCATGCCCTGACCAATCAAGAATATATCAACATCTGCCTTAAATATGCATAAAAACTTGGCCTTCACGGCTGCCTGTGGCAAAGAATTCCACAGATTCACCGCTCTCTGGCTAAAGGAGTTCCTCCTCGGATCCATTCAAAAAGGACACCCCTCTATTCTGAGGCTGTGTCCTCTGGTCTTAGACTCTCCCACCATGGGAAACATCCTCTCCACATCCATTCTACCAAGGCCTTTGCTCTCCACTTAGAAAACAGTCAATCCTTTCATTTCTACAAAAGTGCAAAACCATACACTTCCCGACACTGTATTCCATCTGCCAATGCTTTGCCCGTTGTCCTTAATCTGTCTGTGTCTTTCTGTAGTCTCTCTACTCCCTCAAAACTGCCTGCCCCTCCACCTGTCTTCATACCGTCTGGAAACATCGCAACAGAACCATCAATTCCATTATCCAAATAATAACTTCTAATTAAAGGAAAATTGAATGATGAAAAATTGAATGGGTGAATAGAGTGGAAAGATTTAGAGGGATATAGGTCAAACGCTGACAAATGAGATTAGCTAAATGGTCTCTTGGTCAACATGGATGAGTGGACCTGTTTTTGTGCGGGAAAGCTATCACTCAATGATCATCTTAAATAACAGGACAGGTCGAGGAACTGAGTGGCTACTCCTGCTCCTAATTCATATTGTCACTAGGTACAGATCTTTCATGTGTACATATATTCCCATCAATGTGTGATGGGGAAATATAGTGAAGAAGGAAAATTAGACTTGAATTTCTACAACACTTTTCTCATCCCCTTCAGCAACTCTGCAAATATTTTACGACAATTAAGTAACTTAGGCACTTAATCATGAATAGAAAATGACAAGAGAGGTTGCTTAAATGATGTTGAAATAATAAGGATTCTCCTTTTAATAGTAGAGAGAAATAATATTTAGTATAACCAGGGAAATAATGAATATAGGGATCTGGCACAGAAGAAACACAGACCTGTGGTTGATCAGTTATGATTAGATTGACTAGCAGAGTGGTCTTGAGGTTTCAAGAGACCTACTCTTGCTATTTTCATGCTTTTACATGCTTTTCTTTGAGATAATACTGTGTCAATCTGCAAGAGAGCACTAACTGTGGAACTACCGGGACACCATTTTTGTTCCAAGGTGGACTCAGTATAGAAACAAGTGTTATGATGCTTCTATTCGTGCACAAGATTCAAAAATTCATTGCCTATCCTAAATAGACCCTAACACCAACAGATTTCCTTCCCTAATGAATGAATCACATTTTTTTTTGTACCTAAAGTCAAAGTCAAGTTTTTTGTCATGTGCATCAGTCCACGTATGCACAGGATCAATTAAAAACTTCTAGTAGACTCACAGGTACGTAGCAACGTATAAGGAATTTCCACAAGGAAAAATGAATTAAGCATAAATTAAGAATAAGTGTTAAAAGAAAGAATAAAGTCAGAACTATGCCACCACCTAGCTTATTAATGTAGACGCTCAACCAGATTATTGTTAATGCATTCATGTGTAATTACTGTAGGGCAAAGAGCAAAGAAACTCTAATGATAAAAAATAGAATATGTACTTTGATAATAAAAAATACTATAACCCTCTATTTTTCTAAGCTCCAGGTACCTATCCAGGAGTCTCTTAAAAGATCCTATCGTTTTCTCCTCCACCACCATCACCGGCAGCCCACTCCATACACTCACCACTCTCTGTGTAAAATACTTACTCCTGACATCATCTCTGTACCTACTTCCAAGCACCTTAAAACTGTGCACATTCATGTTATTCTCTCACGTCTTAACCTCTTGTTCTTCACATACTTGTAGAATGCTTTGGGGTTTTCCTTAATTCTGCTCACCAAGGCCTTCTCATGGCCCGTTCTGGTTCTCCTAATTTCATTCTTAAGCTCCTTCCGGCTAGCCTTATAATCTTTAGATCTCTATCATCACTTTGTTATAAATCTTTCATAAGCTTTTCTTTTCTTCTTGACTAGATTTTCAACAGCCTTTGTACACCATGGTTCCTGTACCCTACAATCCTTTCCTTGTCTCATTGGAACGTACCTATGCAGAACACCATGCAATTACTCCCTGAACATTTGCCGCATTTCTGCCATACATTTCCCTGAGAACATCTCTTCCCAATTTACGCTTCCAAGTTCCTGCTTGATAGCTTCATATTTCCCCTACTCCAATTAAATGCTTTCCTAACTGGTCTGTTCCTATCTCTCTCCAATGCTATGGTAAAGGATATAGAATTGTGATCACTATCTCCAAAATGCTCTTCCACTGAGAGACCTGACACCTGACCAGGTTCATTTCCCAATACCAGATCAAGTACAGCCTCTCCTCTTGTAGGCTTATCTACATATTGTGTCAGGAAACCTTCCTGAACACACCTAACAAACTCCACCCCATTTGAACCCCTTGCTCTGGGGAGATGCCAATCAATATTTGGGAAATTAAAATCTCCCACCACAACAACCCTGTTATTATTACACCTTTCCAGGATCTGTCTCCTTATCTGCTCCTCGATGTCCCTGTTACTATTGGGTAGCCTATAAAAGTCACCCAGTAGAGTTATTGACCCCTTCCTGTTTCTAACTTCCACCCACAGAGACTTAGTAGACAATTCCTCCATGACTTCCTCTTCTTCTGCAGCCGTGTCACTATCTCTCATCAGCAGTGCCACACCCCCACCTCTTTTGCCTCCCTCCCTGTCCTTTCTGAAACATCTACTGCCTGGCACTTTAAGTAACTATTCCTGCCCCTGAGCCATCCAAGCCTCTGTAATGTCCTGTAAAGAACTTTTTAGGACATTTCTTCAGTGCTAGTTACTTAATTGTAGTTTTTGAATGGTAGTTATTTTGCTTTATATGGGGAATATGGATGTCAAATTTTATGAGGAGTGACGTACTGTACCTGCTAATAAAATTGTGGAAGAAACCAGTGGGTCAGGCAGTGTCTATGGAAGGAAAAGGACAGTATGGATAGTTGACTTTTTGGGTTGGGACCCTTCATCTGGACTCTCTAGATGATGGGTCTAAACCCCAAATTTTTTTTAGTATTTAAAAGTATAACGCAGGAACAGGCCCTTCTGGCCCAGCGAGCCTGTGTCACACATTGACACCCATGTGTCCAATTAATCTACTAACCCATACACCTTTGGAGTGTGGAGGAAACTGGAGCACATGGAGGAAGCACACGTGATTCATGAGGAGAAAGTACCAACTCCTTACAGATAGTGGTGGGATTTGAACCCAGGTCTCTGGTGCTGTAATAGTATTACAGTACTAACTGCTACAGTACCATGCCACTCCCAAGATATTGCCTGTCCATTTTCCTCCACAGATACTGCCTGACCTGTGGAGATTCTGTAGCATTTTGTTGCTCCAGATTGTAGCGTCTGTAGCCTCTCATGCCTCCAAAGTGCCACACCTGCTGAAAAACTGAATTAAAAACCAAAGAATGCTAGAAATATTCAGCAGGTCAAGCAACTTTTGGGGCAAGAAGGAAAGAATTAACGTTTCAGGATGGTGATTCTGATCAGAACTGGGAAATTAGAAATGAAAAGCTTTACATGGAGGGAGGGATGTAGAGGGTGAAACTGGAGGTATGAATTAGGGTTGAGGCAGGAAGACATGGAGAGGTGCATATGCTGGAGAGTGATAAAGATGTGTCAGGCAGAGGCATGAGAAGGAGAAGACGATTGAAATCAGAAATTTCAGAAGACGAAAGAAACATAGAAACATGGAAAATCTACAGATCAGTACAGGCCCTTTGGCCCACAAAGCTGTGCCGAACATGTACTTACTTTAGAAATTACCTACAGTTACCCATAGCCCTCTATTTTTCTAAGCTCCATGTACCTATCAAGGAGTCTCTTAAAAGATCCTATCAGATCTGCCTCCACCCCCGTCACTGGCAGCCTATTCCATGCACTCACCACTCTCTGCATAAAATAACTTACCCCTGACATCTCCTCTGTACCTATTTCCAAGCACCTTAAAACTGTGCCCTCTCGTGCTAGCCATTTCAACCCTGGGAAGGAGATCTGAATGCACGATATATGAGAAACAAAACTAGAATGGCTAACTATCTGACACTGCTTTGTAGTGTTGAGTCCAGAAGTAGCAACGGGCCAAGTTAGAAGTTGATGTGTTGTTCCTTATGTCGAGCTTCAATAGAACTATATTAGAGGCCAAAAACAGTCAGGCTGGAAGTGCAATGGTGAATTAATGTGAAAATCAAATGGAATATTGTCCGTCCTGTGGGTTGAGGGATACATGTTGGCCAGAATGATTTTCCTTCAAATTATGTTTACTGTTGATCTGTAAAAATAGACAGGGTACAACCATAATATTTCCCCTAATAATTCAACCTCTGACAGTCATCCCCTTGCTACGCTTCATTGAAATACACAAGCAGATGACTGTCAGAGGTTGGAGCAAGGATTAACCCAAAGTACAATAGATAAATTATCTGGAGATCTGGGAAAGAACACATAATAATAATAATTATAGGAAGCAAACTGCAAAAAAGAACAAGATTGCAGTTCGATGTATGATGAAATGGATGATGAATAGCAGCGGGAACCAAAGATGAGTTGAGTTTCCAAATATTTATTCTGTATTGTTTAAGCAGTTAATGAATAATAGAATGATAGAACAATATTATTAGATTCCCATGATGCAAAGCTTTGTGGTCAGGTATCTAGAGAAACTTGGACACAATAAATAGATGAGTAAAGAATTGTGCAATAAACTTACTGTTGGAAGCCATGCATTAAACAGTAGTGACAGTAACAGCTCTGATTATGGGCAGAGAACAATGGGTATATTTAAAGTAATGCTCTGGTAACCTGGCATGCTCAGGGTTTTGGAGGTTAATTTTCAGGACTATTGGATGTTATTCCTAATAATACCTCCAACATAGTTGTAATTAATTATTTTTACAATCTTATACAGATTTATAATAAATTTCCTGTGAATTAGATAGGTTTAAAGAGAATGTAGAAACAGGGGTCCTGATGAGTGGGAAGGTAATGCGGCAAACATCACCTGGTGAACCAGATGCTGAACCCTCAGAATTTCTGAATAAATTAGTAAATTAATTTCTTATTGTCATGCACTGAGGTAGAGTGAAAAATGTTGTTTTGCGTGCTATCTGTACAGATAACCTCATTACATCAGTGCGCTGGGTAGTACAAGGGAAAAGCAATAACTGAATGCTCAATAACGTGTATTTAAAAGAGTACAATGATAAGAATTAGGTTTATTATCACTGCTATCAGGATGAAGATACAGGAGCCTCAGGACTCACACCACCAGGTTCAGGAAATTCCTAAGAGTTTGCAAGCATTCAGCATGACATCTAAAACTTTAACAAACTCAAAGCAACACACCTTTTGGCAAACTTCTATAGATGATTGTTGGAGTGTTTTTGGCTGGCTTCATTGCAGCCTGGTGTGGAAACACCAGTGCTCTTGAATGGAAAAATCCTACAAAAAGTAATGGGTACAGCCCAGTCCATCACGAATAAAGCCCAATTGAGCATATCTACACGGTGTTGCTGCAGGAAAGTGGCACCCATCACCAGGGGCCACCACCACCCAGGCCTCTGTTTCCACTGCTGCCATCAGGAAGAAGGTATAAGTGCCTCAGGACTCATACCACCAGGTTCAAGAACAGTTATTACCCCACAATCATTAGGCTCTTGAAAGTAAGGGGATAACTTCACTCAACTTCACTTGCCCATCATTGAAATAGTCCCACAACCTATGGACTCACTTTCTTTATATCTGCTCGGCTAGGACAGTAGAGATAACAGGCAGGATTGTAAAATGCTCCTCTTGTGGGATATGGGAAGGCAGGGAGACCTCCAGCATCCCTGACGACTACGACTGCGATAAGTGCATTCAGCTGCAGCTTCTAACGAACCGCATTAAGGAGTTGGAGCTGGAGCTGGATGAACTCTGGCTCATTTGTGAGGCTGAAGGGATGATAGGTAAGACATATAGTGAGGTAGTTACACCCAAGGTGCAGGACACAGGAAACTGGGTGACAGTCAGGAGGGGAAAGGGATTAAGGAGCTAGTGCAGAGTATGCCTGTAGCCATCCCCCTCACTTTGAATATTGTTGAGGGGATGGACCTAACAGGGGAAAGTCACAGAGGTTTAGTCCCTTGCACTGATTCCGCCTCTGGGGCTCAGAAGGGAAAGGAGAGAAAAGGCGCACTGTGGTGATAGGGGATTTGTTGGTTAGGGGAATGGTCAGGAGGTTCTGTGGGAGAGAACGAGATTCCTGGATGATATGTTGCCTCCCAAGTGCCAGGGTTCAGGATATCTCAGATCGATTTCACAGTCTTCTTAAGTTGGAGGGTGAACAACCAGAAGCCGTGGTCTATGTGGACACCAACGGCATGAGTAGGATGAGTGATGAGGTTTTGCATAGGCAGTTCAGGGAGTTAGATGCTAAGTTAAAGGCAAGGACCTCCAAGGTTTTGATCTCAGGATTGTTACCAGTGCCACGTGCTACTGAGGCCAGAACTAGGAAGGTTATAGAGGTTAATACGTGACTAAGGAGCTGATGTTGGGGGGTGGGGGCTGGGAGGCATAAGATTTTTGGAATATTGGGCTCTCATCCAGGGAAGTTGGGACCTGTACAGAAGGGGCAGTTTGCACCTGAACTGGAGGGGACTAATATACTGGCAGGAAGGTTTGTTAATGCTGCACTGTGGGGTTTAAACCAGAGTTGCAGGGAGATGGGAACCAGAGTGCCCGAACAGTTAGTGGAGAGGTTGTAGAGGCAGATGTTGGTAAGATCTCAGACAACATTGGGGATTAAAAGGTTGTGCATGGAGTGACTAACGTCCTGAGCTGCCTATATATTTCAATGCATGAAGTATCATAGGAAAGGTGGATAATAGTGCTGAAGATGAGGTTGCTGGTTTACAAACAGAGGCAACGTGTAGTGAGGCGAGGTTGTTGATAGGGCAATATTGCAGTCAACAGAATGACTTGCAACATAAAAGGTGGACAAAATCGAAAAGGGTGAATACAGGACTGAAGGTGTCGTATCTGAATCTGCACAGCTTATGGAATAAGGTAGATGAACTTGCAGCACAGTTGCGGATTGGCAGGTAGGATGTTGTAAGCATCACTGACGATGCTGGAGAGGTAGTAATGGGGAACAATGAATTAGCAAATGAACTGAATAAGTATTTTACATCAGTCTTCACCGTGGAAGACACTAGCAGAATGGTGGAAGTTTCTGATGACAGGGGGCATGAAGTGTGTGAAGTTTCCATAGCTAGGAGAAGGTTCTTGCGAAAGTGAAACATCTAAAGGTGGATAAGTCACCAGGACCAGATACTGTACACCCCAGAGTTTTGAAAAAGGTGGCTGAAGAGATTGTGGAGGCATTAGTAATGATCTATCAAGAATCACTAGATTCTGGAATGGTTCCGGAAGACTGAAAAATTGCAAATGTCACTCCACTCTTCAAGAAGAGAGTGAGGCAGAAGAAAGGAAATTATAGGCCAGTTAGTCTGACCTCAGTGATTGGGAAGATGTTGGAGCTGATTATTAAGGATGAGGTCTCAGGGTACTTGGAGGCATTTGATAAAATAGGCCATAGTCATAATTTCCTCAAGGGAAAACCCTGCCTGACAAATCTGTTGGAATTCTTTGAAGAAATAGCAAACAGGATAGACAAAGGAGAATTAGTTGATGTTGTGTATATGGATTTTCAGAAGCCCTTTGTCAAGCTGCCATACGTGATGCTGCTTAACAAGCTGTTAACAAGCCCATGGTATTACAGGAAGGATTCTAGCATGAAAGCAGTGGCTGACTGGCAGAAGGCAAAGAGTGTTAATAAAGGGAACCTTTTCTGACTGGCTGCCAGTGACTAGTCATGTTCCACATTGGTCTGTGTTGCAACCAATTCTTTTTATGTTCTATATCAATGATTTGGATGATGGAATTGATGGCTTTGTTGTAAAGTCTGCAGGCGATATGAAAGTAGGTGGAGGGGCAGGTAGTTTTGAGGAAGTAGAGAGGTTACAGAAGGACTTAAACATATTATGAGAACGGGTAAATAATTAGCAGATGGGATACAGGGTTGGGAAGTGTATGGTGATGCACCTTGGTAGAAGAAATGAAAGGGTTATCTATTTTCTACATGGGGAGAAAATACAAAGAAAAACTGAGGTGCAAAGGGAACTGGGAGTCCTTGTGCAGGATTCCCTCAACGTTAATTTGCAGATTGAGTCCGGGGTGAGGAAGGCAAATGCAATGTTAGCATTCATTTCAAGAGGTAGAGAATAGAAAAGCAAGGATGTAATGCTGAGACTTTTAAAAGCACAGTTAAGGCCTCACTTGGAGTATAGCGAGCAGTTTTGAGCCCCTTATCTTAGAAAGCGTGTGCTGAAACCGGAGACGGTTCAAAGGAAGTTTACGAAAATTAGATCTTTTCATCAGCAAATTGATAGATGACATTTGAGCTTTACCCAGCCACACAGCCATAGGTATAGAGGGAGTAGAGCAGAGGGCTAAGCACACATCTCGGAAGTACGCTAGTGTTGAGCATCAGCGAGGAGGATTTATTAATAGCAATTCGCACAGATTGTTGTCTTCCAATTAGGAAGTCAAGAATCCAATTGCAGAGGGAGGTTCTATAGCTTATCAACCAGGGCTGTGGGGTCAGACACAATGTGTGTTCTTTTATTTCTGTTGTATTTTTCCCTGTAATTGCCTACAAGAGAATGAATCTCGAAATAGTACATGGCTGCATATACATGCTTTGATAATACAGTAATTTTAATTTGAACTTTAAATTTGTTCATACAGATCAGGTCATTAAACATTGCATTTGAGATAGAAAATAGACAATAATGTAGAATAAAGTCTGACAGCTACAGAGAAAGTTCAGTGCAGACACTGGAGTCTGGAGCAGCACATAAAGCCCTTGAGAAACTCAGTGGTTCAGGCAGCATCATTTCAGAGAAATAGACATTTGATATCTTGGGTCAAGATCCTTCATCTGGACTCAGTTGCCGGCAGAGTTTCTCTGTTCTTGCTCACACGATTGTTGTGATTCATGATCTGGAAATCACGGCAAGAAAAACTGGGAGAAGCGGATTCAGTAGTGACTGTATGAAGCCTATTTGGTTGAAAGGGAAACATTTGTAACAAGGCAGGACATGGGACAAATTGGATTGCTTCTGGAAAAAATTATCGCAGAGAATTATCTTCTAACTTATGTTTGTCAATTCTCCTACTCCTCAGCCAATACTTGAGCAACAACTAAATTCACTGATTGCAGATTAACAGGTATTTTATAGAATTGATATGGAAAAGCATGATAGCAAGAAACATCACCTAACCAATTGCAGAGAATTCGTGACCGGATTAAAAAACAGGAATGATTATCCTGTAGCCCTGAGCAGCTGAGATGTTTTACAATTAATTAGAGCAGCCCATTCTCATTATTTGTAGGTTCTTTGCACATTTTAAGAAACTCGATCTTTGTGAATGAGTAGAGGTAAGAGCTACCTCGTGCTGTACTTTTATGGTGAGAGATTAATACAATCACTTTAGGATGTTTAACTGCATTGTACATTTCTTGAAATAAATCACAGATGTTTCTTTTGTTGCTAAGTGCAGTGTAATACACAACCAAAGCAAAATCAAAACGGAAGTGGGAGGACATACTCATGATGAAGTCAATGGTGCCCATGAGATTAGAACTTCCTTAATTGACTGAACTGATTCCACAACCTATGGACTCACTTTGAAGGACATGTTCTCAGTATTACTAGTTACCTGTTGTTATTATTAAAAATTTGCACAATTTGTCTTCTCTTGCACATTGTTGGTCAGACTTCATGTGTAGATTTTAATTGATTCTGGTGAATTTCTTTGTTCTACTGTGAATGCCTGCAAGAAAATGACTCTCAGGGTAGTATGTGATGACATACACTATACATACTTTGATAATCAATTTATTTTGAACTTTGAAAACTGTATTCTGCACTCTGCTATTGTTTTCCCCTTTGTGTTACCTGTATGTAGTTACGTGTGAAAAGATCTCACATGCAGACAAAAGCTTCTCCCTCTATCTCAGCGCATGTGACAATAACTGAACAATTAACAAATTAACAAAAGGTTTTCACTGTATTTCAGTACATGAAAACAATAAACCAAATTTCCAATAACCAGGTTTGGGGAGAGGTCCAGATTGTACAATCCCATCAGAAATGCAACAAACAACAACGTTGCACTCAACATCAGCAAGACCAAGGAATTGATTGTGGACTTCAGGAAGAGGGAATTGGGGAAAAAACATACCAGTCCTCATTGAGGGGGTTCCGTGGTAGAAAGGATGAGTAGCTTCAGGTTCCTGGACATCGACATCTTGAAGGATCTATCCTGGGTTCAACACTTCGATGCAGTCATGAAGAAGGCATGTCAGCAGCTATACTTCATCAGGAGTTTGAAGAGATTTGGTATGTTACCAAAGACTCTTACAGATTTCTAATGATGCATGGTGGAGAGCATTCTAACTGGTTGCATCTCTTCCTGGTATGGAGGCTCAAATGCTCAGGACTGAAAGAGGTTCCAATGCACAGGCTTGAAGGAGGCTGCAGAGTATTGCAGAGTCATTCAGTTCCATCATGGGTACAAGTCTCCCCACCATCAAAGACTTCTTTAAAAGATGGTGCCTCAGGGAGGCGGCATCCATCATTAAGGATCTTCACCATCTGGGACATGCCCTCTTCTCATTACTACCATCAGGGAGGAGATGGAGCAGCCTGAAGACACACACTCTATGTTTTAGATACAGATTCTTCTCCTCCACCAGCTGATTTCTGGATGACCCACGAATCCATGAACACCACCTGGCTATTCCTCTTTTGCACCAAGCTTCTCACATCCCTGTCAGATCCTCCTTCACCATTTTGAATATTCACTGGCCAGGATTCCAACAGTAATGCAAGTGATTCTGCAGATGCTGGGACTCAAGAGTAACAGGTGCAAAATGCTGAAGGTGCTCAGCAGGTCAGGCAGCATCTGTAGAGAGGAATAAAGAGTGAACATTTTGGGTTGAAACCCTTAATCAGGACTGGAAAGGAAGAGGAAGATTCCAGAATAAGAACGTGCGTGGAGGGGAAAGAGTACATCCTAGAAGATGATAAGTGAAACCATTTGAGGGGGAAGGTGGGAGGTTGGGAAAGGCAGGGGGTGAAGTAAGAAGCTGAAAAATGATAGGTGGAAATGGTAAAGGGCTGAAGATGAAGGAATTTGATTGGAGAGGAGAGTGGACCATGGGAGAAAGGGAAGGAGGAGGGGCACCTTCCCTATGAGGGAGGTGATGGGTGAGGAGACGAGAAGGGGTAAGGGGGGAGTCAGAATGGGAAATGGAAAGAGTGGAGGATGACAGGGGGGAAATTACCAGGTTAGAGTCACTGTTCACATCGATTCCAGCAGGTCTGTGAATTCCTTGCTTAATGGCATTGGTCCGTGGCACAAAAGAGCTTGGGAACTCCTGATTTGGAGGGATAAGGATGAAATATGTGGAAATAGGATAAGTTTAATGGGAATGTTGGTCGGCATGAATGAGTTGAGCTGAAGGGTCTGTGTCCATGCTGTACAGACTGGTTTTTGATGTGAATTTGGTAAAGCAAAGTGATGTAATTCTACTACAGAATTTAGAGGAATAGAACAGTCTGCATCATCCACTTGTCCCATTACTGAAATGTTCCCACAACCTATGGACTCACTTTCAAGGACTTTTCATCTCATGTTCTCAATATTTTTTGATTATTTACTTTTATTTTCCTGTTTGCATTTGCACAGTTTGTTGTCTTTTGCACATTGGTTGAACCAAGTTGATGAGGTCTTACATTGATTCTATTACAGTTATTATTCTACAATGTATTTACTGAGTATGCCCACAAGAAAATGAAACTCAGGATTGTATATGGTGACATATGAACTTTGTTAATAAATTTACTTTGAACTTTTGACTTCACAAGATCTGTGAAGTATTGAGCGACACACATAAAATAGAGAGGAACTCAGCAAGTCAGGCAACATCTACGGAAGGGAATGAACAGTCAGCTTGTTTATTGCCCTCCACAGGTGCTGCCTGCCTTGCTGCATTCCTGCAGCATTTTGTGTATCTGTTGCTCACCCACTGCAACAGTCTGTCTCTTCTGTTTATAATTTGTGAATTTAAATTACGAGATTTCTTTCCTCTCATCCCTGTGTTAATTTCGGCTGTAAGAGTGTTTGTGAATAAAAAGTACCTTCCCAAAGTTTATACTTGGATTGGAAACAACTTCCTTGGTCCTGGATTTTCTGTCTATGCCTTTTCTGCCTTTTAGAAGAGCTGGCAATGGGTGGCAAAGATCCTCCTTCCTGAGCCAAACCCCAGGGGGATCAAAGATTCCAGCCGGCCTAGTCAATTTACGCAGCCTAGTTACATAAAAACACAATTACACCC